>NC_084993.1:15462498-15772498 GCF_963691925.1 Scomber scombrus
TGAAGGAAATGTAATGCCAGCCAGATTATGTTTTAATCACCATAATGCTTCTATTTGTTTCTGTGAACAGCTCATAGCAGATCAATGTATATGGTATACAGTCATAGTGAGCATATCTACAAAAGGTTTACTGACCACATTTTTCATTTTTTCCCCCTGAAACATCCACTCATACCCACTTAAGCATGATTAAAGAGGACATATTCTGCACATTTCCAGGCCTATATTTTTAATCTGGGTCTCTACTGAAATATCTTTGCATGATTTATAGCTCAAAAAACTCTGATGTATCTCATACTGACCTTTACACAGCACCTCAGTTCAGCCTATGTTTGAAACAGGCCTTTTTCAGCTCCTGTCTCTCTAAGGCCCCCCCTCCGGATAAGCCCATTCTCTTCTGGTTGGCCAGCTCTTGGAAGCTGCATCATGACCTGCTCCTGCCGGCTCAGGAGGCCACCTCAACAAACCATGAAACAAACTATAGTAATAAGATTTCACTACTCGTTCTTTACTCCAAATGTTAACTTCTCATGTACGTCCATATACAGCAACAACAAATATATAGCAACAACCTTAGCAACTAAGACTATGGAACAATTTATGTACATGCTTGACTAGCTGACATCAGCTCATCAGAAAGATAGAAAAAAAAACATCACAAACAAAGCATTCAGAGCAAGTTGAAGCCCTCAATTTTGACTAGTTTGAAGAGATGGGATACATTGACTATTTCAATATTTAACCAAAGTTATACTTAGTCAGTTCTGTCAGGTTTATTTGTCAAAGACCAGCACATAACCCTCACCCTAACCCTAACACCTGGCCATGAAGAACAACGTCATGGAAAAAGGATATAAACATAATCTTAATACTCTATTGAGATTTTAAGAAACATCAATAAAAAGAAACATTGTACTGTTTTAACAGCCACATACTCAATGTGTTCTGAGCAGATAGAAGTCTTCTTGATTGAGAGTAAAGCCTAAAACATTTTTTTCCCCCATCATAATTTTTTAGCAAAATGTTAGTCTAACAGATTTCCTGGTTAATTTGATTTATTTAATATTTATTATTTACATTTTATTTATTCACAGAGTTTAAAGTTAAAGGGATAATTCACATTAATAAATATCTCTGTAAATGAGCCAGTACAGCCAACTACAAACCCTGGACAGCTACAAAATACATAAAATACATTATAAGAACAGGATGTACAGGAACAGCAATACTGTACATATAGCTGAGCTCATTTCATAAAGGCACATAAAATACTTTAAAACAAGGACAAGAATATGTAAAGAATATATGTCACAGTCTCTGATAAGTGTTGGCAGGCTGATTCATGTGTGAGCTGTAAATGTGATAAGATGAGATAAGATTTCTGCCTTAATAGTTAAACACTTTCTGATATGGCAGATTTAAGTGAAGACAGGAGTTATTAAACCACTGTGTGACATCAGACATCACTGTAGCTTGGTGTTTGGTCATTGTACTGTATGTATATAAATGACAGTATCATCTGCCTAAATTTGAATCTCAGTCTCATTGCAAACAGTGGGGACGTCATTTATGGAAAGGCTAAAATATGGGGGCCCCAGAATTGCTCCCTGAGGTACACAGATATCACAACCAAGCATGGGACTCACCATTTACCATGAACCTCTGTTCTCTGCCCTCCAGCCAGGTTTGGTTTACATTTGATTGTGGACAAAAAGAGTCAGAGTCAACATCAGAGTAATACAGAAGATTATTCTATTTAATCCCTTTAATTGCATTTTCAAAGTCATTTTATTCCCTCTTCGATATGCTGAGCTGACTGGGCTTTCTTACATCACATGGATTAAGGCGCTTTTCGGACAATTTCCTAAATATTGTTATAGTTATGATCAGATAATCCATATTAAATGCTTTGACAATTCTCTTTGGTTTATTACTGAATATTTAGTCTATCTGTGTTCTTCGAAAACTGTTTCTTTTCTCTTTGATCCTTTAATTAACTGTACCAGGTCAAAGGTTTTTGTGATTTCTTTAAGAGCTCTTCTATTGCATTGATCTTCTCAATTTATGTTAAATTCCCCCATTAAAATGATCTCTTTACTGAAATTACATTCTTTTAGTCTTCATCATACAATAACATCTCCTCACACTCCTCTATCTCCTTATTGGGATGGGAACTGACTATATGTGGAGCGTGTGTGCAGCATAAGAGCACATGTGCATGTTTAACACTTAAACATCCACCAACTATTATTAGTATAAAAGGTGTTTTGTTATGTTCAACAAACATGTTATGTACTGTATACATCCATCCATCCATCCATCCATCCATCCATCCATCCATCCATCCATCCATCCATCCATCCATCCATACATCCATCCATCCATCCATCCATCCATCCATCCATCCATCCATCCATCCATCCATCCATCCATCCATCCATACATACATACATCCATCCATCCATCCATCCATCCATCCATCCATCCATCCATCCATCCATCCATCCATCCATCCATCCATCCATCCATCCATCCATCCATCCATCCATCCATCCATACATCCATCCATCCATCCATCCATCCATCCATCCATCCATCCATCCATCCATCCATCCATCCATCCATCCATCCATCCATCCATCCATCCATCCATCCATCCATCCATCCATACATACATACATACATACATACATCCATCCATCCATCCATCCATCCATCCATCCATCCATCCATCCATCCATCCATCCATCCATCCATCCATCCATCCATCCATCCATCCATCCATCCATCCATCCATCCATCCATCCATCCATCCATCCATCCATACATACATACATACATACATACATACATACATATCTGAACAACTCTACACAGGAAAGACCTAAAGTGAACCTATATGTCAATGTGTAAAACTCCACTTTGGTGTGCATCAGTGTAATAGGTGTAATCTGACAGATTAATGAATGAAGGAATTGATGAATGAATGGTTCATTTGTATGGATCATCGTGTCAGAAACCCTGATGGCCTTATAAGGGTTTGTAATGTTTTTTAAGTTCCGGGGTTTGTACTTGCACCCATCCATGAAAAAAAACAAAATAACATTTCCACATAATAATTGACCAAATCAAATATAAACATATTTTGCAAGAAGCATGGTTGGGAGTTTTGCCTTTGTATAGTTGGACTGCATGTTGTTGTGCAGATTTCCTGTTTGTCTTGATGCCTTTGCTGTGAAAATTGATTCTTAGTTGAGCAGTTAAAAACCAAACTAAGCTGGATTTGGCCTGTTCACACAGGAAAACTAGTTGGTTTGGCATTGGTCTCCTCAGTATTTAGACATGGCAGCATATCGTGTCAAAATCTCTTGTCAACAGACTCATTCACTGCACTCCAGTACAACCTCAGATGGTCAACATGTGACTACATTTTTTATTTACTTCCACAGAATGTCAGTATTTCTCTTTTGTTTTCCTTTTTGTTTCAGCAACTTGCAAATTATGTCCCAAAGTGTCTCATCTGGATCTGGAATCAGTTAGAAAATATTTTTTTGCTTTCAGTGCTACACATAACTGTAGTATTAGGGTGTACTATCCTTTACCTCAGTGAGACTCATCTGGTTTAATAAAGGTTAAAAGACAGTTCTTAATGTAATATAAAAGTCTGTCCACTATAAAGATGACACAGTACTGACCCAGTGTCGTGGAAATGACTGTATTGGCTCTTAATGATCTGAAACCGACATCCTTCCTGTTTATTTACAGAGATTCTGAATTAATTAAGAGCGGATGAGCTGGGTAGTTAACATGAGCCATAAAACACAGCTTAACAAAGAGCAGCAACACAAAGCAGCAGCCTGAGACAGCCTGAGGCAGAGGCAAACTAGACAAAGTCCATTCTTAGGCTTTTTGTTAGAAAGTAGAGGGGTCATCATTACAATTTATGATCAACAATTATCTCTGTGGTTATTTTGGCCTGTTAAACCTCATGAAAGGAATAACGAATATAATCTGGAGATAAGATGAGAGATGCAGAGGGGAGCCACAAGGGTAATATCTCATCTACAGCTGACCTTGGTGCCTCCTGCAGAAATAGACAGTGAGGTTCAGGTTCAGGATAGCACTGCAATGGACAACGCTTAGCCACACAGGTGGAAACAAAAAAGACATTCAAGCAAATATACCATAAGAAATTACATTACTGCTCTCCAAACCATTGCACATTTATCATGTTATTATTGTGTTGCAGCAGCAGAAAGGTGGATAAAAAACACATCGGGACAACGGCTCCCTATCTTAATCATTTGCGGCGGACTCTTGACAGCTTCGTGTATCGAGCTGCACTGCAGTGGATTAGTTTGTTTTCCCAAAGAACACATGGATATCTTTATCTCGCCGCTCTCAACGGGAAGCCCCGGCCGTGCTTCTATTGTGTCTCTTCTTTGGGAGATACATTGTACGGAGGCAGCAAGAAAAATGTGCAGGAAGGAAATATTTGCATCATTAGCAGGACTCGTCTGCAGGTGGCTGAGATATTGGGCCGTCAAAACGCCTAAAAACCCAAAGTACACATCTGCTTGAGGTGGCTTTCATTTGCGCCGTGGCCTTTTATTGCCTGAAATTGATGTCGGACAGGTTTTGGGGGCAGCTCTGCTTAAAGTAAGAGAATTCACTTTAGTGCTTTTTGACTGCAGGAACTTTTGCAACAACCCAGTAACCTTTAGAGAGACTCAAGGACTGTACTCTAACCTGTGCTTTGAGCAGGAATAAAACAAATGGCCCCCTCAGAGGAAATAGTCCCTAGTACATTGAGTACATAGTTATGTTATCACAATGTTTTCTCTGATTTTGGGTTCTTTTAGTAACCTCAGAGTACTTCACAATCTACAACTTGATAGGAATTGTATTCACTACTTCCAGAATGTTAAGACTGAATATATTCAAATGTTACTACTTTTATGATCTAGAAGACAAGAACAACAAGAACATATACATATATTGTGAATATTTTTCTCATGGGTTTATTGTGGACATTTCTTCTTAAGGTAGAGAAAAAAAAGAACACTCATATTGATCCTTAAAAGAAAAGCATCTTTCCTTTCTCGTGTTTTCAGTCTCTCTACGTCTCCTCTCCAGCATCCATTCAAACATCACACTGTTGCACAGCGGTTAATTATACAAACATCATGATGACTTTGTGTTGTTGTCTCAGCGACTGAAGAAATTTCATCTAAAGCATGCAATCTGTTTGATCTGTCATTGGTCTAATTTGCCTAATCTTCACAGTTCTTGAGATGCAGTGGAATAACAAACACAAATCTGATGGAACTTTCAGGTTCTGAGTTGTACCGCTTGAACCTTAAAGTTCCTGAAACTTTGTTTAATCAAAGATGCTTGTAACAGCTCAGGAGCACGTTCATCCACAGACTCATCCAGCCACGTGCTTCTAAGCGCTTTGAGGGCTCTTTCATACCGTCAGCCATCAGACTGTACAACACCACAGCTCCCTGTACCTCCCACTCCCACTAATAAGACTGAGGCTGTCTTTACTGTTTAATCCCAGGAACATTGCACATGTGTATAATATCAGGAATGTATGCATATTGCAGATTATTTTCATAAAGATTGTTTATGTTTTATTTTATTGTATTTATTCATTTTATTTACTTTCACCATTACTACTACTGATGACTACTGATGTGTCAATTTTGAATTTCTTCCTAGAGGATCAATAAAGATACCTTCCCTTAGAATCATGTTTTTAAGGATACACTGCTGTTATTCTATATTTTTCTTTTGTGTAAAAGTTTTACAATTTTTAAATTGTTAAGAAATTATATAATGAATATGATTCATTTTATCAATGATGTTGAATTATGATAATGGTACAAACATGTATGTTATTGTAATTCATTATTAATATTTTAATTTTGCCATGTAATCCCACAAAAAGAGCAAAATCAAGATGTAAATATTTAAAAAAAGTCAACAAATATGTTTAATTTGGTATGATACTTTGTTTTGGTTTTACTTGAAATGGAAGAAACATATCAGATCAACTTTTTAAATCTTCCAAAAATCAAAGATTAGAGAAAAGTCTAAAAACTGAAAAACACATTTGTGTATCAGAACTTAGTTTTTTCTTCTTTCCTCTCCCATTAATCATCTCACCACCCCTCACATTTATCTGCTGACCCTTTGGAGGGGCCCCACCCCTAGGTTGGGAACCACTGGACTAAACTAGCTAACTGTATATAAAGTAGTGTAAACTAGCTCCACCTCCAGCAGCTACAACAGTAACATGCTGCTCTAACACTGATGCTTCACTATTAATAATCTAATGATGTCATAATAATAATATATCAGTCAGAGGGACCAAACCACTACTTTTACTGTAATACTGCATACTACATCACTCATAATACTGCAGTACTTTTACTGTAATACTGCATACCACATCACTCATAATACTGCAGTACTTTTACTGTAATACTGCATACTACATCACTATAATACTGCAGTACTTTTACTGTAATACTGCATACTACATCACTCATAATACTGCAGTACTTTTACTGTAATACTGCATACTACATCACTCATAATACTGCAGTACTTTTACTGTAATACTGCATACTACATCGCTCATAATACTGCAGTACTTTTACTGTAATACTGCATACTACATCACTCATAATACTGCAGTACTTTTACTGTAATACTGCATACTACATCGCTCATAATACTGCAGTACTTTTACTGTAATACTGCATACTACATCGCTCATAATACTGCAGTACTTTTACTGTAATACTGCATACTACATCGCTCATAATACTGCAGTACTTTTACTGTAATACTGCATACTACATCACTCATAATACTGCAGTACTTTTACTGTAATACTGCATACTAAATCACTCATAATACTGCAGAACTTTTACTGTAATACTGCATACTACATCACTCATAATACTGCAGTACTTTTACTTCCATGCAGGACTTGTAATGGAGGGTTTTACCTGTACATTGCTGTATTTTTTTTACTAAAGTAAAGGATCTCAGAACTTTTTTCCACCAGTGGTGTGTGAACCCTGAGGTTGAGAAACTCATAATGGGAGACTAAAACCTTCTACTGAACCTCAGGATAACAAGCTAGGTTGAGCTTTCAGTATTAATAAATAATAATGCTATCATTTAGTTATGAATACAGATCAAGATGTCTCATTGGAGTCGTGTCAGGTTAGAGGTGTCCCACAGGCAAACAAAGCAGTTTAAATCAATTTTGAGTCAATATGTGATGAGTCGTGTCCATCACATCATTTGTGATGACACTCAGTGAACCAGATGAAGGCCTGAACTGAGATTCTGAGCTGAAAGATTCTGACCAGAGAATCTTTTCCCTTGTCAGAAAGAAGCAGCAGGCTGATTTTATAACAGCTCTTTAAAGTGGAAAAAGGAAAAAAAAAGAAAAAGACAAATATTTTTGACATTCTGTTTCCCTCACAGTGCAGCTGGGGCAACCAGACACAGATTCAGGTCATGCAGGCAGGCTGCTCCTCTGCTCTCCCGGGTAGAAACTGTAAATGAGTAAAGCTTGTTTAGCAGTCGAGCCAATCACGGTGCGGCCGCTCTGCCTTATGACAACATCCACATCAGTCAGAGCCTCACATACTTACAGGAGCTGATGCTGCTCTGTGATATTTTCCAGGTGACTGAACTGATACTCTCAGTGATACACATTTAGCTTGGCTTTAAGGTTTAATCAGTTGCACTCCTACCAAGTTCCATGCCCCCAGCCACAAATGCTTACCGAGTGGATGGTGATAGCTGAACCCCCATGTTGGTTCCTTTTCAGGCTGAGTCCCCAAAGGTCCAGACCCAGTCACCATGCACTCACCTGGGAGCTTCCCTCGCAGACCTGGCTACAACAGCAGACCCCGGTTTGTTTAATTCAGGTGAGATGATTGGATGTAACGGGAGAGAAGGATGTGTGGGAATACTGGACTGGAGTCTGCTGCCACTGTGACCCAGGTATGAGTACCTGTGATCCAGGTACAACAAAAAGAACGTGTGTCCAAAAATGAAAAGAATACAACCAAAAATGATCGGGCTTAACTCAAGATACACAAACTAAGGCATGAAAACATCCACACAGCTACACCGTCATCCTCTGAATTCCCCTAACCTTCATCTCTCCCCTTAAATAGGCCCCATCACCAGTGTATTGGACGGTTTGTTGAGCACATGGTGGGTAAGTAACAAAGAAAGACAATGCCTAAACTCAAGACTAAACCCAGTAACAATAATTCACCTTAACAATACTTGGCTCTGTTTTACTTAAACCAAAAGTTTACTGAATGTGAACTGTAACCAAACCACTGTAAACCCAAGATAGTATGCATCTGTATATCATTACTGACAAACTAATGGTTTAACAAACAATTATCAAACAGTCAAATGAATAAGATAGCTGGTGTTGGTGGTAAAAATGGTGACAAATGATCGCTTTCACCCACTTTGTCACACAGTGTTTGATACAAAAGTTATAAATGAGCTGTAAATCATGCAAAGATACTTTTCCAAAATAGAAATGACTTTTTCCGCCACTAATGATTGATGCTTGACGTTAAGCCAGAATGCTTCTTCATTTCTTGCTGACTCTTTAGCAGCATAGACAACTTTTCTCTTTCTTTTTTTTTCCTGCTGGGGCTTGTTAGTGGCTTAATGATTTATTTGTGGGACTATGCATTTTGTTGTAAATACATGAATATGTGAGCCAAAGAGAGGAAGTATGGCATTAGAAAGTTCATTTGAAGCATCATACCTACTGTACTACACACCCTTCTGATGACTGCAGTGGACAACAATCAAGATGAGGACACTGGGAACAGGAAGACTAACAGAAACTACACAACTACACAACAACAGGCAGGACATGCTTCACAAAAAGTTGCATCTTCAGTGACAGTGGCACCAAAGGAGCTAATCTAGATTGTCACATCTCTTTCTTTACACCTGCTCTGCTCCAACTGTCTCATTTCTACTAGTTTCTGCTTCCTCTTGATGTGGTTATGTGATTGCTAAGTCAATATACTGTATTATCTACTGTTATGAGCAATGTGAGCTCATACAGGTGGTTCTGGTGCATAGCAGGATGCTCTGGCAATGCTGACACTACTGGAACAGATCAACCAGAGAATGGGAGATGGTTGTAAGACTGTACTTTGTTTTAACTCTGCATTTCTGAATTGAAGCTGGTACTGATGATGAGCGGTCACTGCTGGGCTTTTCTAGTGATTAGGTCTGAGGTACAGTGGTGCTTCTGTAATTCCTGATGGGGCTACAGCTACTGCACTGAATGACACAGAGGCTGGAGGGGCAAAGTCCATTAGAAGGACGAGTGGAGTGCACAGCAATGTTGGTGGCCGAGGTCAAGCAGTGTTCATGTGACGTGTACTGAATGGTCCCAATCATTTTCTCAGCTGTCCTCACCGCATTTCTGTTCATACTGACAATAAAAAGATCTCCTTCGATTGTGCTTTCAATGAAATTGATGAAGGCCGAAATCCACAGTGTGTCCACACAGTCTTTAGTTAAGCTGAGCTGTGGTGGAAGTATAGTAACAAAAAGAAGGACTTTGGTACTAAAAACACTGACTCATCTGAAGCTTCATATTAGCTTCAGATCAACTTTTAAATACATGTTTACACAGAAGGACAACTGTGGATTTAGTCCTCCATCACTTCCATTATAAGTGTATTATGAAGGGATCTTCTAGTGGTCAGTATGAAAAGTAGGAATGATTACAGCAAGAAAAAAACAGGTTTCAGTTCATTTGGGCTCCTGACTGTTGTTTTAAGACAAAGTTCTGAAAGGTTGTGAACCCGTCCTTTCATAATACTTTCCTGTCATTCCTCATACATTGCATTATTCACTGAAAGTATTAAGGACAGTTAAGGACAACATAAACAAAAGAAATCAGTGCTGTTTGGTTTTGCAATCATTCACATGAAAGGAAACTGACATCCTCGGTTTAAAGGAGGAATTTGTTTTTGCTCCCTAAATAGAACACTATTATTGAAAGTGAAATAGTAATCAGGCACTAACAACATTTGTCTGAATACGGGACACTTTACTGATAAAGCTTTAGAATTAAACATGATCCTTGGATGTTCCTTTGAGAAGACAGACTCATTCAGCGTGTTCTCAGATGCCTTTGACCTTTGTGGTTCAGTCTCATTTTATCTAGGCAGACCGCAGGCCTCCACAATATGTCTTTCACGCCACTCTGGGCTCTCCACACCTTATCAGTTAGAGCACAGAATAATGGTGCAAAAAAGCTCTCTGTTTGAGATTGATAAAGGAAGGGAGACCGTTTTTCCCATCAAACACTCGGGGCTTATCTGAGACGCTCGTCTCGAGAGGTGGTCGGATAACGGGTACGCTCTGAAGAGCACGTCTGGCCCCAGAGCCATCCTGGCTGTTTGAATGTTCAGGAGAGAGGAGATGTATTCAGTATGGCTCAGGCTCTGCAAGAGAAGCAGCCTTATTCATTAAACATGGGGGTTGTCGCCTCAGATGCTGGCTCTGTTGCAGCGACAGATGGTACTGTGGTACTGAAACAATGGCCGCTTTGCAGCACAGTGACCAAGTGGTGCTTGTCAGAAATATGCCAACCCAAATTGCCCTTAAAATGACATCGAAAGCACTTATTGTTTAAAGCTGAGAGTACTGAGGGTAAAATGCAGCTGTGCATTCATGCTGAGAACACATCTTTGAAAACAAATAAACAGCGGTGGTGAAACACAGGTAACCGTGGGCTCTTTGCTGCTCTTACTGAGTTGCTTTGGTATTTTTAGCAACACTAGTGGCATGGCTCTAGAGATAGCAATATGTCAGTGCACCACTTTGGTCCAGACTGAAATATCTCAACAACTACTGGATGGAAGGCCGTGAAATTTCCCCAACTGACCCTGACTGACTTTTCCTCAATCACCATCATCAAGTTGATCTTTGTGGTTTTACTGAAATATCTCGACAGCTATTTAAATTGGTACACACATTCCTGTTCATGTCAGGATGATTTGTAATTGGTTTGGTGGTATTTTATCTAGCGCCATCATCAGGTCAAAATTGAATGTGGACAACACTTTCAGGTGTAAGTACATTCTCACAGAGTCTTGAATGGGACTCTGGTTGGTACGAGTTGTTCGGGATGATCTGAACATAAAAATTGTACTTGAGTGCAGACCAAAATGACTGAGATTCTATTATTACTGTTTATTATTAAACAGTATTATGAGATATGTTTTGTTGTCAGTCATTATTGGACATAATATCTTCTGAAGATCCGTCGTGTCCCATTTAGAACTCAACTGCAAGTCTAGACTCCTCTACTTACTCAGGTTATTTTTTGTTTTTTGTAACCTCTTTTATCTTTGCTACTGTGACATCATGAATGTCCCCTTTGGGAAATCAGTAAAGTGATATTGTATCGTATCATGTCTCATTGATTTGGTTACACTGTGATTTCATGTTTTTATGACCTGTCATCACATCAGTGTCACTTCTTGTGGATGATGGACAGGTGTTAGAACAGAGCAGAGTGGAGTGATGAAGATGAGGGGCCCTCCAATCATCAGGATATTTATTGTACTGTGAATTCTTCAAGTAACATTTACATCCAAAATTGCAGTTTTTGACCAAATTTTCTTTTTTCTGCGTTTGAGTCTAGAACGTTCAGCAGGGCTCTTTTCAGAGACTGATGGGTTTCTGTATGAATGAACCTCAGTGTGAACATCAGACAGAACGACACAGTGTATAAAACACTGCATATAAATGATACCTTGCTCATATTGAGTTGCAGCCTCTTTTTGACAGCCCACCTCCAAGCTGTTTTCATAGCTTTAAACTTCATCTGGTTTTTCTTTATTTGCTATCTGTAAAGATTTGATAAGAGAATTTCTGTGGAATAACAATTTAATCTTGATTCACCTTATCTCTGGACGTCATTCACAAACTCATATTTGTACTTGTAATCCACAGTGGGAGAAAAAGTTCACCGCCGAGAACAGTTGTTACTTCTCTTCAGTTGTTTGTAACAGCGTCAAAGGAGCTTCGTGAAGCAGTTTGGGGCCAAATTGTTTTTCTCCAGTGTAGAAAACACTACCAGCGCCAAATTGCAGGTAAATTGAAAATTTCCAATGGGGCAGTAGAAGACATGCTGGGTACATGTTCACAGACAAGTCATTTTCATCCAGAGCAAAACAAAGGTAGACTTAAAACAACCATACCTGTCTGAAAGCCAGCATGAGACAAACTGCAAGTTTAACAGGACTACAATTTCACAGTTTTATTGCATTTCCCTAAATTTCCTTCATGGATAAATCAATGTTTATAATTCATGAAGCTTTTTTATGCAGTAAATTGCAGAGTGAAAACATTCAGGTGTGGCTAATGTTTCTTTTTCTGGACATGCTGACTCTCGCCGTATCAGCTCCACACTGAACAAGAAGAAGTGCCACTCAATTTTGCAGAGACTTCCCTTCTGGCTCCAAGTTGAACAGAGAAGCATTCATTTCCCAGCGTGACAATGAGCTCAAATATGCAGCAGAGCTACAGTACATGCTGATGTACATGTAAACATACTCAATGCCATGAATCTGTGAGAGTTCATCCTCAACTGCTGAGATGACTCACTCTGTACAGACACTGGCACTAATGTATACAGAGGTATAGATAACCATAGGGATAAGACTAAGAATGCTGTTGTTTATCTGGAAATATTCACTGAAAAACTGTGAAGATAACTAAAATAATCTAAGTTGAAGATTTAGTCTAGTTTTTTCTTTTATTTCTTCCTGGGGATAATATATGAGGCAAAATGTATTGATGATCAGTTTATTATTAATGAATCTGGCTGAATTCAGTTGTCTGTTTGCCCATTCACGTGGAGGGTCCACCACATTAAGTGCTATTCCAAACCCATTAGCATTAAGTGGGAGTGGGTTATAAAACCCACCACCACTGGATCTACTTCAGTGCTGGCTTCCTGACTATAGGTCCACATTGTGTCTGAGATTACCAGAATTGATCATCTTTTCATGTGTTTAAGACAGAGTTCATCAAATAAAAGATATCAACAAAAAATAATAATTAATGTAAGCCTACACAAGTTAAAATATAGTGTATAGTAAAATAAAGAACAAGGAAGATTATACAAATAAAGACATGTAGGAGCATTTAAAGCATTTCAAATGTTCACCTGAATGCAATTACAACAGAACCTGCTGCTGGTACATCAACACTAAAAAAAAAGGTTTAAATATCTTCTGGCAGATCTGGTCCTTGTATCCTTCATCAGAGGATGAATAGCAGTGTGTCACCACTGATGCAAGAGGCTGAGTGGACACCATGCTAACACTATGAAAGGCTTGACAGAAGGTTTGCCACTATATTTATTCTCCCAGTCAAGGAAAATACATTAGCATCTTAGTTTTTGCCAATAATTTAATAAAAGTAGCTGCAGTGTAACTGTTAATTGTTTGGGCATGTCTTTGAAAGGGTAATGTAATTTGGTAGTGTACAGCTAAACCTAAGAAACAACCTAATATGCAGTTTAACACACACAATTACACACTATAATTTAAGTATTTTCTGTCAGTTATAGTTTTAAGAATCTATTTTCTTACAATGTTTGCAAATCAAGAACTTGATAAAATTGAGTGGGCACTAACCAACTAAACCAACGCCTTTCTTTATGTTTTTCTTCTCATCATTTATACCAAATTACCCCACCTTCCCACAAAATGTTCTAAAAATTAACCATTACATACATGGGTCAATGACGTATAAGGATTTAGAACAACTCAATTGTAGAATAATAAAAACAAGCATATCTAATGCAGTAGTTCAAACATTCAGAATGTTGTGTACCTGAAGCTCCATATTATACATTTGAAATTAAGTGATTTTAGTGGGTTTTTCAAGATTAATTGGCACTGGCCTTTAAAAAGAGTCATGTGGTGCGACCATGATTCATCTTGAAATAAATCAATTTACTTAACACGCTTCACATCTTTTTTTTTACAAGTTTTCAGTAATATAAAGTGTTTGGAAACAAAGTATTCAAATTTTTTTTAAATTTTTGTAAATGATGATCTTTTATTTAGATAAGATATTTCAAGATGAATCATGGTCGCACCAAATGACTTTTTTTTAAGGCCAGTGCCAATTAATCTTGAAAAACCCACTAAAATCACTTTCACATTGTAATATGAATTGTCAGGTACACAACATTCTGAATGTTTGAACTACTGCATTAGATATGCTTGTTTTTTTATTCTAAAATTGAGTTGTTGAAAATCCTTATACGTCATTGACCCACATGCAAATTACTATTAGATAGATAGATAGATAGATAGATAGATAGATAGATAGATAGATAGATAGATAGATAGATAGATAGATAGATAGATAGATAGATAGATAGATAGATAGATAGATAGATAGATAGATAGATAGATAGATAGATAGATAGATAGATAGATAGATAGATAGATAGATAGATAGATAGATAGATAGATAGATAGTTCATCCTGATCATTTAACTGGGAGAGTTTCATACTGATTCAACTAATAAGAGAGCTCAAACTGCAAGTCATGTCAGACTGTATATGGGAACAATGAATGGGCTTTTTAATTGTGCAACCAGGGTCGCCCAAAGCAGCTCGCTCCACTTCTCAACTCTATATCCAAAAGCTCGGCCGCTCTAGGCCTCACTACAGAGTCACAGAGAGAGCCTGGTAATGGAGCAAATTATGATGATTATTATTATTACTACGTTAAAAACTTGCATATTATTTCTGGAACCAATGTTTGAAACAGTGATTTGACTTTCCAAATGTTAGAGAAAGCAGTAATTTGATTCTATTAGATTACATCTTTTATGTCTACTTGCTTGTAAAAAAAAAAAACAATTGCAACAGAAATGTTGTTTTTGGGGGCAAATTGAAGCAGATGGATAATGAGAATGGCTGCTTGCCTCAGGCTCTGTCAGTCTGGATCCCTCAGTTGTCAGGTCTGGTCTTTTCTTCCTCAGCCCTGACAACTCTGTCCTGCTGTGTTTGCTGGTGGAGATGTGAGAGCGAGGAAACATTAAATCAGTTTTTTGGAGATCAAGCTCAGTCTGTCCAATTCAAGTCAATTCAGGGCAACCGGTTGGCATCATGCATGTGTTCTTTAGATGTTGCTGAAAGACACTGAAATCTCTCTTGCTCTGTCTCATTTGTAGTTCAGTCTTCTCGGTGGAAAGTTATTTGCGATGCTGCTCTTACAAATCTTTGTGTACCACATTCTGTTGATGTAAATGAGATTAATTATGTATATGAATTAGTGCAGAGCAGCTTGCCACCCACACATGAAAGCATTTTGATGTTTCTCCCTTTGTCTCTCAGTAGATGGTTGTGTGAGCAGTTAAATGCACAGTGAATGGGAGTTTCCTGACACCTCCAGTGGACAGCTGCCAACGCCTCATCATTTTATCAGAGGCCATAAAGTCAACATCTGGATCTCATGCAAACACAAAGTCCATCAGTAAACGATGGTTTAATTAACCTCAACTAAAGACCTTTAAAGTCCATTGTGAATATTTGTCTTGCTGCTTTACCTTAATGTTAAGTTATTACCATGGCTGCTTTACCATGGGAGCTGAATTGGAGCTCAAAGGGAATCCTGTCAGAAAACTTGCTTTTAACTCCTTGTTTGTTCTGTATGTGAAGCCAAAGACATTTTCTAATACCCTAAACTGACTGATTTTATATGTGATCATTTGGAGATAAATGAGTATTTTAACCTTTGTGTCGTCCTCCCGGGTCAAATTGACCCCGTCCGTTTTGACTGTTCCTTCTTTCCTCCCTTCCTTCCTTCCTTGCATCCATCTGTCCTTCCTCCCTCCCTCCTTCTCTCTTTAGTTCCTTCCTATCTTTTTCCTCCCTTCCTTCCTTCCTCCCCCTTCTTTCCTTTCTTCCTTCCTTCCTCCCTTCCTTCTTTCCTCCCTTTCTCTTTTCCTTTCTCACTCCCTCCCTCCTTCCTTCTTTCCTCCCCCCTTCCCTCCTTCCTTCCTTCCTTCCTTCTTTCGTCCGTCCTTCCTTCCTTCCTTCCTTCCTTCCTCCCTCCCTCCTTTCCTTCCTTCTTCCTTTCCTTCCCTCTTCCTCCCTTCCATCCTTCCTTCCTCCCTCCTTTCCTTCCCTCTTCCTCCCTTCCATCCTTCCTTCCTCCCTCCTTTCCTTCCCTCTTCCTCCCTTCCTTCCTTGACTCGAGGGCAACAGGAGGGTTAAAGCTGTAATGTATTGTGTATCCATTATCAGGAGTTCTCCATCACCTCGAGTTGCTGGAAGCAAATTTTGCACACAAGTCGAGAGGGCATAGTAAATGTTACTTCAGGTGCTTTCAGAGGTCATTTGCGTTGCTGTGGAGTGTCATTGATCAACCAGATGTGACGTCAGATCATTGTATGCCAGTTACATTTTATAAAAAGGATTGAAGTAGAAGTGGTCATTTTATGTCACAAAAAGTGTAGGTTTCAGTCAAAGCCCATTGTCGGCTCAGCTTACCTAATTGTAAAATATTGAATAGGTTACCCAACTAACAGCAATGACCAATTAGGGCAAGAGAGGAAAGATTGTCTATATAGAGTCTTGCATGTACATTTGAAGAAAACAAAGAAAAAAAGAGAAACAGCTATATTAATGAACAGCTATATTAACTGCTTAATGGATGGCAGTAATTACAGAAAATAACTTACATTACTATATGAATGAATTATTCTCATAGAGAAAAATCCATTTTCTGTTCTTATTTAAGTCATTTTAGTCATCATCATTTTGTTTTTTTTAGTTTGATTCATTTCTCAATATTTGGATCAATTTTAGCTCATTGGTTAATCTTCAAGCAGTTCGAGGTCTAAATACAAACATAACAGTTCCCATTTCAGTTTTTATTTTTAGTATAACATAATGAAGTTTATTTCTTATTCTCATGTTAACTTGATGTTTATCACATACTTTTTAGGTAGGCTTTTTAATCTTTTGAATTGAATTGAAATGATTGCAATAGAATATTGTTCTACATGTTCCACTACTCTTATCCATCCTATTATAATGTGTAGTTCCTTTTTCAAACCTTAACACTATTCTTGCCTTGTTCAGTATGATTTACAGTCTCCTCACACCTCTCTGAGCTGCATTGGCTCTCACTTTACAGCAATAATTAATGTGACTGTAGATTAGACTATGAGATATTACCTCAAGAGTATCTTTAGATAACCTTTCTGTGGTTTTGTAACTTCGCCAATTAAGTTCATCTTGGACGATGTTGCTCCTCATAACCAGAGTCAACTTTCAGCACTGAAACATCAAGAACCATGATTTAACATCATATAAATGATACTGATGTTTTATGAAGAAGGCGATATGTCCTACACATCGTTTAGACACCAAATATGTGTTTGATGAGGAACAGAACTTTTATTTGCTTTTAAACAATGGTATAGTTGTTAATTCTAACCATACTTTAACCATACTTTATTGCCTTATCCACAATCTTTCTTTTACTGTAATGATACCATAGTAGCCAGGTGCTGTTATTCTAGAAAGCAATAATTTTAAAAAAGGCCAATAGGTGTTATTTGGTAACCCTATAAAATAGGTTACATGACTGTATTTGTAAGAGTATATGAATGGATGTATTGTGATCTCACTTGTCCTCATGTGACCATGGGTAGGGATATTACCATCTGGAAACAATCTTATTCAAACACATAAGAAAACAAGGGGACCAGCTAGGATCAGGTTCATTTCTGGGAGAAACCCTCTACAGTACAGCATGTGTAGGTGCACTGCTGGTGTTACACATTAAGATGTAATTCTCTCTTACAGTCTACATACATGAATAGGCATCAGTGAACAATAATGAAGCACTCCAGTACTTCATGTTGAATTACTAGTCTTGTGCTTCCTCGGTAAAGACATGCAAGGATGCAAAATGAGTCAGTGATTATCTACTGAAAGCACAAGAGTGAGCGAGCATTCATCAAAACTAATTCAGCATTAGTGCTTAGCGATGATCCAAATACAGTCATTATTAAATAATCAAATTAAAATTATAGCGAAAAGCAGTTATTAATGTAATGAATTCACTGGAGCCTGATAGTACAGATCAGTGACACTGCTCAAGTCAGTGGAATACTTAAACGCCCAACAGGAGAGGAAAACAGACAAACATTTGATATGTTTTATATTTTAAAAGCCTTGCTCCTTGTTCAGTAGCACCCCTCTCTAGTGAATGTAGGTGGAACTGTTGAGCCAGATAGACCCATTTCCTGTTCTAACCAGCTGCAAAAAAGTGAAAGAAAGTTGCAGCTGCTCTTTGAGGTGTAAATGTGTTCTTTAAAGTCATTGTTATATTTGTCATTGGTTTTGTCTATTTTTACCTACAGCAGGTTTTATTTCATCTGCTTGATAAAGTCACCTGTACAGAACCCAGCAGAGCCCAGAGATACAACTTTTGATCATTTATACACATCAGTGACTTTTACATTTCACCAACAAATTTAAAAGGAATATTTACAAGTTGATGTATTTGTAATTCATATTTGCATATATGTAAAGGGTTAATTGATTCTTTGTACTTAAAATATATGTGGATAGCTCGATAGCTCTCTCTCTAGTAACTGTGTATCTTTAGGGAGGATTAGGGGAGGAGGAGTATATGGAGAGTGGAGCCTAACGGTTTTTTGTCCTCTCTCCTTTTCATTTCTTACTGTTTGAATCTTTAATAATTTTGGGAAAGGAGATTAGTAAAATGTATCAAGTAGCCCTGTGGATTTTTTAAAATGTGGATTCAGAAGGGGAATTGTTAGAACGCCAAGCTAAGGCTTAAAACCTGCAATTGGTATAATCATAAATCTTTATTTATAATCAAATGTGATGTTTTAAATGATCAATATTAGGCTGTGCAAAATGCTCATATTTGAAGCAATTGTAATTTTAATAAAATCTTCTATCCTGGAAATTAAACTCTCAAATTAGAAATTCCTTCACATGATTCATGTGCAGGTTGCTGGTTTAAAGTACATGCACCTCTTTTTATTCCAGTTTAAGCACAGGCCTAAACTAAGCTGAAATGACTGAATGTTAAAGTCAATGTGAACTGCTTCCAACCAGCAACCAGGCTCAACACTGACTGATTCTATATGTGAGGATCATTTATCATGCCAATGTTTTGATAAACTTAATTACTGATTACTGGATACACTATCCTTATGTATGAAGATATGTAACCTTAAATGTCACTTTCTAATCTATTTGCATTGCCCTGTGTTTATGTTGTTATGCAATGAACAACACTGTGAGTGCAGGGAAGATGGAAAGTGAATAAGCCCTGCATCCTTTTCTTGTCTGTTGGCAACTGAAGGCATTCCTGTTGGTAGCTTGTCCAGCCATAAGGATGCATACCTTCCTACGAAAAGATCCAGAATTCCAAAGTTTTTTTTTTTACCCATTTCCTTAAGAGATACTACAATTCCTCACAAGAAAGACAGAAATAAGTTCAAATCTAAAATAAAGGTGCATGAGTAATTCCCAGTAAGACAACCAATGTAGTTTTGATAAACGCCACAAATGATTTGTAATGAATTTTTTAAAATGATCACATGAATTTTAAAAAAAGTTGAAATTATTCATGTCATTTCACATTTTGATCAGTTGTATTTTAAGGTCTTTTGCAAATAACATGTAAAGAAGTCACAGGTGAAAACATTTTTCATGTAAAAAAAAAAAAAATCAAATTTCAGATGTGCCTTTTTGTAAGCGACACACAGTCATACCCATCACTCTAGAAAAGATGTATGATTCCTCTTTGAGTCCTCCATGAATACAGTAAAGGTTATGTTAGGGCAGGGACAAAGAGAATACATCTTTGAAAAGAGCTGACAGGAATTAGGGCCACTGGGCAGATTTCTGAGAAGACAGACCATTATAATATCAGCAACCCCCCCAATCACCCCCCCCCCCCTTTGTACACCCCCAACACCATCATCATTCTGATAACACTGCAGCTGAAACACCAGCCAGGAGGCAACATTAAAAGGAGGAAAAACTTGAAGAGAAGGAGGGATAGACATGAAATGGGATGGAGAATGTGAAGGGGGGGGGGGGGGGGGGGGCATATTGTGCAAAGGCAAATTACACAGTCGGATAGCTGTATTATACTATGACTGACTTCAGCAGATGGAAGAGACGTTTATGAGACCAATAATGGTCTGAGCAGCCTCACCCGCAGAGAGGCGTCAAACTCATGCATTACATGACTTACGTTAAGAACACATCAAAGTCACATTTAAATGTACTGCTGCTCATGCTTCAGGCATAGACACTGTATCTAAGCACACAGTCATTACTGAGGGACTACAGTGAAGTATTACCACTGTGTTCTTGTTCATCAGAGGATCATTTCTGATGAACTTGGTGAAACTGTGACTTTTTCACTCACGTTACAGCCAGGTCAAGATTTCCTCTTGTATCACAGCCTGGTGTGTTCATTCTGGCTCCACATTTTGATTGTATTTTGTTCTTTTCATTATTTTGGTCAACAAAAACTAGATATTTCAGTCTCACTTTTTTAAATTTAGGCCTTCTTGGCATTTTGAGGCTACAGCTCTCACCATATTTGTTTGGGACCGTAACCATGGTTACATGTTAACATTTATTTGTTTATGCATACAGTATCATGTGAAGTAGTGCTTCACAAGTTACATAAAGGCACATGTGTTTCACATAATATGAAAAAAATCATGATATAAGCAATGTTTTTTTTTCAGATATTCAGCAGTTGTATCCCACATTTCACATGTTGATCACATGTTGATCACATGTTGATCACATGTCCATCACATGTTGATCACATGTCTATCACGTGTCCATCACATGTTCATCACATGTCTATCACATGTTCATCACATGTCAAACACCATTTTATAGATAGATAATTTATTGTCATCGCATATAAGATACAATAAAACTTTGTTTAGCATTCCCATCCCAGCAGCATACATGAAAAGAAACATGTTTATATATTACAGATAAATAAATATATAGATATATGAATATAAGAGTGCAACAGTATATTTGAACATTTCATATATATACTGTATATATATATATATTGGATACTTCAAATAAATTCACTTTTGGATTCTCAAATATTTGACGTGAAATGTAAGACATCACATGTGAACAATCAACAGTTGTCATTAAGGCTACCTGTGAAACACATTTCACATCTTCATCACATTAGAAACATCATTCCACATGGTATAAAGTGGTGGTCTTGATTTCACATTTATTTTGGCTGTAGTTCAGTTCCACTTGATACGAACTATAACTTGTAACAGATTATATCACAAAAAGTGAGAGTTGTTTTTTAGTTCCATGTATATATATAGATCTGTATTTGTAATAGTTTCAGTGCAGCTCTTTTTTCCCACTACAACCATCTTCGTGTCTTGTGCAAATCCCATCTGTGCTGTTTTGTATGCCTTCTTTTCAGAAGCTGATCATTTTTTATGGCAAAGTGACCATTGCAAATGATGAAGTATTTCTCAGGGGTGTAGATTCAGAGTCTCAGAGGAGGAAAAGACCAGATGGAACATGGGCTGAGAATATTTTAGTCAAGAGCTCATCATCTAAATTCTAACACATACAGTAGTGTGTGGGTTACTTTTGGTCTTTTCCTCAAGCCAATTTAAAAAATAAAGTTGGTATTTAATATTTTAAAAAGTTAAAAAGTGTCGTACCAGAATTAAGAGTTGAAATTCCTTCTTTGCTCCTGATAAACTAATTCATTTTAATAAACCTAGACCATGATAGCAGCTCATTAGCTGATATCAGTGAACACATTCTTTGTTAAAATAATTACATAAAGTCTAACTCATCAAGATACCTCATTCAGTCGCATCAGGTAAATCAGAAACCCTCCAGAGAACCTTATCTATCCCGCTGAAATCCTCCTAAAAGCTTCTCTCCTTTTCTCTACACTTGACAGACAGCTTCAGAGCAGCTCCGGCCGTATCATAGCGCAGTGCCAAATAGTTTCACAGCTTGAGGACACGAGTGCAAATGTTAGGCCACCTCTGTCTAAATCAAACGCATCTTTATTCCATTCATGCTGCAGACAGTCTGAAAAAAAAAAAAAAAAAACCAGGCCGCTGCATGAATACTAATAGTAGGCGCTCTGCTTTGCAATGCAAATGCGCTCAGATAACTTTCAAACTATGAAATAACTGAATGTGCAAATCAGGAAAATAGCAATTAGGTTTGATAAAAATGAATGCGCTCCTGTTAAACATTCATACTTTTTTATGTGGTGAATTACCCAGATATATTCATTCTAAGGAGGCTAATACCAGACTGAAGGAGAATTATGTCAGTGTGAAATAGAAAATAGCCCGTAGCACAGACAAGACTTCAAAGCGAGCAGAGCTGCTACACCTCACTCCCAAGAAGTGACAGCGTCCAGGCTGCTGGAAGTGAAGTGGACTGAGGGCAGCTGCTGACTCAGTATGGAGTATTTTAAGTCTGTGTGTTGGCAGCACGCATATCTTGAGTTTCCTCTTTTGGGCCCTGACAACTTTAACCTCCAACCCAAATATAGCTTTAAAAAGCCGAGGGCTACTTTAAAGAGACACTGAGTTCATGAAGTGAAAGACAACCAGATATACCAGTTTCTGTATGCAGTACTTTCCTCAGTGTTTGAAATGCTATTTAGAAATGAGGCACCATTTCAAATGACCTTTCATCTTTTCAAGGCACTGTCACACCTGGGCTGCATTGACTGAGTTTGGAATTGAATCTAATATTACACCAAATAAGAAATGGTTGGTTGCAATGTTGATATTTTGGCCTGTGGGTGGCGCTAAAGCAAAGGCCAATAATAATAAGTCTGCTAATATGCTATGTTTTTCTTAATCTGCTAACAAGAATTGTATGTGTATCTAAAGCCTGATATATACAGTATTTCCCCTGTGCTGTAGAGCTCCATTGTTGTCCAAAGGGTTCATAAAGTCATTAATGAGCTACACTGTTGCACTAGGTGACATTTTCCTTTATTACCATGAACACTTTACTGAACTTTATTCATTTATTTATCAGGAACAACACACATTAATTAATATCAGTGTGTAGCCAAAAGGCAAATTTCCATCCACACTTCTGATGTCTAACAGAAATAAACAGGACGTACTAAAAAAACACATGTAAAAGATTATAGTTTAAATGAATGGACTCTCTGTAAAAAGCATAAAACCATATAAAATCTGACAACAAGATAAAATGGGAAAACTAATCTCACACTCTCTCTCTCACACACACACACACACACACACACACACACGCCATCTTGCTGCCAGAAATACTATGTTAAAATGTGTATTTATCCGCTGCTGAAAATAGTCCCCAACAAATGCACTATTTCTTCCAGTTTGAGTAACATCTGATAAAAACTAGAGTGACCAGCTGTTTAGGAGTCTTTAAAAAAAATTAAAGAACTATATATTTGTGAGAAAAAAAATTACAATAGGGCTTAGAGCTGATAGCAAACAGAGAAGAAAGTCAGACTAACATATTGTTGGTTTTGGGTATTTTTATGGGATATATCAGCAGCCTTATCCCTTAAGCTTCTAAAACAGGGAGGAGTCCCTCTCTGGGGAAGCATGATGGATTTTTGACTTGATGTGTCAAATGGTTAAAAAGTCACCAAAATCACAGGGACCACTGTCTAAGCAGTGGTGGTACTGCTCCATTTTAAACCACAGTGGCCAGCTGTCGTTTTAGAGGGGGGCAGTTTAATTAACTCCTAAACTAAGCTCTCATTTTTAGCAGAAATGGCTCAGAAAATAAGATTACTGCTTTTATAGAAATAATGTGCAAAGTAGGACAGTGTGTCATTGGATCTGTCCCCGTGACTGAGCTCATTAGACAACACACTGTAACAACAGCTTCAGTGTCCAGGCAGAAAACCTACAGCACATTATATAATCTGTTTACTGCATTCTTGTAGGACGATAAATACACACAACACTGGAAGAGAAACATTTAACCATCAGAAAAGAAACCAGTGACAAAAGAGACAGAGAGAGAAGGTGTATCTGATTCACATTACCTGATGTCTTCCTTCTGTCATGGAGGTGAATGGTTTCATATTAAGTAAAGTAACCTCACCTTTCTTCCTAATGGTAGATGTCAGTTAGGCTTCTATATCATGTTTGACCAAACACTGGCTGACAATTAACAGATATTATAACTACTGTTTCACACATTTGAGGAAATTCAATAATAAATGGGGAACATGTGCCCACAATTTGAAAAAAAGAAATATATCAAATAAGATGCACTTTAGGATGTCCAGGGTGCTGGGACACATTGTCCTGTCCTAGAACTGCAACTGTGTTTAAAGTTAATCTTGTATAGCTGATTTTATAACATATTTCATGACACACATTTCATGGCTGGCTCAACTAAGTTTGGCACATTAGTGGTCAAGTTTGTTTTTTCCTATTAAATTGCTCTTTATTGATTTTGAAAATTTCAGCACATTTACCACATTTTTTATTTAATCTTTAAATTCAGTTGTTTACTGACTGTGGACTATTCTTTGATTTGTTTTCTGCCTTGTTTGAGGGCAACATACCTGTGTACATGACCACGCCCCTCCCAACACATTACTGGTTAATGTCCCGGCCGGGAGAGCTGCATTTTCATTGGCTGCCTCATGTCAACACTGCAGCCTGTCTCCCAGCTGTGTCAAGGTGCTCACAGTCAAGTAGAAAGCACCGGAAGCTGTGCCGCTTTAAACACAACACGTTGGAATTGTTTTAAAAATTATGAGTGGAGTAACTTTTTAGAGTTCAGTTCTAATAATGTCATAGTGTAGAACATATTTATCCTGACCAACAGCATCAAAGCCGCTCATGCACTTTATTTTACTGATTAAAAGACGTCACGTGAGGTTAGCGTTTCTATTTTGAAAGTGCATAGCGGAAATGACTTGGACGCTGGTGCTGTATCGCTTCCTGGTTGATGTGGACAGAGGGAGAGCTGCTGGGTGAGGTCTACTGCTGGAGCTGAGTAAATAATGGGGAAACTCAGTAAGTTTGAGGCAGAAAAGCAACGAGATTCGTCGACTTAGCGAAGCTTTAAAACTCTCCCGTGTCCCGGGCTAACAGCCGTTCATCCCGGAGCTTCTCTGATGCCGCTTCCCGTTCATACCGGCAGTGTTTTGGTGCATCCCTATGGACGTTAACGCTAGCTGCTAACCCGAAGTCGCTAGCACCACAGTGCACCTGTCACGGTCTGCTTTGTCTCTTTCATATCAGTGGTTCACTTTTCTATTATCTATTAGTTCATATAAACATTATCTACTTTTACCGGTTAGTTTCCCCAGCGTGGAAGCTGTTACTGTATCTGAAAACAAAGCCAGACAAAGAGGATGGACTGACAGCAACTCTGTGCGTCTAGAAATGTATGATAGGAGTTGTGTTTGCGTCCCACTGGATATTTCTAAACCCAAACAGTAAAGTAGTCTCTAAATTACACAATGGCGTCCTCCAAAGCAAAGGTTGGAGTCAACAATGAGACCAACTCCCTGAAAGACAGTAAAAGCAACGCCGGCAGTTCAGCTGGAGAAGCATCACCAAATAACCGGATATATTGCCTTGATGAGCTGGAGACCATCGCTACAGTGGGTGAGTTCAACTACACCTCACTCAGTGCTGGACTGATGGAAAGTAACTCACTGCATTTCCTCAAGTTCTGTACTTAAGTAACATTTTGAGGTACTTGTACTTTATTTGAGTATTTCCACGTGATGCTACTTTTATTTGACATCTTTAGTTACTTATAGATGAAGATTTGACACAATGGATAATATAACAAGCTTTTAAAATACAACACATTGTTAAAGATGAAACCAGTGGTTTCCAACCTTTTTTTGTCTTTTGACGTCTTACAAAAAGCAGTGTGTAGTCGGGCTCACATTTCAGATGTCTATGAGTTGTTAACAGCTCCACCAAATAGTGATTTTTCCCTCTAAACTTCTCACATGGTTTCATTTCAATAAATGTTCAAATGATCCAATATTTCAGCAAAGAAAAAAGATTAGAGAAAAAGTCCAAAAACTGAAAACACATTTTGTTTCTTTCCTCTCCCATTAATCATCTCACCACCCCTCACATTTATTTGCTGACCCTTTGGAGGGGCCCCACCCCTAGCTTGGGAACCACTGGACTAAACTAGCTAACTGTATATCAAGTAGTGTAAACTAGCTCCACCTCCAGCAGCTACAACAGTAACATGCTGCTCTAACACTGATGCTTCACTATTAACGATGTCATATACAATAATATATCAGTCAGAGGGACCAAACCACTACTTTTACTGTAATACTGCATACTACATCACTCATATTACTTATGTACGTTCACTATAGTACGATTTTTCATGCAGGACTGTTACTTGTAATGGAGTACTTTTACATTGCTGTATTGGTACTTGTATTGGTACTATGTATAGGTACTGAGTTATTCTTCTACCACTGGTCTCACTTTGTCACAACATGGTCTCCGAACTACGTGAGAGATTGAAGCGTGAAATAGAGCATTCATGTAATAATATAGTTAACGTAGTACAGGATCATACATGACAGGGCGGGGTAACCTAAATGCTTTTTAAATAACAACTGAAATGTGTTTGTGGCATCGAGTATCAGATTATGGTCACATAGAGCTCTATTATTAGACTGTATGAATAATTGATTATTGTGCTGACTAGGTTCACAGTCTTTCAAGTCAGTCTTAGAACAGCACTCTAGTGTTCATATGAATGTTGACACTCTAGATTAGTCGTCTTCTCTGTATAATAAAAAAAAAAAGTATGTTCAAATCTCACAGAATCAAAGGTTATGTTGTCGTTTAGGTTGACCAACTGTCCAAAATCCAAAGATATTCAGTTTACTGTCATGTATGACAAAGGAAAGCAATACATCCTGACATCTGAGAAGCTGAAACGATTGTCGTATTTTCTTAATAAAATAACTAAGGTGATTATTTGGTTATGAGAATAGTTGCAGATACATTTTCTGGCGATGGATTGATTAATCAACTAATATGATTGCAGGTCTAAATGCCTCTGTTGATCACAAAAATGTATTCAATGTCATCAAAACTGTATTGCAAAGTTCACCTGGAGCTAATGTGAGGCTTCAGCAGTCGACTGAACTAGTGGTTTTGACAGAACAACTCACATGGTTGGTTTGGCAGTATATTGGGTGCAACCAATGTACCATAAATAGAAGCATAAATGGAGTTGGACTGATGTCAAAAATGATCAACTCAAATCTGATTGGAACTGTAATACTGAATTTCACCACTAGGTGTTGCATGTGAACATAATGAGAGTTGATGAATGAGAGCGTGTTGGCGCCACAGACAGAACAGCTGAGTGATAGTCTTACCTTAACCTTAACTAACCCAATCAATGAAGGCAATAACTGCTAGCCAATCAGAGGCAGAGTATGCCGTGTCTTTCTGGAAGCACTGCTGCTACGCACAGCACGGCTATGCTATGCTAACAATGCTAGCCATGCTAACTTGCTGCTAGGGAGGGGAATCTACAACCCGTTCGAGCCATCAGGATCATATGCCTCTGAGCTTATTGGTTCCTCTCATTCATGCCCCAGTGTGTTGACTGGATGGAAAAGGCGGACCTCATCTGTGAGGATAGTGCAGCCTCCAGACTGTTTACAGCGCGACACGCTTAAGTTATCTTTAGCTATCTTGTAGTTCATCTTTAAAAACAGCAGCAGGTGCAAGCCTGTTTTGATTAAATGACAAAATAATTACCTTTCGTGAGATGAACGTGAAGTTTACTGTGAACTTTTTAGGCCGTAAGCATGCTAACGTTAGCAGAGCGGCGCGGCTAACTCCAGCAGTAACAAACGAGAGCAGCTGATCAACACACACTGCAACATTTAACAACTTAAACCAACTGTGAGCTGAAGAAAATAACTGTCTGTCTCACCTCAACTTTTTCCACATAAAGAATTGATCAGAAATTGATAAGGTAATCAATTAGGAATCTGATCAATAGGCAGTCTCGGTAATGGCATGTATATCAACAAAATCTTATCAATTCCCATCCCTACTTGCTGCTAGCTACCGTGTAGGCTGGTCAAATGATCTGTTTTATCCTTTTGTACCTGCAGGCTGTTTCTAAACACAAGCTGTAGACCTGTCATGACAACTAATATTATTGGACGATATATTGTCTCAGAAATAATCGCGATAAACTATATTTTTGTCATCTGAAGATCATTTTATACTGCTGGTATAATGATAATACAATAGCATCATTATGCAAAGTGTGGCAATATTGAGATCAAGGTGTCCATGTATCATACGATAAGTCCATATATAGACATGATGATGTAAATATTTCCGTTATTTTACGATAAGTAGATCATTATTGTGACAGACCTAACAAGCTGCTGTCAGACTATTAGCCCGGGTCAGTCCAGTTTCAGCAGCAGCCGGCAATGTTAGAGTCAGAGCATCCATGTGAGACACCTAGACATCACATAAAGGCAAACTGGTTTAAGCTTATTCACCAGACCAGCAATATCAGAAACTGACCCAGTCCTATCCATAAAATATCAGGAAACAGTAATAAATGTGTAGCAGTGCTGTCCAAAGTGACGTCCTCGTCTTATTTTGTCCAACAGCACACAAAGATATTCAGCTTACTGCAACTGAAGACTTAAAATAACAGCAAATATTCATATTTAAGAAACTGAAAACAGCATTTGGAGATTATTTTCTTTAAAAGTGAATCAATCATCAATTTTAATATTTGACAACTAACATGTGACTGCAGGTAGTTTGACTTGAAACTTTGAAGTCTGTTTAAAGTCAATTCGTTGATTTACTTCTAAACACATTATACATGTTGGAAAATGCTTCCAGAAAACATGTGATAACTAAGGCTGATAAATATGCAGTAGTGAATTGTGGAGATGGAGCATTAAACTGTTTCTCACCCTGTAATTTTTCCTGATTTTCTGAGCCTGCAAAAAACGGCTACTCCATGACGTAGTGGCATACCCACATGACCTTGGTCCCTCCCCTACTATATAAGACCGAGAGGCCACTCTCCTCAGTGGTTAACCTGCCTAGTGGCCAGTTATTGTTACTACATCTAACACTATTACTACTACAGTCTACAATTCGCCAGTTAGCTGAGTTAGCAGCAGAAAGCTCTCAGACAGAGCATCCATGTTTCAGGCAGCGGTGGTGATTTTGATTGACAGGTGACACTTGGTAGGGGGGCGGGGTTTTAGCAAATTCAGCGGACACGCCCACAGCGTTTGGGAGCAGAGACAGAGGCTGATTTTTACACAACTTTGAAGCCTAATTTCATATATTTGGCGATTTTTTTAATCATTCAAATTTGGCAGGGTGGTTAACAACATAATTTTCTGTGGTATGTCACACTCAGAACACATATTTATTTTTACTTTACACAGACTTTAATAAGACGGCACACTTCACTGATGTATCAAATAACATTTTTTAAATGTATTGTTATCAAGATAAGAGCTCCTGTCATGTCAGAAGTGCTTTATCATGAGGCACACTGTTCCAGCTGACCTACTTGATTCTTCATTTAATCATTTAGTACATGTAGTGCTGTCTCTGGTTGTTCCACTGAAATCTAAAAAGCAAAAGTCCCAAAGATATAAACACACACACACACACACACACACACACACACGCACGCACGCACGCACGCACGCACGCACGCACGCACGCACGCACGCACGCACGCACGCACACGCGCGCGCGCGTTAGATTACCTAATCTAATCTTTTGATCAACTCTTGTATTCGTATGCTGAAATCACAGACATGAGACACTCACAATGTTTTATAGACTCATGACATTGTCACTGCATGTGTCACCCAGACATGGAAGAAGGCCTCCTCCTTACCCTCCCTTACTTTACTTGCTCAGTTGTTTTGGGTGCCAGGATGCCCGTGGAACCATGATGATGTTATTTGATCCCATAAACTATAATATTTCTGTTTGACAAACTTCAGCCTACAACAAATCCATAAATGCTCACATTTATTGGTTTCAGACTCTGAGAAAGTGTTAAAAAGACTCAAATTCCCCCCAAACTACTGTAACTCTGAACTATCTCTATAACCAACTCACACACATCTAAACTAGTCTATGTGATCTGCTTTTGATAAGTAATGTAAGACTGTTGAGAATCATTTTAGGGTTAGGGTGCTGGAGGACACTTTTTATGGAAAAACTAAATTCAGCTTGTTAGTTGACATTTTGAATTCAGCACATATCCATATATGAATGGTTAGTGTTTAATGTCTGAAGGGCTCTACAAGTTCAAGTTTTCATGTTTTTTGCAGCACTGAAGTTCAGTTTGGAAAGTTCAACCATAGCATTGGGAGTTACTCATTCATCAGGAACCACATAATAACCCACGGTGCTCAGTTTTGTATACATTCAGTTTCGTGCTGTTGTCATAATGAGCACTCAGTTTTGAAGTGATTGCAGCAGGAGTGCAGTCAGCATGAATAACCTGAACCTCAGGGCTGGATACGTTTGTTATTAGCAAATTCACCGGAAGAGACTGTTAAAAAAGCTGCCTGCAGTCAGAGGAGTGTACACTGGTCAGTGAATGAGGAGAGTTTTCCTCTCAAGGTTAGTCAAGTTGAATCCATGTTCAGGCAGAAACCTGCCCTGTAGGGAGGAGCTCTGCTAAAAGTTTGAGTCACACCTACATCACAGGATTACACAAGAAATGACTCAGCAAGCTTTTATGTCTGTACAAAACAAAACAAAGAATCATCATCTGCAACCTTATCCTTCTGTTCATCTGTTCATTCTTTATTTGGTAGTTACTCTGTGAAGCACTGTGAAACTCTGTGACGCTCTGTGAAGCTGTGTGAGGCTCTGTGAAGCTCTGTGAAGATGTGTGAGGCTCCGTGAGGCTCCGTGAGGCTCTGTGACGCTCTGTGAAGCTGTGTGAGACTATGTGAAGCTCTGTGAGGCTCTGTGAAGCTCTGTGAAGGTGTGTGAGGCTCCGTGAGGCTCTGTGAAGCTCTGTGAGGCTCTGTGAAGCTCTGAAGCTGTGTGAGGCTCTGTGAAGCTCTGTGAAGCTGCGTGAGGCTCTGTGAAGCTCTGTGAGAATCTGTGAAGCTCTGTGAGACTGTGAGGCTCTAAAGCTGTGTGAGGCTCTGCATAGCTGTGTGAGGCTCCGTGAAGCTCTGTGAGAATCTGTGAAGCTCTGTGAGGCTCTGTGAAGCTCTGTGAGACTCTGTGACGCTCTGTGACACTCTGTGATGCTCTGTGAGACTCTGTGAGACTCTGTGACGCTCTGTGAAGCTCTGTGAAGCTTTCTGAGGCTCTGTGAAGCTCTGTGAGACTCTGTGAAGCTCTGTGAAGCTCTCTGAGGCTCTGTGAAGCTCTGTGAGACTGTGAATCTCTGTGAGACTCTGTGAAGCTCTGTGAGGCTCTGCTAGAGAAGCAGAGTAGAGGTATCTGACACGGCTTCTCCTATTTCCAAGTTGCACAGAGAAAAATAAATTCCGTTTTAATCGTCCAATTCCGCGATTCTGTCCGCGATTCCGTGATCGCAGAAATCATAGGGCCCTAAACATGCATGATAAGCTGGTGTAATGTTTAGCATCTTAGTGAGGTTTTTGCTTTTGTTAATTAGCTCAAAAGATAAAGTACAGCTGAGTCTGAAGGGAGTGTCATGGATTTTATGTGTCATAAACTAAATTACTGGACAAATCAACATTTGGATCTAATAATCAGTACAAAGGAAAATATGTAGCTGTGTTCTGTGCTGCTCTTTATTATCACATACTCTGTTTGAATATAGCAGATTTTTTTTTCAGTTTCTGTTGTCAGACATCGTAGAGAATGAAATATCATCATGACATCATCTGATAAAATAAACCGAAATAATGACAGTAACTGTGCTGTGATGCAGAATGAGACAAAGATGGAGGAACATCCATAAACAATCTGTTACCATCTAAACTCAGCATGCTTGTGAAACTAGACAGCCTGATCCTGATGATATTAAAGAGTTAATGACTGGTCAACATTTCATGGCAATCGATCTTCAATTGAGCGGATTCAAAAGGCTGAGTCTATATGTGTTAACTGTATCATTACACCTGCATCAGCACTTATTGGATGAAACTCAGCTTCTCTGTGTGTGTGCATGTGTGTGTGTGTGCAGGTCTGTTTCTGACTCTCAGCTGGATTTGAATGGTAGCTGTCCTGGGGGGATTTGGGATGCTTGACACAGCAGTCAGTAGATGACTGTTCCCTCTGTGTTTGTGTGTGTGTGTGTGTGGGTGGGGGGGTGTTGCCCTTTCCACTAGCAGAGTCATTGAGCTTCACTTGTGAAATGTTTGTCTTGCACAGATTGAATCTTAAGTTGTGTTTAAACAGGGTGGTAACAGAGCAGCATGTTACACCAGCCTATCTGACTGATGTCATTTTAATATTATGACTCAGTATTATCTGTATTATTATTCATACTATTGTTAATGCTATTGATCACAGTAGTATTGTTCATTGTGATATCTACTACATTGTGTACAACATTGCACCAAAGATTACTGCACTTATACAGTTATGTTTCCTAAAGCCCAAGACACACACACACACACACACACACACACACACCACACACACACAAACACACACACGAAAACACAACGTCAATTTTATAGATTTTATACATTTGAAAACAACAGGTGCTTTACACAGAGAGACAATTACATTCAGATAAACATAGAAACATAATACATTAATGACTTCAAATAGCTATAGATGTTCAGACAGGTTTAACAGATGGACCAAGCTTTCCATAGTCCACGGGGAAAAAGGAAATGCCCCTTTAGATTTGAAACATGGAGTGAAGACCATTGATTCTATATAAAACTGCTGCTTATAAATATAAAATCATCTCAAAAAAATGATCTAGTATAATTCATTATTATTCAGTGTCAGCTGTCATGCTTTATGTGTGAGATGTCCTTTAATGGAAACATTCTACATGATGAACAAAAACATGAGTAATAAATGTGTCAGAGCAGGAACATGAGCATCTTTCAGTCAGCTTGTAACTAAAACAATAAATACATGTTGTTGTTTGGGGACAAATATAGAACCACCAATCATCTCTTGAGTCTCCTTGTCCACCAATAGCATTGCTGTTGTACAGTTGACAGTGTAACAGTGCTGCAGTCTGATCATAAAAGGCCAGATGGTGGTGGAACAGACAGAGTGATGACACTGCATCCCTCTGACCTTTTTTTTTTTTTTTTTTCTTCATTAATAGTAATAGTTTCATTTCACAGGCAGATTTAACATGCTTTCTGATTTATGATATCATGTCGCATACTTTACACAAGACATCCAGCTCAATAATATGCATTAAGCCACATGCAGCCAACAAAAGCCTGAGCTTAATATGTGTAAGGGAGGTGTGCGGCACCCATCGTGTGCTGTTGGGAGGAAGCTCCGAAGCTTATGAGCGCCCGCATAAAAATCCAATTTGCCGAGCCATTTTGTCTGATGAGAGGGATTTGCTGCCTAAAACAAATCAGCTAAAGCTCTTTATCTGCCCACTGTTGTTTAATTGTCATTGAAATCATGAGGCGACTCTCTTGTGCCATTAGATTTATTTGCTGCCGTCACATGCCGCTGGGCCTATATGACCCCGGGAACGTCGCTGGAATAGCTGGGCCTTCGTCCTGTCGGAGGACGTGAATCTAAGGGCAACATTCCTGTTCTCTACTTGACTATTGTTAATGTTGCCGGTGTGAATGCGTTACTCATAAAAGCCGCATCCAGCCAGAACAGGAATTTCAGGAGGTGCAGAGCAGGTGGAAGACGAATAAGGAGTGACCTAGTTTTCAGAGGGGTAAATATCAATTACAGTGCATTACTCTCTGGAATCAGGCGTCCATTTCTCCATTCAGTCTCATTATCAGCCGCCTTTGTCCCTGCTCGCTTCCTGATAACAACCCCAGCTGAGGAAATACCAAAGAAGCAGCAGTATGATTTATAACCCTGCTGAGTGTGTGGAGAGAAGACCTCGGTCGTGTTTGTCTCCCTCCGTCATGTGTGTGTTCAGACACTTAAACAATGCAGGCCTGGTAGAGTGGAGTGGGGTGAAATGTTACACGGGTTCAGCAGATTGTCACGCAGAGAGACAGCGGGACAGATAACTGACAGCTCCCCCTGCTCGCCCCCCCCCCGTGTTTTTGTTGTTGTGGGGCTGCAGGATTCAGGTGATTTTCATGCATTATTTTGTATTTGAAGCTGATTAGAGGGAACAGTTCTGCAACACTTTGGTCGAAACAAAAAGCGTCCTCATTATGCTTCAGACAAAGTGCTCGTCGGATGGTCTGACGGCATCTGAAACCCAATTTTCAAATGCAGGATAGTGAGGGAGGCTGATCACAGCCACTTTACACTGTGATTCACCACATGAGCAGCAGAAGATTGAACCTCAGCAGCTGCAACTTTTCTTTCAAGCTACTTATTTTTTTTGTTCTAACACTACACACACTACTTCTGTCACTTTCCATGTGAACACATCCTGAAAGCATGTTTGTGTCTGTTTCCCCCATTTGTTAAATTCAACAGCTTGAAATTACAATGATTGGTTTCTATTCCATACATCAGTAGGAATATAGGTGTATGTAATAAGCACCAAACTGTTTCCTGCAGCAGCCTTCATTTAACATCAGACATGTTCGATTAGTCTACTGTAAATCTGCAGTGTGGAACTGTTGTGTCCCCCTTCTGGCAGTGAGCGTAATTACAAAAATGCTGTTGACGTGCTTTATGCTGACTGGCTTGTCTCACAGCTTCCAAAAAGTTTGAGCAAAATTCCAAATAAAGGTTATTTGAATAAAGCTCATATTGAGAATTTAAATGGTTGTTTTGTCACCTGAAAAAGATATAACAACATAGTAAAGTGACATATTAATACTGCAAGGAGAATTACAGCAGCTTTTTAGCAATGCATATTACAGCCTGACTGATATATTGGCCAGCTGATATTATGGGCTGATATAGTTATAGTTATAGTTATAGTTATTTATACCTTGTGTGAAGTTTAGTGTTTCAGTGTCTGATGTCATTTATTGTTAAACTGTAAAATATCATGTCTCCATTACATATCTAGTCACAAGTGTTTGATTCGAGGGATCATTGCAAAACGTGTGTTCATGTATATTTTCTGTGTATTTAATATTATTGGCCAATATTTCCATCCATTCATCTATTTTCTAATATTGGTATCGGCCTCAGCCCCGAAAATCCAGCATCAGTTGGGCTCTAATGCATACCCACTACCCAGTGTGTCTCATCGCCCTGTATTTATGTATATTTTAAAGTTTTTATGGGTATGAATGTGTATGTGGTCAGTGGTATGGGTGAGATGTGTTTGGGTTCATGCGTTTGCACTAGTGTACTAGTGTTATGTGTATATATTTTATATTTTTATGCTGCAGTTGGACTGCCCAAATGGAGTTTCATTGTACACTTGCAATGACAATAAAGATCCCTTTTGTGCTGAGGCCTGAGCATCCTTTGGGAAACAGAACATTAGGTAAAAAATGTGCTTTTATCATGTTGAGTGAAGACAAAGTGCTCGTATTACCGACCAATCATCATTCTCTGCACACATCCTCAGCTGCATTTATCCAACACTTGAGTCATTTTGTGTTCACTGGACATGTTTAGTTAAGTGCATTGATTTAAACTGCAGGTGCACATTCCTGTACAGTTTGAAGGAATGATTTTATTAAATATATATGACTAAAATGAGGCTGGTTAGATTAATACTGTTAATGCCATGCAGTGAACAGAATTGTGGAGGGAGATTTTGCCCTTTGGCAGTTCCAATAAAGTTTATCCAAACAAGACAGCCACATACTCAACAGCAGTGAAAAAGAAGAGAAAGGCAGTGTTATTATGTCCAATTCGACTGTGAATGTGAACAAAAACATTGTGTTGTGTTGTGATAAATCCACCTCACCTTAAAACAGCTCTGACCCTGATGTTTCTTTATAAAACCCTCAATGAAGACCTCTAAATGATCTCAGTGTTAGTGATACTGTTGGAAAAGATGCTCTCATAATGCCTGGAAAGTCTGACACTATCAGGATATTTGTTTTTTACCTGACGGCAACGGTGTATTGCTGTTTCTGTGTTGTCGTAGCAACACCAATAGGCCTGAGACAAAGGTTCATTGTAGGTAAAGCAGAGGGAGGAGACAGCCAGCATGTCGTTAGGAAGTAAGAGCAGCTCCATGTCTGACTCACAGCAGCTGTTATATCACAGATTGTCTTCACGCACTTATTGTCTTCACACTGCTGCTCTGGAGGAGAGAAGCAGCAGATATCAGGACGACATGAGGCCACAGAAAGTGTGTCCTCAACCTGCTTTTGCCACCATCACTGCCCCCTGCTGCTGCCTCACCATCCTGCTCTGAATACCAGCACAGATAGTCTACAAGGCTTTAAATATCTTTCAAGTCAAAATAACTCATAAAAGTTATCCATCATGTTTCTTTGATAGTTTGTGGTTTCCCCTAGCAACAGACAAAAATATAGATGTGTCAGACTTGGCAGCGGCGATAGTGTTATTATGTTTAGATCATATCAGATTAAAGATGGTGATCTTGTTGAGTACCACTGACATGAACACAAAGAGAGTTATTCACCAAATCAACAACTACTCTGCAAAGACAGAAACTGAAAGTAAACTTTCATCTGTTGCCTGGAGGGTTACAGTTTACTGGAAGTTACAGCCTGTCTTCACTCCATCACAAATGGACTGATAATGGATAGTTGAGGCCTATGTTGATTTTGATATTTGAGTGTTTTTATTAAAGTCATTAAAGAATAGTAAGCAGGTATGTGTCTCATATCACATACTTAGTACACTTCTGTATAGTACACTATGGGCCTGATTTACTTTTGCGTGTTTAAAAAATAGTTTGCTATAAAAAAGCTTACTTGACATCACCTGCAACAAATGTGCAAGCTGATCTACTAACGCAGCGCGCTGAGGTTTGCGTCTTTTTAGCTGTGCAAGATAGTACGCACTGTCCATTTAGTACGTTTGCCATAATGAATACGTAATATGAGGCGTTTCAACCCCAGTGTGCAAAATACAGGGAGGAGGAGACGGAGGCACAATGACAGAGTACACAGGACGGATTTTTGGTCTTACTGAGAGCATTGACTTCGTCACTAATACTCTCCCATATGTCGGTTTTTCTGGTACTATTTGTTTTTGTTATAACTCAATATATTTGTTAACCTCTTCCACTAAAACCTGATCACATTTCATTTTGTGCTTGCAGCTTTCTGCTCGTCCAAACTTTCCATTAAGATACAAAACCCTCATTTAAATACTGCTGTCTCCACCCTGTTGCACCTGTTTTCATCTACGCAGTTATTCTTAGTAGATCGGCCGCAAAACGCACACAGCACAGCGAGGGTATGTATTGACTAGGGCTGGGTATTAGTACTCGATAGCTTTAAGGTATCGACCAAAATAAATCCAAACCAACTAGTATACCTGCAATCAATCCTGTTCGCACACAGAGCTAGAAAATATGACTGACTGTATGGACTTGCTCACAGCCAATCAACACAAGGGTTCTTTGATTTAATGCGACATGTGATTGGCCCACTGCCACAGCAGCTACATCCTGTCTGGTGGCATTTTATGCTTCTATTCACATGATGGGTATCAAATGAAGTACTCAGTTGGTATAAGTATCACTTTAAGGGTACGTTGATTGGTATTGGTATCGTAATTTTTTTAATGATACCTAACCCTAGTATAGACACACAGCAGTGCCCTCTGGTGGACAAACTATGGCACAGAAACACTATGGGTTACTGCCACTTGCTGTGCTGTTGCTACACTGACAGATGTTACCTCGTCCAAATCAAATGAACTTGGACGTGAGCTAACTTGAAGCTTTATTTGGCCTATTTACAGCAGTGTGTGCTCAAGGGGGAGATGCACTGAACATGGTGTTCCATAAGGCTGAGCTTGACCCTTCTTGACCTTCTCAAGAGGACCCAAGCTGAAGGCAATTTATGAAGCCTGATAACACCACACACTGTTGGCATCTCGAGAAAAAGCAACATTTGTATTACATGTACTCCCTGGATTGTAGATACTGAATCTTGTATTTTTATATCAAGGATCAAAATTGGAACATAATATTTTTTTGGACAGCTGTGCAAGCAGAAGATGGATGTGCAGCACCCAGAGAGTATACAGCACGCCTAAATCTGTGTCATCTACTAGTTCATCCTCATAGAAAACAAGTGTTTGGGCAACTTTTTGTATATACTTCATATACCATCACCCAGAGGGTAACAGCACAACGCAGCAGAGAGAGCTCGGCACTGAGAAATGAGTGGGACACCCTGCGAACACTGCAGCACTCAACAGAACTTCCAGCTGGTGAGAGAAGACGATAACTCTGCTCACAGGCTCTTTCAGCACAGGCTCATATAACTGTTGTTTTACTACTGCAGCAGAAACAGCCTGTGAGGAAGAAGCCACCTACAGGCAGATACTGTACATCATGACTCAGCTGCCATCAGTCACTGCGAGTCCTGCTGGACCAAATCTGGCCTACTGTCCTTTCTCTGCTAAGAAATAAATACACACCCGACTGCACCATGTGGTTAAACCCTTTACGTGTGTGTGTGTGTGTGTGTGTGTGTGTGTGTGTGTGTGTGTGTGTGTGTGTGTGTGTGTGTGTGTGTGTGTGTGTGTGTGTGTGTGTGTGTGTGTGTGCGTGTGTGTAATTCAGCAGGTGTGGTTCTGCTGTAACTGTTTGTTACAGTTGAAGCTAAATAGAAGCTGTTTAAATCCTCCCTAAACCGTCTTGCCCCAACAGACGCGCAATAACTCTCCTCCCTCCACAGATATAGTCACCTCCTGTATCACCAGTTTAATACCATTAGAAACAGCAAATCCAATACTGATCACTGATTGGTTCCTGTTCTTAAACTTCACTCTTAAACGGTGTAAAAGCTCCTACTTTGCTTCGTGTCTATGTGTAAATTAAAGCTGTGCTCACTTCTTAAAACCTCTAATCCTCTTTAACAGGGATCAGCCTCTTTTTTAGCAGTACCAGGATAAATCTGAAGGGTCACAAGATGATTTGGGGGAAATACCTAAACCATTCAAGAAGGGAGTGTCACTGCATGTGGGGGGACCTGTCCATATTTATGGATAATAGACCATAAGCTGTGCTGAAGAATCAATACATTGCTTTGTTTCAAGGTATCAACAGCCAAAAAGATTAGAAACCACATAACTACACGTCAGATTGATGGTGCTGTGTTCTGCTACATATAGCAGCAACTCAGATACAGTTGAATCGCAGAATTGGCTTTATTGTGATATATCATTATCGTGTGAAGAATATGGTGATAGTATCGTATGGTGACTTCATCTGTGATTCCCACTCTGACTTATCATTAACAGTAAATTGAGCTGTAAGAGATTGTAATAGGCATGTTTCACAGTTTTCTGATACTTTATAGACAACGTGATTAATTAAAAAAATAATCGGCAGATACATTTAAAAAAAAAAAAAAAAATCAATATTCAAAATATACACATGTTGGATGGTTCCAAGACAGTATTGAGGTTTGCCGATCAACCCCTACATATAATATTACAAACAATATGGATTATTAAAAAAATAAATAAACATTCAAAAAACAGTTTCATTTGTAGCCAACATTCTCCTTTAGCTGCATATACACATAGTATACACATAGTATACACATAGTATAAATATACAGTGAGTTGGAGATAATACATCACTGTCTGAGTGATGTATGCAGTGCTGAAGCAATTCATTGATTGACATAAAATAACTTTAATGCTTTTCATAATTGATTTATAAGCAAAAAGTAAAGTTAACAAATGATTATTTCATAAGTTCTAGCCATTTATGCATATTGATTTATTTGTGCATCACCTGTTTTTTGATCAGTTGTCAATGAGTGTATTTTAAGAGCACTTTTAGCCTGCATTAATTATAAATGACATGTCTGAGCCTCAGTACAGAACGTTCCAGCACCCACACATAATCAATACATGCTAAATGTTGGATAAGCAGTCATTTGTCATGGTCTAGTTCCCCTGTGTGCTGCGGATTCCTGTCACGGTGGTTAATCCTCTCCTCCCCTCCGTCCCCCCACCTCCCCCTTTGCCCTCCTGCCTCAGGCACAGGGACTTTCGGCCGAGTCTTCCTGGTCAAGGACAAGAAGAGCAGGGCCTTCTACGCCCTGAAGCAGATGAAGATCCCCGACGTGATCCGACTCAAGCAGGAACAGCACGTCCACAATGAGAAGGAGGTGCTGACAGAGGTCAACCACCCATTCCTCATCCGACTGTGAGTCCACTCTCCACCATTACTCACATACACAGAGATTGGGGGGGCAGGGGTCAGGGACCACTGGTGAACACTTCTAATAAGAAGTTCAAAGGTCACTGTCTGCTTGTGCATTTTGAGACATTGATTCCAATTAGAAATACAGATCTATACTACTGACTGATTCTGATGGCTTTAACATTGAATCTTAAAGTAATTAATATTCATGAGTTTGAGTCGGTCTCTCACTACGGGTAAATATCATGAGAAATATATGTTCTGGCGCGCAGGTTAGTCGACTGGTTAAGAGCGCATGCCATATACGCAGCGGACCCCGGTTCGACTCCCGGCTGGCGGACCTTTTCTGCATGTCACAACCCCCTCTCTATCCCGTAATTTTCCTGTTTCTCTACTGTCAAATAAAGGTGTCTATGCCAGTAAAAATCTTTTTTTTTTTTTTAAGAAAAAAAAGAATTGTTGTAACCAGATGCACACATTCTCCTTTGTACTTAAATTCAAAACAGTCTCATCTTCCACTGATGTAGCAGCTGAGATGAAATGATGCATTTCATCACAATGACTCAATTATCATGTGATACTTTAAAGGAAACATATTATGCACATTTACACACACTACTGAAATATCTTTGCATGATTCACATTTAAAAAAAAATTAGCTTAATTTAGCTTATATGCAGCCCCTCAGTTCAGCCTCTGTCTGAAACAGGCTGTTTTAGCTCCTGATGAGCCCACTGTGTTCTGATTGGCCAGCTTCTGAAAACTGAACCTATAATAGCAGGATTTCTGTACTTTTTCCTCACACTTGAAATGTGAACTTCTCAAATACATCCGTACATATTGGAGCTTGATCAGATCTGGAATTTGAGAGCCGACAGCACAAACAACAGTAAAAAGCAGAAAATGCTGAAACCTGGGCTATGTCTGTCTGAGCATTATCCATATGTTCACCTCAAGCTTTTGAACTTTGAGCATTTTTAACATCTGCAAATGTTCCCTTCAAGATGCTATTTACTGATTTCATGATGGTTGTAATGGTGCACTACTTAAAAATGAAAAATATGGCTATATGTACATATATGTAACTAAATTCATATAGTGTAACTGTATAATTTTATTTCATTACCGGAATTTAAACCTAAATAGTTATACTGATTGACCCATTTTGCTTTTAAACAGTGAAATAACATTTCTCCATAGTTTAGTGTATTTTTGCATTTACCTTTTAATTAATTTTAAATAAACAGTTCAACATATTGGATTCAGTGTTAGATAAACATAAGGACTAGAAGCAGGGGGAACAGCTAATCTGGCTCCATATGATGCAAACCCAACATTTCCTGTTTCACTGCTTCATATTAAAAGCTTTCAAATGACTAAACAACAGGATATCTCTATTATGACGAATCTATAAGAAGTGAAACGCCTTCCTAAATGAATTAGCAGAGCTCTGTTAGTGGTGCTAAAAACTGGTGGACACTACAACACATGGAGAGTTAGAGTAATAATGCAGAGAGGAGTAGTACAAGCAGAAGCAGCCATACATAAAGAAAAGTGTAATAAAGCCATTGTAGTGATCTTTTGAGGTGTTGGTAAGTGTATTTTATAACTTTGGGCAGAGCCAGGTTAACCGTTTCCCCCTGCTTTCAATCTGTATGCTAAGATAGGATACCCTAACCTAAGATAGGCTACCCTAACCTAAGATAGGCTACCCTAACCTAACACAGGCATGAGACTGATATCCATCGTACATTATCGCGATGTGTTGAACTATTTCTGTCAAGTACCTTTTTGTTTGTTTTGTTTTTGTATATGTAATGTCAGTAAATCCTTTTTGTCCATAGTCTCACCAGACAATTCTAGTCAATTCTAATTGAATTAACATGACACATTAAATGTCCCCACTGTTAGAAATCTACTATAATTATATTCTGCTCAATTCAGGATGTGAAGTGGAGTCACACTGAGCTTTATTTGGTGTAATAAAACACCACATCTCTACCTCCCAAGTACATTCTTTACATAAGTGGGAAGCTGTTTTATGTCTCCCTGGGCAAATTTCCTCTGGTTGCCTTTCACGAATAACAATTTTTCCTTTTTTATGTTGTTGTAGTGTCGATGTCAAAACACATTTTCATTATAGCAAAAAAAAAAGTAGCAGTGAATATATCTTACATTTCCACTTTCCACTCACACAAAACATAGTATTTGTGATTCAAATAGTTTTGTGCTGCCTGATTAAAATTATAGTCTAGGTCATGACAATGGAAAAAAAAGAATAAGAAGAAGAGAGAAGAAAGAAGTTCATTAACCCCAAAGGAAACACAGGATAGATGAAGACATTTCTCAATCAAATCTAAATACTCTAGCTATAAACATGGATGTGACCATGTATTAGCCTGGCTAACACCAGACCGCATCTCAATCTCATGTGAGATTGAGGTAGGGTCTGGTGAGGAGCCGCTCATTTCCTTGTATTTGAGGCGGGATCAACAAATGTCGATCAACTCCTTCTGTACGCTACTGGACAAACTTACAGCCAATCATATCAATGATAGACGATGACGTATTCAGAGCCTGTAGGGAGCATAGACTGTATATAAGAAATGGACGCAACATCCGTGACGTCACCCAGTGGTTGGTGGACTGCTGCTCGGAAGCCAATAGTTGCGGATCTGGGCAGCGCCATCTTGAAACGGAACTCCCCGCCTGGTAGGGATCAGCGGGAACACATCCTTTTTATGAAGGAAAAATCATGTGGCGCAAGTTTTTGTTCTATTTTCAAAGTGAACTTGCCTTCCAGTTTATTTAGCACACAATCTACAGCTGCTTTGAACGGTTGCTGCACCTCTGTGGCCGCCATGCTGGATGTAAACAGAGTCGCTCTATGGTCGCCATCGTCTTGAGCCCGCCTCCCCGTTCTGTGATTGGTTCCCTATCTCAGGCGAAGATTTTGTCTTGGTGGCCATGCTAACTTTCTGAGCGAAGTAGAATATCGCTTGTATGAGAGCATGGGTATACCCAGGCTAACAATGTATAACATTACAGAATAATGTAAAACAATAGAAAAATGTAGTTGTCAGTGATGGGTTGAAAGTGACATTTTATATTAATATTGAGAAGATAAAGTGGTTGAACGATGGCCAAAGTACTGATAGCAGGAGCAAAAACAGATGAGGTGAAGATACTGCTGCCTCTACAGATACTGTACTGCACTCAGTGTAGATAGTAGATGACTTATTGCACATATTCAGTTTAACCCTGAAGAATGTTACATGATGAAATGTTACATTATTGTCCTTACTGAAAGTTAGTTATAGTCCAATGACCTCCAGCAGAAAGGATTTCCAGTACTGTACTGTTCAGTCCTGCACTGAGGGGGAAATGAGTCTCCTCTGATGTCCCTCTAGGGAGGCATGCAGGACTTGAGTGGGATTGTCCCTGATGTCGAAAAGTTTATGCAGCATCCTCCTCTCAGACACATCCACCTGAGTCTGGTGGACACAACTTTAATCTGTACCTTTAAGTCAGAGGTATAGAGGGTGATAAGACAGTCCCCTGTGGTGCTCCAGTACTGCAGCCAGACATACTGGTTGGCCTGTGAGGTAGTTGGTTATCCAGGCCTTCAATGATACATCCACCTGCATATCAATTATTCCCTAAAAATGATGGTCGGATGGTGTTAAAAGCACTGGAGAAGACAACAAAATAACCCGCACAGTGACTACGTCCTCCATAATGATGGAGGGCTGATAAGCAAATTGTGGTGAGTCCAACTGTTGTTCCCCCAGCATGCACAGCTGGTTGAAGATTAGTCTTTCTCATGACTTCATGACCTGTGACGTCAGAGCCACTGGCCTGTAGTTGATAGGGTGACAAAGGCTGGAAATGCACAGACGGACAGACAGACAGACAGACAGACAGACAGACAGACAGACAGACAGACAGACAGACAGACAGACAGACAGACAGACAGACAGACAGACAGACAGACAGACAGACAGACAGACAGACAGACAGACAGACAGACAGACAGACACACACACAGACACACACTTTATTGATCCTTCACAGGAATTTACTTGGTTACAGCAGCTGCATCCACAGTTAGGGAGGTGGGAGGAGTGAAGGGGACATGGAGGAGTGCTTGGAGGACGGAGAGCCAGGTGTGGAAAAGCACCGTCCCTGTGGAGGAGAAAGGTGGGCTTAGGTGTCAAAGCTATTAAAAAACAGGTTCAGGTTGTTGGCCCTGTTCACATCCCCCTCCATCACTGTGTCATTGTGATAGTCCTCATCCCATTCCACACTTCCTTGGTGGACCTTCCTATCCAGCCTATTCTAGTAGCAGTCATTTTCCCTCTGCAAGCTTGATTTTAAGCTCTGTACCAGTCTCAGCTCCTCCCTAACACCACTCCCAAACACTCTCTTCTTCTAGTTTAGTGTGGTCTCAACATCCTTGGTCACCCACGGTTTGTTGTTGGGGAAACAGCATATAGTCTTAGTAGGGATCACAATATCCACACAGAAATTGATATATGATGTAATGCAGCCTGTCAGAAGCAGGTTTGTGTAGGGGTCATAGGTGTACCAGGTTATGATCAGACATGGCCAGTGTTACAATCCACATACAGCTTAAAAGTGGGCAGAATGATTGCAGGGTTTGTGTGATTGCTGTAGATGTGTTTGGGTTCTGGTTCAGGAGATCCGTTATCTCAGAGCTGATTACGTCATATTTCTGCCATGTTGTAGCATCAGGTGTAATGTAAACAATCGCGAAAGTGACAAAGAAAGAAAAAAGAACAGGTATGGTGACTGACTCAGGTCAAGTAATCTGGGCCCAAACAGCACTGCATTGTTCAACAGCTTTTAAACAACATGCTACTTATTAAGTAAAGGCTTCAGCACAAAGGAGGCCTCCACACTGCGAGAAGGTCATACACATTTGAGGCTTTTTTTAGGTAAGGCCCAAGTGGAGGCTGAGATGTTCAATTAAACAAATAAAAAGTCTCACTGTGAGGCTTTTGTAGTGTTTGTAGCTTTTGAAATAAGGTTTTTCCGAAGTTTGGATTTTATTTCACTTTTACGTTGCTGTTCTTGCTTTCATCTAACAGACAGATTTCCCGGACAGTCAAAGCTGCAGGAAACTCTAAATAAAGAATTTATAAACAGGCATTATTGTGGTGGTGACCTCGCCATTAGCTTCTGGATATTTAGCTTCCCAGCTGTTTATTTTCTGTCATTTTATTATTATTATTATTAGTATCATCATATATAATTATTATAGGGCAAGGTGGAAGTATAGTAACAAAAAGACTTTGGCACTAAAAAAACTAATGTTGAAACATAGAAGACTTGATTTGACTCATTTGGATGACTGAAGCTTCATATCAGCTTCAATATTCAAGATCAACTTTTAAATGCATTTTTACACAGAAGGAGGACTGTGGAATTAGTCCTCCATCACTTCCATTGTAAGTACATTATGAAGGGATCTTCTAATGGTCAATATGAACAGGAGAAACTGTCTAACAAAACAAGTCACCTGGTGATTTTCAGTTCAATTGATTATCCTATTAATAAAGAAAGAGTAAGATACATGTAGTTACAGCTTTGCTTTACATGTACATACACTTTTATGTACTGTAGACTTTGAGCTAACTATAAATTAAAAAAAAACTAGAAAAAGTCCCATGGAAGTGTGGAGAGAAAATAGCGGTGCAGGAAAGAATCAGTAATGGTCTTGGTGGCCAGCAGCCAGCACTTATGGAAAACACTGGAGCCTCTTCCATCTTCATCAGTGACAGTGCTCTCTTGTTTTTATTCCTCTGAAGTGCCCTTCTAGCTGAAAGAGTTGTTGCACACAGCTCCAAACCACACTGGGGGATAAAAGACCGAGACTGATACAGCGTCTCATTTTATCTGATTTCCTCACATCGTCACACAGTAGATTAACACTTTTATCTTTGTGGACTGAAGGAAACTGATGCGGTGCGAGTTACTATGAGCATTCAGCAATTTTTAAAAGACTTAAAGAGGGAATGATCTGGATATTGTTTGACCCTTTGTTGCTGTTCAGGTTTTGGACCCACCATGACGAACGCTTCCTCTACATGCTGATGGACTACGTGCCCGGTGGTGAGCTGTTCAGCTACCTGCGCAGCCGCGGCCGCTTCAGCAACAACACCGGCCTCTTCTATACCTCTGAGATCGTTTGTGCCATCGAGTACCTCCACTCCAAAGAAATCGTCTACCGTGACCTGAAGCCAGAGAACATCCTGCTGGACAGTGAAGGACACATCCGCCTGACCGACTTCGGCTTCGCTAAAAAGCTCTCTGACAGGTATTTTGACAAACACAACTGCGGGTTGATTTAGTAATTCATTAATACCAAAACCAATCTAATGGAAAGTGAATGGAGTATAAATACAGTAAGAGATATAGAAGTCAAAGTCTAAGAGAAATTAAATTTTAAGTTCTGTCAAAACCAATATTTTATTATTCTAGACTTTGTAGCAGCCAATAAATTGTTTAAAATCTACATTTTAATAGTTTGTAGACTGACCAGAGCTTAAATAGTTGTTAAATAATTGATCAGTTGATTGACAGAACATTCTTTCAAATATGTATTTTTCTCTGTATTTTATCTTTTTACATTGACTATCTTTGAGTTTTGGATTGTAATTGGTTTGACTGGTTACTATGATAATAATCATCGATCAAGAAGAAGAAGTGGTATCGCTGCACTCTTTTTAGCAGTATCACTGTACACACACAGAGCAATGCAGGATAACAACATGACACACTGTAAACTCGAACAAACCCAGTCTTGTCTTAAAATGACCTTACTGCACATCGAACCATGATGGAAACCGAGGGCATAGCTGCTGCTCTCTGCACTGCTGCTAAATGTTAGTAAAGTCAGTCAAACTAGTTTTGAGTCAGACACTGGTACAACCTCCTCCACTGTTTCTGACTCTCCAGCTGACACAGCTGTCAGCAGCCAGGCAGGAGAAGAGCTCTGTGCTGAGATAAGAATTTAAAGCTTAACTATGACCAGGACACACTCTTTGTTTATCTTACTTTTTTAGATGAAGATTAGACACAATGGATAATATAACAAGCTTTTAAAATAAAACACATTGTTACTCAAAGATTAGAGAAAAAGTCCAAAAACATACATACATTTATCATGATGGTAGTTAAGGTGTATTGAAGAAAGTATCAGTTACAATGTTGAGTAATAATATTCCATTCCAAGCAAAAGTCCTGCATGAAAAATTCCACTTAAGTAAAAGGACACCACAGTACAGTATTAGCAGCAAAATATAGTTTAAAGTATTTAAGTAAAAGTAGTTGTTTCATCCCTTTGACTTCTTATTTATTCAGCTGTTTCTGTCAGGGGTCAATACAGCAGATCCATTTCCATCTCTTCCTGTCCTCTGCATCTTCCTCTCTCCCACCAACAACCTGCATGTCCATATCCATAAACCTCCTCTTTGGCCTTCCTCTTTTCCTCTTACCTGGCAGCTCCATCTTCATTATCCTTCTCCCATATATACCAGCATCTCTCAATCTCACCTCTCTCACTTTGTCTCCAAACCGTCCAACCTGAGCTGTCCCTCTAATATTCTCATTTCTAATCCTGTCCATCCTCATCACTCCCAACACAAATCTTAGAATCTTCAACTGTTCCACCTTCTGTCTTTTCATCAGTGTCACCACCTTCAAACCAAACACAATAGCTGGTCTCACCACCCTTTTGTAAACCTTCCCTTTCACTCTTGCTTGTACTCTTCTGTCCACATCACCCACTCCAATGTAAATTTAAACACATTCATCGTCGCCACTTCTACTCCATCCATCCTCACCATTCTACTGTCCTTCCTCCCAATCATACACATCTATTCCGTCTTGCTCCTATTTTTACTCCTCTTCTCTCCAGTGCATATCTCCACCCCTCCAGGCTCTGCTCAACCTGCTCCCTACTCTCACTATAGATCACAATGTCACTAGTGAACATCATAGTCCCCAGAGACTCTCACCTGATCTCATCTGTCAACCTGTCCATCACCACTGCAAACAAGAAAGGACTCAGAGCTGATCTGTGATGTAATCCCACCTCCACTTTGAACCCATCTGTCACTCCAAGTACATAGTCACTACTGTCACACTGCCATCACACTATACCAGTACTAACCTCCTCATACTATACCACAACTCCTCTCTCAGCACCCTGTCATATGCTTTCTGTAGATCCACTAAGACACAGTGTGACTCCTTCAGATTGTCTCTATACTTCATCAACAGTCTCAAAGCAAATATCACATCTGCACCTCTTCTCTTAACCGAGCTTCCACGACTCGTTCCCATCATTTTCATGCTATGTCTGATCAGCTTTATACCTCTGGAGTTACTACAGCTCTGCACATCACCTTATTCTCGAAAATCTGTACCAGTACACTTCTTCTCCACTCGTCAGGCATCCTCTCACTTTTCAATATTGTGTTAAACAATCTAGTTAAGAACTCTGCTCCTAAACATCTCCATGCCTCTACGGGTATGTCATCTGGACCAACCGCCTTTCCACTCTTCATAGCTGCCCTCACGCCCCTCCTGATTCACCTCATCCTTCTCTCTCTGTCTCCCAGATGTCCTTCTTGACATTGCCCTCCTCATTTATCTGGGCTTGGGACTGGCACTAAGAATGCACTGGCTTGTGCATCCCTAGTGGTTGCATTTATTCAGACATGAGAATGTAAAATCAGCAGCACATTAATATAATGAAACACACGTTTGTTTATAAAACCAAGCGTTGTTCGGTTTTGCTGGTATTGTGGTCTCTTGGTATTCCTCCAGCAGTGTGTGTGGCTGCTGATGAATGACAGTTGGGTATATGCTGCTCTTATCTGCTGGTGTTTGATACTTGATTGATTGATTGTCAGCAGAAAGTGAATAACAAAGCAGCATTCAGTCTGCACTGTACTTGATGTCTGTGCTTGTACTGTATATTTCCTCACCAGCTGTGTCTGGCAGACTGTACTCAGATTCATCCTGAGCTGCTACAGTGTGAAGTCTGAAACTCCTCGTTAGACCTGGAAGAAACAACTACAGGTTACTATGTAGTAGTTTGGGGACAAGTACTCATTTAGTCTCCTGACTTCTTTATGACAGACTTGAAGAATTCTTAACTCTTCCTTTAAAGACTCAAACCATTTATTTCATCTACAGGAATAGTCTGATCGAATAATTAAAGAAAACATTTTATATTTCAGTTGAACAACTACGACTGGACCATCTGATTTGAAATCAATGACCCAGCATCAGTAGTATTTTGATAAATACATTTTCTGTCACCCTATTTCTTGTGAAATATGGAATAATTTAACCTCTACAAATGATTTGATTATCACATCAAAGCATATAAAATGATCAACAAATGAATGCTAAATACAGTTAACTGCAGTCCAGTATTATGTGTCAGGTATGTCAAATGTCAGGAACTAACATCTAATTCGCTCAAATGTATTTGGTCAACAGTTCTGTAAAATTGTAACATGCTATGATCATTTCATCACCATATGATCACAATTCTAGTCAATACAACATGATTGTGAATTATTTCCCCTCTATAAGAGCAACCAGCTGTTAGACAGGTTGGTAAAGAAAGAAAGCTTCAAAATCACATTCAGAGCTACAGCAAACACAGGACAACCACCTGACGTCCTCCAAACTGTCACCCAACATTTGGTCACACAGACCAAGAACCAGACATCAACAAGGAACTATAACCATGATTCTTACACGTGTAAGAGAGGCAGCCATAATCCTGTAATTGCAGAATTAGTATTTTTAATTGTCCAGGTTGTTTGGAGGTGAGACAGTAAGCAGGGATATAGTCAGAACAGGTGGAAGCACTTCTGACTTTTAACCTGGTCAGTCAACGTCTGCAGAGCCAGAGCTTTGAAACAGTACTGAAATCTCCCTGTGGTATTTCATTAGTTTGGCCCATTACTTCATGACATGATTAACTTTCTCTATGGTCGATGACATTGCTCTGCTGAAGGAGGAGAAGTCGTTCTGCTCAGGTCCTGTGTGTGTGTTTAATATCCATGAAAAGCTCATATCTTCCTCTGGGAGTTTAAGGGAAATCCTCCAAACTCCAAGAAACCCATGGCGGTGCCACTAAAGGACAAACTTCCCCCAACTGATGTCATTTAGACTGAATTAGATACACAGCGAGCGAGGCCTCCCGGCGACCTTAGCAGAATTGAAAAGATGCACTGTAGAGGAGAAGAGACGGCTTTATATCTGCACTGCAGTGTTTCTCCCGAGCGTTTCAGCGAGCGCTGTGTTGACCCCCGCTGACATGTAAACATAATGGAGTAAGATTACATTTTCCCCCAGACTGGGAGAGTAAAACAGATGGAGAGCAGATACCTCTCTGATGTGCAAGTGACCCACTTATATAAATGGAGGGCAGCAGAATTGCCTGGGATAAGAAGACAACTGCTTCATTGCCACTAGCTCTCTTACTTTCCACGTCCGCCGTGATGGAGCGTCATCACCAGTGCCCGGCCCTCCCCCCATGCTGCCACAGCACCCCCTGCTGGCAGATACCCTCACCAACACATTTACGCACGGAGCCCTAATGTGATGACACACGACGCCCTGAAGAGCAACAACACATGTGTCTTATTTCCACTGCGTCCATGCCTCCGCTCTTATTCCCCCTCAACATCAGCAGCCCTCCTCATCAGCCTCCACCAGACCCACCATCATTTCCATACAAATTACTGTCGCCATGGCAACTGGACGAAAGAGGTCATTACCTAGGTGATATCAGTGACAGACGATGAAAGCCTGGCGCCAAGCCAAGTGCTCTTCATGAGAGGACAAGTGGCTTTCAGAGAGAACACTGCATGTTTGTTACACATGCTCAGAGTGTCAATCAGCTGCTCTGCCAGGCACGGAGAGAGAGAGAGAGAGGGAGAGAGAAAGAAAGAGTCGAATAATCTGCTTTAGACTTACTGTTATTGTTCATGGTCTCCACACATCGTTCACTCATTGTCTAATACTTGTATCTGGACTCTCTCTCTTTATGCTTCCATCCTGTGGTTGCACAGACAACACCGAGGCTTCTGATCCATTACCCCTGTATCCACAAAGAGGTCCCATATCATCAGAGTACCATAACACATGACACAGTGAGGTCAGATGGCACAGCAGGATCACTTTACCTACGGGTGCTGTCTTCCCTGTGAAACCGGAGTCTCCCTTTTTTTTTTGACACAGTGGAGAATGTTGAGATGTACACAGAGCAGCAGAGGCTATCACTTATCACCTGTCACACTGTAGTGACTGCTCACCATGCAGTACAACAGTAACTGACACTGTGAAGGGTAATTATGATTGCACATAGGCAGGAGGAGACGTGTAGTTTTTAGAAGTAAGATAAGATAAGATAAACTTTATTGTCCTTGACAGGAAATTTGTCTTGGGCACAAGTGCTGCTACAGCTGCATATATATAAAAAAAAAAAAGACTGCAACTGCAGACACCAGACGCTGTAAAAATAGGTCAAAATCCAATAAAAAGAGGTTAAAATAATTGAAGCAATTAAAAATAAGTTAATACAAAATGAATTCAATTGATTAATCGTTCAGCATTCTGTTATTTCAACTCCACGAATGTGACCTCAAAACTGATTAAAAACTCTCTGCATAACTGAATATGTTACCTGTGAGTCAGAAAGCACTAAACTCCCACACACTGTCTGACTCACTAGTGGAATATTTATATAGTTACCTCGAATGTGAGGATTTGCTGCTTTTCCTTGTATTAAATTATAATAGACTGAATTTTTTTAGGGATCGGGCTATTAGTTGGACAAAACAAGCAATTTGAAGACCTCAGGCTCTGGGAAATAGGGAATTGTGCAGCTTTCTGACATTTCACACAGAAAATAATGGACAAATGAATCAATAATGAAAATTCAGTCTTACTTGTTGAAACCTGATAGTATTGGAAACAGGTTGAACAGGTTGAAAAATAGAGCATTTTACGTGTAACTGCAGTCCAGCAAGTACACACAGAATCTCCACTTCCTGCTGGCTGCATGTGTGTGTTTCAGTTTAAATTCCAGTGGTAGAGCAGGTGTATCGCTCTGGTTTATCGCATGTCACACTGTGTGAGACTGCACTCATAAAAGCTTGGTCTAAGTCTGTGTCAGACTGTAGGATATCAGCTGGAGACTGTCAGATTGTGTGATGGATGCATGGTGAAGTGTAGCGCTAGCATGTTAATAGTCAAAAGTAGATCTGCACAGCTCTGATGTTTTCAGAATGCTAAACTGTGTCCTGTTGTGACAGCAGCTGGAGGACACATCGTACGAGCTCTGCCAAAGTCCTACAGGCTTTATGTTTGTTTCACCTCCCTTTTTTTGCTGTGTGTGTGTGTCTATGTGTGTGCATGTGCGTACGTTTCCCCCCAAACTGTACTAAAAAAATGGTGCTTACAAAATGTTGTACAAGTCAATGTATTCTACGTCATGTTGTATTCTGATTGGTTTGTTTGTAGATATAGGGTTACTGTGAGAATTTGATGTTAAATTTGTGACACTTTGGGGGCGGGAGGCTGTGAGCGGTAGAGCTGTCGTCCACCAATTGGAAGATTGGCGGTTTGATTTCCAGCTCCTCCAGTCCACATGTCCATGTGTCCTTGGGCAAGATACTTAACCCCAAATTGCTCCCGCTGGCTGCGCCAACTGTGTATGAATGTGTATGAATGGTTAGTAAAAAGTGCTTTGAGTGATCATAACGACTAGAAAAGTGCTATATAAGTACAGTCCATTTACCATTTACCATTTACTTTGGTCTCCAAAGCTCCAATTTGGATTGGGACTGTTGGTTGGACAAAAAAAAGACTAGAAATTACCTAGAAATCATGCATTAATGCATATGTTTTTCACCGAACAATTAATCAAAACTTGAAAATAATCTGCAGGTTTATTGATAAAGAAAATAACTGTTCGTTACAGCATGTAACTTTTTAGTTTTACTAATATTACGACTTAGATAACATCACACGTAATTTATTATAAAAAACAGCAGCAGATGAAGGTGAATTGTAGTGAGCCTGAAAGAAGTCATAAATAACTTTGAAATGATTCAATAGAGACGAGACGTGCTTTGATCTTTACATATTCATAGTGTGATGAAGGTTTTGATGTGGTCTTTCCCTCTCTGTCTGAGCAGGACCTGGACTCTGTGCGGCACTCCTGAGTACCTGGCTCCTGAAGTCATCCAAAGCAAAGGTCATGGTCGAGCAGTGGACTGGTGGGCTCTGGGCATCCTGGTCTTTGAGATGCTGGCTGGGTAAGCTCTGCAGTGTGTACTCTCTCTCTCTCTCTCTCTCTCTCTCTCTCTATATATATATATATATATGTACTCCACCCATTTTAAACACCGGGGGGCACTCTCCTCCACCAGAGCAACTGAGGTAAAGCAGTACTAAACACACCCTGCTTTTATTAAAGAGCAGTTAGAGTTCATACTGTTTGTCGATACATACAAAGAAACAATTTATCTAAAGAAAAACATGTTGTGTGTGTGTGTGTGTGTGTGTGTATGTGTGTGTGTGTGTGTGTGGGATCTACTGCTGTGCACAACATCTCTGAGATGTTAGTCCTGTCTGAGAGATCAGAGAAATGTCTGCAGAAAGAATTTCTCATCTTCTAGCCATACAAACACACACACACGCACATTCACACACAGACACACACACACACACACACACACACACACACATTCACACACAGACACACATACACACACACGCATACACACACACACGCAGGTGAAAAAAATCCCTCTGCAAAGCACTGACAGCAAACGTTTTGAGCACTTCTCCACGTGACCGGAATAAACTCGGTGATCATCTTCCAAAACAATCAGGCGCACACACACACACACAGCTGCTGGAGTGGACACAATAACGTGAACACCTATATAATAATGATGCAATCCAACAGAACAGCCCTGCAAGAAATAGTAGTTCCTGAGAGAGAAAAACAGAACAGAACGATGGAGCCTGTGTACATGGACCAGAGGAATTATTCAATTAATTCCACTGCTGTTATTGTCTCAGTGTGGGGAATCTATTCATTGTGTGCTTATTGGATATTGCAGAGCTGCGACAAATTAATCTGTGAATGGGAATCATTGTTGTAGATGAAGAACAATGACGTTGATCCCCTTTAGAAAGCACTCGGGTTCATTCTAATGTTCCCGCTCGTCCTCTGTGAATAACAATGTCCCCGCCTCGTTAACATTCTGAGAGAGCAGCTCAGAAGATTGAGATTGACTTTAAAATTGATTGAAACTTTGTTTCAGGGCCACACCAGGTATTATGCTATAATCCAGCAGTTCATTAATTAAACCATCTTAATAACATGCCTCTGCCTGGATATTGTCTGCTATTCAGTAGCTTTCTTTTATACATTTGACTCTTTTCATACATAAATTAAGGATAAAAATGCACGTTTCAATACAGTTTTCTAAAATGTTGTTTATTTATCTATAGAAGGCTCTGATTGTTTATGAGCTGTAGGGCCACTAGGGCTGGGTATCAGTACTCCATACCTTTTAAGTTATCAACCGAAATAAGTAGTGTCGAAACGTCTCTCGTCAAACGATACCTGCAATCGATCCTTTTTACACCTAGAGTTAGAAAATATGTCTATTTGTATGGACTTGCTCACAGCCAATTAATGTGACATATGATTGGCCCACTGCCACAGCAGCTACAACCTGTCTGTGGTGGTGAAGTTGTGGTGAATTTGAATTAGCGAGCTTAGCAGTTCAGCAGATGCCACCTAAACGCTCTAAAGTGTGTCTACACTACACGCCTGTTACACCGGATAAAAGACAGAGACCTAAATGTGTAATGGGTATCTAATGAAGTACTCAGCTGGTATCAGTATCACTTTAAGGGTACTAGGATTGGTACTGGTATCATCATTTTTTAAATGATACCCAGCCTTAAAGGCCACAAATACTCCTGAGAGTAGCTCTGGTTATGCTACTTTCTGGAGTCTGCTTGGAAGATGTGGTACTCACATGCTCAGACACAACGACAAATTGGAGGTACCTCCAACCTCCAATTTGTTATTTGATCCTTTATCTATAGAGGGCTCTGAAACAGTTTATTAGAGCTGTAGGGCCACTAGGGCTTTGTATCGGTGCTCGATACCTCCAATTTGTTGTTGTCATGACACTGCTTTCTCTCTAGCTGACCCTAGAATACTTGTGTATGCGGAAGGTTTATTTATAATTTACATTCTCCGGTTTCCAAATGACATAAAACATCTGTTCCCTCCAGTGCAGATGTGTCAAAACTATTCCATAAAGGGTTCATGTGGCTGCAGGTTTTCATTCCAACCAAGCAGGAGCACACCAGGCTTCACTCATTTAATGCACTGATCTCAGTGTTCAGACAGTTGATTGGTCGAATCATGTTCTCTTGATTGGTTGAAACAATAGTCTGGACATGCCTGCTGTAGTGTTTACAACACTGAAAAGCACAGAATGTTTAGTTATATTATGTAGCTCTGTGGATGGTAATGCCAGTTTGTTGGTTCATTGCTTTGGAGCAGACAAAGTGCCAAAATGAAGACTACTGAGAGGCCGGACAGGTCTGTGGAAGCCAGCAGCTGATTTAGTCAGTGATAAGACAATGGTGGTAAATAGAAGAACAGCAGGAATTCTTCTTTTTTCTTTCCTTAAGCTGGGGGATCAAATCACCAAGTCAGCTAATCCATGCGCCTACTTTCATACACACAATAAAGTCACAAATGTCACTGCAAATATTATGAGAAAAGGCATTTAAGCAGCCAAATTCTAAACTCAAATAAGCACATTTAGGATTATGAGTTATAAATGATAATAAATATAGGATGGATTACTTTGAAACTTTCTACCAACATCTCAGGTCCCCAGAGGATGAATCCTAATAACTGCAGTGATCCTCTCAGTTTTGATGAACTGAGACAGTGAACATGGTTAAACATAATATGTGCTTAACATCAGCATATTGAAGCAGTATGAAGGGATTGTTTTGACCATCATGAACATCAGCTATCTATGATGTTTAAGATGATGGTCGAACCTTCTTAAATGAACTCATGAATATGCAGAGCGGCCCTGCCTTCACCCCTACCATCCATCTTTTTTTAGGCCCCGCTATGAAACCTATGTGCTTTTAAACCTGTGGAATGAATGTGACCTTCTCCCAGCATTCATCAGGGCAGGCTTTGAAGTGTTGCAGAGGCTTGACAGTGTGCTGCCCTCAGCACATCACCAGACGTGTCCAGGGAGGGGCGCTACTGTAAGACGTCCCCTCAAAGACAAAGAGCTCTCTTCATCATACTGTATTGTGCAGCTGCCCGTCAGAAGTCCTGATCCAAGAATGTAGAGGCTGCTTCTGAAAAGTTAGTCGTGGTGGATCATCCTCCTCTGGGGTGAAGCACAAGTTGAAAAAACATTCAGCGAAGGGTCACAGCCTCTGAGGGAGAAAGTCAGGAGAGAGTATAGAAGAAAAAGAATAGGTTCTCCCGTCTGTAATCCTGCCTTCAGGGTGAAATTTCTGCTCCTAATAGAAACCAATCATCTAGTGTGTGTGTATGGAGCTCTACAGATGCTGCTGTGTGTATTTGTTTGACTCCTCTCACACTGAAAATCTGCCTCCTGTATATATGTTTTATTCCTCCACATAAAGATCTGCTTCAGTTTGGAAATAGGCCACATGCTGGAAAGTTGAGGTTATTTCCAGCATCACCCAACTCCCTGTGGCCTGAGAGTTTGACTCAGGCTCACTTTCATGTTAATTATTGAAATAAGTTGCATCAAAAAGAGTATTTTAATGCAAAGATGAATCCCACTTTGGAATTTTAATCAACGCATGTCTACTCCCAGACTCAATTTTCTGGATTGACTGCATAAAAAATGAAACAGACCCCTTCCCCTTCCCCTCCCCCCCCCCGTCTCCTCACCTCTCCTTGGCTCACCCGGCCAGTCCTTGTCCACTTCAGTTCAGTGGAGCGTCAGTCCGCTGATTAGAGATGGAGATCCTGGAGGAGAAAGGCTGTCCTATTACAGCAGCCTGTCACCCAAAAAGTCAAAGTGTCATTGAGTTTGAGCAGTTTTGAATTAGGACAGCCAGTGTGCTGCGGGGACTCTTTCACCAATCATGTGTAGCAGCTTTTGTCATAAATCACACCAAAGACAGAAATAAAGAATAAAGGGAAGACCCTCTAGCGATCTCTAGTGGCTGAACTGGTCATTACATTTAATGATGTTAAAGCACTGGAAGGAACAAAAACAGCTTATTTTTCCCACCCACATTCTGCGAAGACTCACCCCTACTCTGCCTCTGATAGGCTGACTTTGTATTCATTGGTGAGGTTGGTTATGTTCAGGCATGCTTGAACATCGGCCAATCAGAGGCAGTGTAGGGCGGGTCTTCACAGAATTCAGGTGGGGAAAAAATAACGCATGAAAAACATACCACTTATTTTGCAACAGTGGGGCTACACCTGTAAGTCAGGTCAAAAAAAGTCCATAAATAAAATGCTCGGCTTCCAGTAGAGACTCAATTTAAGATTTCCCAAAAAGTCCAACTATTATTAAAAGTCTCAGAAATCAGATGTACTCCCTTTTAGTTGTGCCTCTGGGGACACAGAGCCTAACATTTTAGATGCAGAAAATAGTAGATTTAATATTTCTTATACTATAACCGGAGATTTTGGACCGATGGTGGCACTACAGTGAGGCAGTCAATCAATCAATCTTTATTTGTACAGCGCCAAATCACAACAAAGTTATCTCAAGGCACTTTACACATAGAGCAGGTTCTAAACCGAGCTCTTCAGTTTTAATTTTAAAGAGACCCAACATTCCCACATGAGCAAGCACAAAAACTCCCTTTTAACAGGAAGAAACTTCAGGCAGTGACCAATCATCCTTGGGGTACCATGAATGATGATGTTTTACGATGATGTTGCAGTGGACAACATCATCGTAAAACATCATTGGATGGGTAATGTGATCGTCTTTCACTTCGGCCCGTCAGAAAAACAGATCAAAGTTACAACATATCTCTAACACATGAGTAAGCCAGCTGCCTGTGTCACAGTCCTGGAGCTCAGTCGAAGTGAAAACTCTTCCATGACACACACACACACCGTTTCCAAAGAGCCTTCAGCTGGCTGGAACTGAAGGTGATGTCATTGCATGCAAAGTCAATAAAAAAACAAGTGACTGAGGTGAAGACTTTTTTTTATGGATGAAAAGTGTGCAGACTGCTGTGTCACTCAACTCCAGTGTTCATCCATCAGTATTAAGAAGGCCTGAAACACTAATCGATGGTGTTCTCCTTTTTTTATGATGAATTGGTTTGACTGCTGCATGTCAATAAGAGTTCACTTTCACCAAAAGACATTTGCTTTCCAGTGCTCCACATTCCCCTCTACTGAAAAGTGCTGTATTAAGTATTATTATTAGTAAGTATTATTCATAATCCACTTCACTGATTGGCTGGCCCCACTCCTTTCTTTGCAAACAATAAAACATTATTAAGCAGTATAACAACTATGAATCAAATAAAAAGGATTAAAAGCTGTGATAAATAATATCTTCATGAACTCATAAATTATCCACAAATCTAATTTTTATGGTCATTTAAGGATCCTCTCTAGGCTTATATTAAGACATATAAAAATGCTTTGTTTGGAACAATAATGTGTCTTCCACAAAAAAATAGTATAATTACTGTGTTGAAATTCCTGAAATGGCATCTACTCCTCCCTAATTAAAAAATTCCAGAATCATTGAATATGCAAATGTATTTCACTACTGGACACAAAATGTTTCCTACTTCACTGTAAAGCAGAGGTTCCCAAACTATTCTATAAAGGTTCATGTTGCTGCAGGTTTTCATTCCAGCCAAGCAGGAGCACACCAGACTCAGCTGATCTGTGCCAACTGATCTCAGTGTGCAGACCGTTGATTGGTCAAATCGTGTGTTGTTGATTGGTTGGCACACGACCCTTTAAGGAATAGTTTGGACATGCCCGCTGTAAAGTTCATTCTCAGTGTTTTTGCACTGGAGGCTTCAAGTTTCTACATCACACTTGTTTAATTGAACTTTGGACCAGGATTGGCCCCAGACTAGTTGTGATGTCACAAATCCTGCTCATAGACCCTCCCCTTAAAAATCAAATTTTCAGTGAGCTGAGAGAAACGTTCTAGTACTAGCAGATAAAAGGTTAAAACCAACTCTGCACATTCATCATTCTGCACAGAGAAACTCAAACATCAACTGTAGGAACAAGAAGTAAAACAAATTTTTCGGAGTTGAGGGAACTTTAATTTTTTATATCTGTATATATGCCCTCCACACCCTAACAGAGTGTAATGCAATGTTTTGATTCATCTTTCCAATTTTCCACCTCAAAGCATCCTTCTTCCGTGTTAGTCTAATGTATTTGTCACATATTGCTTTGTCTTGTGCTGAACCTTCACTTTAAGTCAGAAAACAGTCCTATCATGTCGTCCTCCCCTCCTCTTTGCTACAGTGACCCAGATTCCCCGGCTATGACAGCACCAGTTTTGGAAAAAAAAAACACATGAGTGGAGTCTGCGGTGCACAGCCAGCTCCCAGACGCCTCCACGCTGCTGTCTCCTGACTCCGGAGCTTTTCTCTGAAAAAGGCAAGCGGCATGTGACAAACTGGTGCGATTATGCGCCTGTCTGCTCCATGCGTAATGCGTTTAGGGGCCAGCCCCATTATGTAATTTGTGGGTAATGACTTGTCCAGGCTCGAGCAGAGGGAAGAACAGGAGAGCAGGGTAAGCATTCAGTGAAGTGTAGCGGCAGAAGGCCTGTGGGTGGTAGAAATACGAACACACACACACACACACACACACACACAAACACACACTTACATACTCACACAATAGTGAAATAGCTCTGAACAAAGACGTCTCTGTCTACATCTAAAGCACAAAGTTATCACAGCCCCCCGCTCTGAAGCGTAACCTCTGCACATGTTAACTCACTCACTTTGTTCACATTGATCCAGGTGGAAGCTCTTACCTGTGTTACCTGCTCCTTGCATCATGCTGTTTTTTGCAAAGCGCCAAGTTGAGTTTGCACCATGTGATGCGCCACATCGGAGGGGCATGACGTGTATCTCTCTCTCCACAGGTACCCACCTTTCTTTGATGACAATCCGTTTGGAATCTACCAGAAGATCCTGGCTGGAAAACTGGAATTCCCACGCCATCTGGATTTCCATGTCAAGTAAGCTCTGCTAACACACCAGGAATCTGTGTGTGTGTGTTAGCTGTACATTCAGTCTGCGTGTCCCTGCATTTACCAGCACTCCCATCTTTAGCCACACTTGTGTTCATTTTTTACTACTTAAGTTTTTATTTCTGTAGTTTCAGTTTTGATCAAAATCTTCTGGCTTAGTAACGGTGGAGAGCAATAAGAGCCAATCAGAGCTTGACATGTGAGGTGAGGATGGGAACATCATCTTTCATTGCCGGAGTAAAAATGTCCTTCAAACACAAATGGTGACAGTAAAGCTCAGATGAAAGTAGTTGTGCAGGGTTAATCAGCTTACAGAAGTCACAAGTCGTTAATAGAAAAATGTTGTCAGCATGATTAGATGTTAGGTAAACTGCTGCTAGAAGTTTCTACCAGAAGTCTCTACTTTCTCCTTAGAGGGGAAAACTGTTTATCCAGAGCAACAGTTTATCCAGAAAGCAATTTTTATTTGGAGGTTAATGTGAAAGTGAATACCTGAAATGTTGCTAATAACTTCTCACTGCACACAAATACAGCAACCTTCCCCCCAGGAACAGAGCAGCACCGGGCTGTGAGGTGAACTTGGCATAGTAGCCCCACAAACACTTCCACATACACAATCATTAGAAAAGCATCATGAAATGATAAGAAGTCTAGTGTTCATGTTCTCACAGCCTAACAATGCTGAACCAACTTCTACTTATAGCCAAGTGTAAAAATCGTTAAAGTGAAGCTCTCAACTGATCACATTATTGATCGCATGTATGCTCAGAGAAGGAACAGCCAATCAGAGATATGGATTGACTGTATATTATACTGTACAGTCTTTTCAGAAGAATCCTTATCCTTTTATTTGTGTCACTAAATCTCCAGGAATAATGAACATGTGAAATCTAATATATCTGTAATGAAATAATAGGAAATGTCTTCTGCTGTTGGGCCATGAGAAATCATGAGAATTCAGTTCCACATTTATTTATTATATTTATTGAACTCCTGATAAATACCAAAAATAAGAACAGAGAAAGTGCATTAACATTAAATCTTTTGTTAAAATACAAATAACAACAGATTAAAGCTGCTGTATTCCTAATGATAGAGAAACTGCAGGAATGTTGGATCTACTCTGAACCAGCTGAACACACCTCTGCACCTCTCTGACATTCAGCTGCTTTTTAAAGTCAAAAGAAGTGTGATGGTCTCTGAATGCATCCATGGTACAGTATCTACCAGTGATTCATGCTTATGTGACTAACCTTTGTTTACAACCTATCTGACCATCTGACGATGATGATTCATCATTTCAACACAACTCTGAATAAATTCTGTTTCAAAGTCTTCACCACACTGTCAGGAATTACATCCTGATGAGGAAGTAGTGAGTCATTTATTTATTTATTATAAAAGTTCATTTAAGAATGTAAACTCTCCACAAGCTTGCTAAAGGCTCAAAATAAAAGAAGAAGCTACAGCCCTGTTACCATGATTCCAATCTTTACCCCCGCTGGTGTTCATTTAAAAGCAGAAGCTGGTCTGCAGGACCTGTTAAGTGTAATACTCAACATGATTGTAGTAGCTGTATTGGCCGTGGATGTGTTCGCTTAAGTGCTGCAGCGTCCCTTTAACACAGGGTCAATGAGCTCCCTGGAGCTAAAGAGGGGCTTCAGGTGGACCTGAAGTCACTAATGACACACCCAGCTGATTTGGACTTGCCCCCCCACCGCTCACACCGCCCATTAGACCAGCTGGAGGGTGCAGGAATGTGCAAGATTACAGACTCAGTACACTCTGTGTGTGTGTGTGTGTGTGTGTGTGTGTGTGTGTGTGTGTGTGTGTGTGTGTGTGTGTGTGTGTGTGTGTGTGTGTGTGTGTGTGTGTGTGTGTGTGTGTGTGGTGTGTGTGTGTTAGTTAGAGAGGGGAGAGGGAGAGAGGAGAGAGAGAGAGAGAGAGAGAGAGAGAGGAGAGAGAGAGATGAGAGAGAGAGAGGAGAGAGGAGAGAGAGAGAGAGAGAGAGAGAGAGGAGAGAGAGAGAGAGGAGAGAGAGATGAGAGAGAGAGAGAGAGAGAGGAGAGAGAGAGAGAGAGAGAGAGAGAGAGAGAGAGGAGAGAGAGAGAGAGAGAGAGAGAGAGAGAGGAGAGAGAGAGAACACACTCACTCACTCACTCAATCAGTCCTGACACAGGTGGCCCTGGAGAGGCCAGACACACACTGCTTCCCCTGATAATTCAGTGAACCCAGAGCTTTCTATCTTGGGGCCAGCAGACAGAGGGATTTTAATATTTCGCACCAGATTTATATCACTCTTACACAGCAGTTCCGTCACGTCACGCACTCCCATCCATCAAGAAGTGAAAGGCCTCGCAGAGGGCTGAGAGCAGAGTGTGGCGTGTCCCCCCTGTAGCAAGCTGCTAGCCAGCATAGACAATCAGACATGTTGGAGATGTGTCCCAGAGTGACCCTGCACCTAAAAGTGCTGTAATGCACAAGCCATAAAATGAGCTGCTAGTAAGGAGTTGTTATGGACATGTTGACATTGTGTTGACCTGATCTATAACACCCCTGCACTGCGTCTCCATGTCCTCCTCTGCTTTCCATCTATGGTGGGGGAGGCTTGTTGTGTAATCCTTGTGATGCATTTGGTTCCCAATAGCGTCTGAGAAAAATAACAGTCATCTCCTCCCCTCCACAGAGGTGCCACAGTCCTCATGAGGCAAAAACACACCAAACCCCCAGCTGCTGCTGCTGTGTGGAGCTGCTGCAGGGCTAACAGCTGTACATGTGTATAACAGTATGGAAGCAGCTCAGCCATGATAAATAACACAGTACAATAACTGACCAAACACACAATCCATCAGCAGTAATCAGGCCATAATTCAAGTTCTTCAACATTCAGAAGCACAAAATGATATTACAATGAAAAGGGTCAACATAACAGTTAAGGCTGCATGTATTGATTTGTTTGTCCACTTGGGGGCAGTAGAACAAGATAAAGATACCACATATTATCCCCTAGAGTTGAAGAAGGTGTTAGCAGAGCTAAACCAGGGTTATTATAGTTGAAAAAACTAAAACTAAAACTAGCAGTGAAAAAATAATTTAGTTAACTGAAATGAAAATAAAAATATTAGTTTAAAAAAACTAAAACTAAATAAAAACTACAATGAACAATGAAAAACGAACTAAAACCAAACTGCAGGTAAATCAGCTTAGTTTTCGTTTCCTTTTTCTCCCTCCATTTTTTCTGCGTAACCCCTAACCCTAATCCTGTCCAGTTTGACTTCTTGATATAACGGGCTGCTTCCAGTAGGTGGCAGTATAGCAAATGCCGGCTGCCGCATAACACACAGAAGAAGATGCTTGACGTGCAATTTATGATTTCCTAGAAAGAAGAAGAAGAAGTTCCAGGCAGAAAACGTCACAGCCCACTATGGGAATATTTAGACTCCGACCCTGCAGTAGATCAAAGTAAAAGTTTGGTGTTGAAGAGTGATGGGAACATTTGTGGGATACAGCTAAAAGGGAAAAATCCCACTAATGTTTGAGTCCACCTTCAAAGCTCTCACAGAGAAGCAGGAGACAGCTAACATAAGCTCACAGTCAGACAGCTGCACCACAAACACAACAAACCTTACTTTGTGGTTTGTCAGACATTATTTCATCCTTTTCAACTTCTACGAATCAGAGTTTCCTTCTAATACCTGAAAAACTAAAACTAAACTCAAACTAGTCAATTCCTAACTTCATCACTTGTTAAACTAACTAAAACTAAACTGAAAAGAACAAACTGAAAAACTAAATACAAATAAAAACTGAAAAACTATAAAAACCCTGCTGTATACTTCCTTTTTACACATACCTGGAAACACACTTTGAGACCTTTAGAATCATACATATACACCTAAACACAGGGACATGAACACATTGTCATGACTCTGACAGCACCTATGTTGCATTTAGAAAAAAATAAATGAACAAATTCAGAGACAAGTGAAATGTGAACACTAAAGCAGCTCAGTGCAGAAACACAACCAAGTCAAGAAGAACTAAACAGAAACTTCCAGGAGAAACTTGCAGGTAGTTCCAGTTGGAACATTCTGAATACATGATTACCATCTGCTTTTTTTCTATGAGCTTGTGTTTTTTGATGTTTTGTTTTATTCCATATACTGTAAGTGAAGTCAAGTTGAATGTGTTGCATGAGTTTTACTTATTTGCATTTTTCTTTAAATCCTGCCAAGTGGAGAGGATGCTTCTGTTTCTGTATTGTTGATATATGAATAGTAATTAGTGGAGCTTTAAAGAGAAAAGTAAACATGTTTAAACAAACGTAAAGGGAAAATATACAGAGTAGTCCTTTATGTGTTTTGGTTTTCCTCCCTACTTTCTCTTTCCATTTTTTTCCAGATGAACTCTCCTCCAAGAAATCCATAAAAAGGCATAAATACAAACAATTTCCCCCAGAGCTGATTAAAATATTTCCCGGTGACATATCACTCCAAAGGCCTGTCTTTAAGCATAGGAAGGATTTAGACAAAAAATGAGAAATAGCTGACTTGTCAACATCCAGCCGCTGTATTTATGAGGCTGTCAGCAGCTCGTCGGATGTGAGATACAACACCTTTATGGAAAGCTCTCCGTTCGTCAGCAGCTATCGCATTTCATCAGAAAGGCGTACACTCTGCCGTTTTAAGATCCCGGTGAATCATCCCCCCCCCCTTCCTTCCGCACCGATGTCTACATTACATGCACAAGTTTATAGTTTCGGAAAGTTCCCGTCTGCAAAAAAAAAAAGTTCTTACTTTCTTCAATTAAAAGATTGTCAAAAGGACACAACTCACTTAGCCAGCCCTCGTCACCTTTTACGGGCTGTCAGGCTTCCTTTGGCGAGGATGCATTTGTCATTTTGACAGCGCTGAAAGGACCTTCTGGCAATTTTTGTCTTGTGAGAAAGAGAGAGACTGCTTCTCAGATACATACTGTACAACACCGGATTCACTCACTGTTTCCTTTCCCCCCCAGAGACCTCATCAAGAAGTTTCTGGTCATTGACCGAGCCAGGCGGCTAGGCAACATGAAGGTGAGCTGATACGACTTCCCGTCTCCCTGAACCACATGGCGGCTCTCTATATTTCATACGTTCACTGGGTGGTTTGCAGTCAGCAGTGTGAGAAGCAGGACAGGACAAGAAAGGGCCCACAGTATGACTGAAGCTCCACATGTTTCCAATTAGTAACAAATGAGGAGAAATTGCAGAGCTGGTATGGAGTTTGAAGGCGTTTCTCTTCCAGCAGGATGGATATCTATCTGAGGCCACCTCTATTTGTAATAGGTCTGACTTGTATTTCTAAATATTGCAATTCCCCAGTGTATTGCAACAGTCTTATTTCTCTCAGCAACATAACATTATGGAAGGTCATTCTTGACTCAGTCATTAAGTAAGAATGAAACAAATTCATGATTCAACCACTCAAAGGATTTGAGAGCAAATAACAGAAAGATTTGGAAATATTTGAACCCATAATCAAAATGTTGTGCTAGTAACCTCAAAACTGACCCCTGGATTTCTATTGTCTATATCTTGACTGTTAGGAGGGCCGAGAATCATTTGAACGAGCAAACTTTCAATACTTTGAAATATACATGAAGTTGCCAGTTTATTATTTATTATAAAACTATTATGAATCTTCAGCCTCCAAAATGAGCCTTAATGAATCAGATAACCAACAAAAGACATTAGAAGGGAGGATTTACTACAGCTCTAACTTTTAGGTTAACGTGAAGTTTATCTTAGCTCACTGTCCTCTCACCTTTTCTGGAGCTTTCTACCATAACCATGCAGAAATTCCACAGGGAAGTCAAGTGATGGCAACTGAATCATCTCCATGGCAACTAGGCTGTCACTTTTTCAGGAAATTGATATTAGAAGAATGAGGAATAAAACATCCTTTATCCTGAACTCATGTGGAGTTAATATTGTTCCCCTCTTTTTCCTCTTATGAGTGATGAGCTGACGGCTGATTTCAGATCTGTTGTTGTGGCAGTCACATTTTACAAAGTTAAGAAGCAGAATGACCTGTTTCCAACATTTTCTATGGTTTGGAATCCAAAAATCTGCCTTACCCAGACTACATGGTGTCACAGATCACTAGTTTACTGCATTTTGCATCAGTGCAGAGAACCTAGTTTATTGCTTTTACACTCAATTTAAAATTCATTACATTTCAGTTTTCCCCCACATATGAATGGCAGTTCTTTTAAAAGTAAAAGTCCTAATGACTACTCAGCTAACTCCATTCACAGACCATGGAACATAGTAAGTGGACCTTGTGTTTTTGATTATTTTGTCAAAATAGTCTAAAATTGGTAAAATAATTATTTAAACCAAAAATCTGGTTCTGTCCTTACAAACCTCTCCTTTCCTGTTCAGAGTAATGACAGGGAACTTTTTATCAATGTAAATATGAATGACTCAAAATAATTCAATGTTATAATTAAATAAAGTGACATGCAGCAAAGGACCTCCGGCAGGGATTCAAACCGGGGTCGGCTGCGTATGTGGCATGCGCTCTAACCACTGGAACACCTGCGTGCCATAAACAATTTAACACTTATAACTGAAGCCAGTTTAATCCCAATTTAACACTGACTGTTTCAGCTCCAACAGGCTCCTCAATAAAGTGATTTGAGTTGTTTATCTGGAGTAAAGGAATGTCCTTGACATCATATTGAGTTTGCTCCTGATTATAACACAGAGGTTCAAACAAACATAAATCTTCTTCATTTAGTTTTTGTTAAATCTTCCCAGCAGCAACACTGCACAACCTCAACATTATAGCAAAAAAGCAATAAGACTCATTTCACTGAAAGACATTTTCATGCCTCCACAGCAGTGACAGCTGTGACAGGAGACATTATGTCTTCAGGTTGTCCATCCATCCATCCCATTGTCATTAACACAATGACACCTTGAGGGAATTTCTTCTAATTTGGCACTTATGTCCACTTGGACTAAACGATGAACTTATTAGAATTTGGTGGACAAAAAGGTCAAAGGTCACCCTGACCTCACAAAACATGTTTTTGGCCATATCTCAAGAATTCATACGGTAATTGTGACAAAGTTTCACACAAATCTGGTCTAAAAGGATTAAAATGATGAAGTGTTGACATTTTATATCCAAAAGGTCAGCTTCACTGTCACATCATAACGTTCTGTAAAAAACACTTTGTGGCCATCATTAGGTTGAAGATGTGTGAAGCATCTGTGTTTTACAACTTGTAGCTTCTTTGCAGTAACATCCATATCTGAAGCATTGCCATCAGAATCAGCTGTATTGGCCCAGCATGAGAACACATACAAGGAAAATACACTTAAATTCCTTCAAAGTCTTCACTACAAATATTATATGAGTCTGGACAGATATGGATTTAAACTGCAACTTGACTGGTTGGCAGAGGCGTGCTGTTGCAAGGCGGTATTTCTAGTTCTCTAGTAGGAATAAAAATCTGTTGGAAGAATTACAGAGTGGAAAATAGTGTCTACATTTTACTGGGAGCCTGCCACTTCACCACTCATCAATGGGAGCCGTGTAGATTCCCATTCAAACTGGAAGCCTGGAGCTTTTCAATTAACATTAGTGAAAAGAGTGGGAGACTGAGAGCTGCTCTCAACAAAACAAATACTTCTCTAAGCCCAGTGATTAACTCCACACAATCCCAGACAAGATGATATTGATTTGTGGCTGCCAATATTCCTCTGCAGAGCAGTTCCATCATTCATTAACACAACAATGACACACACGTTCTGTTCTGATGTACTGAGTCTGTAGAGTGCCATCAGAATAATGATAGAGTAGAACAGTGTTTTTTTAAAAACCACTTGATGCAGTACATTCATAAGTTTAAATAAGCCACTATAAACCATTGATAATTGCATGTAAATGATGCTTTAATAAATTCAGTTTGATGATTTCTTTCACTAAATTGATAAGAGATAGCAGTGGTTACAATGAAAGTTTCTCTTTTGTTATTCCATTTCTGTGTCATATTTAACTTTAAACATTTCAAGATCACTTTAATTTCAGCTTACGTGTAAGCAGTGTATGAGTCAGGTTGGATTTCATTTTGAAAAAAAAGTTTTAAAGATTTAACTGTAAAAAATATTTTTAAACATTCTCAGAATTTTTCTTTGGAACTTGAATTTTTTACAATTAAGCGACACTGTTTTTTAATTCCATATAAAAATTGCTGAAAGTAATTGTAAACACATTTATCTGTTGTAAAATTGCTTTGATTTAATAAATAAGTCAGTCAGTGATCATTAAAAACTATTATAGAAATCATTAACAATAAAAACTGCCAATTAATGAATTAATTATAGGTAATTAATGAATGTAAATCTATTGAATGGCTGTTGCATACAAGAATACAATAAATATCATTACATCATACATTTTGCAATTTATACAAATCTTAAGTATTATAACTTATAAGTATGCTCTCTTCTTCTTCTCCTGCCAGTGTTTGTGTTGATTAGACTTCAGGCTGATATGTGCACACAGCTGGAACTGACTGTTCACCTTTCCTAAGCACACACACTATCTGATTCCTCACATCAATTCAAATACATTCAAATACATTTCAACCCACAGAGCAGCAGCAGGAGCTCTGATTGGCCAACTGTTATTTGTTGGAAGGCGCTTATGATCGGTCCGGCCAATAAGAGCCCTGCTGCTTCTCTGTGGGTTGGAAGTGATTTATGTGTTCAATTCATCGTTTAGACACCGGATAAGGAAACTTTCTTATTTTGTCATTTTTATTTTTGAACTTTGATCCATCATTTAATGTGTTTTAATATTATAATGATATCATTTAATATGAACCAAAATATAGTTGTTTTTAAAAGTCTTTAAACATGTTGACTGATTTTGGCACACCCTAGACTCCGTACAATACACATTCTTTCCCCTTTTTTTGTTAAAGTTTCCTGAAATTTAAGTTTTTATTGTTATTTTTGTGGTAAGTTTTAAAGTGAAGATGCTAGAAGATGACATTTAGTTTAAAAGCTACCCACATGTTTGTTGTTATTGTGGAAAAACTGAAAGCTGAAAACATTTTTGAACCATTTTGGGACATGAGTCTCCACTGTGAGGTCTAACAGAACAAAACAACACATTCTGCTGTCATCACAGTTCATCTTTATTTTAACAATGAACACTGACCAGACGTTGTGTATAGTTTGTTATGTAGCTTGATGGATGTTACAGGCCAGAAATAAAAATGACAGCAATATTATTTTATTCAGAGGATGTGTGATGATTCCATTGAAAGGAGACTGCTCAGTGAGAGTGTGTGTACAGTACAGTACATGTGTATACAGTCATGCTTTGTGTTTTCAGAATGGAGCAGACGATGTGAAAAAGCACCGATGGTTTAAGACCATCGACTGGGATGCAGTTCCTGTGAGGAAACTGAAGGTGAAGGAACAATATTTGATCTCAAATACTTCTTTCACTGTCTTCACTTCATGTTAAATGTCACATGTCATGTAGCTGACGATTGAAACTCCATTTTCAATATCTAATAACATTCTTTGAACTAACTGACAAACCTGGAGTTTGGTGCTTTCTATCTTGAATCTTTGTGTACTTGATGGCCACCTCATGTATACTGTGTTCACTCTTACTGATAATCAGCAGCATCACATATTAACACTTGCTCTCCCTCACTTGTGTCTCTACTGCATGTGTCAGTCTCTCCCAGCAGGGAAGCAAACACAACAAACTGTTTCAAATACCTGATGCCCAGTGACTGCTGTTCTAATGCCTGGAACACACAGTCTACCTCTACCTCAGCTGTGTGTGTGTGTGTGTGCGTGTGCTTGTGTGTGTGTGTGGTCATGTTGCTGTGAACTGTGCTTAGATGAATCTTACCTGAGTTTCTCACATGGAATTGAGATTTGAATGACAGTCCTGTTATACTTTTCTGTGTCGGAGGTCAATTTTTATTTATTTTTTCCAAGTTCCTTGCAGTATTAGACCCTCCTTGTTTCCAAACTGAGAAACAGAGAATATTATTTCTTAAGACTGGAGAAAGCACAACATTGTCTTTGGCTCTCCAATAACAGACATACAGCAGACAGAAATTACATAAGATCCATAAACTCCATAAAATCATTCCTAAAATACATAAAAGTATAAAATATAAGTGCATATCAGTTCCTGTGTGCTTATTGATCACTTGGGAGTCTTTAACATATGATTTGCACTTGGGATAAAAGTTATAAATATTCCTGTAATACAGAAATAATCTACAAAGATGCGTATTGTGCTTATGTGTTAAATCCAGACTGAGCGTCATCTCTAACAAATATTGCTTTCAATTGATATTTCTATCTTAACCATCGACCTGCATTTCAACTTGTACACTGTGTTCCTTGTGTCCACAGCCACCTATACTTCCTAAAGTCTCTCATGAGGGCGACACCTCCAACTTTGATGTTTACCCAGAGGACGACTGGAAGAAAGATCCTCCCGTGCCTCAGAAGGACTTGGAGATCTTCAAGAACTTCTGATCACTCAGCCTGGCTTATTTATTAACATTAATATCCTGAGATTTGACAGACATATAATAAAGTGACACTACTGTTCCAGGTACCCATCATAAAGGAAACAGCTATTTATCAAAGCAGGGATCTAACATTTTAGTTCTAAAAACAGCCCCCCCCCCCCCCCCCCCTCTTCAAAGACAAACTCCAAATGATTGATGCTGTGACATGTGTCATAACCACAAAGATGATTTGCTTTTTATATTTTTTATTTATCTGACTAAAGTTTAGCTGTTTTGTTTTTTTATTTTCATCCCTGCTTTTTCTCTGAGCCTGCTCATATGCAAAAAAAAAAAAAGTGGTTCCTTTAAAACCAAAAGACTGTTACTTTCTAGGTTTGAAAAAGAGAATTAATCAGGTCTTTTTTTTATATCATGTTTTATATTTTATCTCTTTTTTAAATGTTCATGTGGTCATATTTAAATGTGACTGTAGACTTTATCCTGACTGGTGCTGTAACTGTCAGTTGTCATGAGTGTGGGGTATTTAGACTTGTATGTACAGTGAGAGTGAGTCAGCCACTTTATTTGAGCATTTGTGACCAGTAGCACTTGTAAAAAGGTGCCTTACATCACAGTTTGATGGGCATGATGTCGCAAATTATACAAAGTTCATTTGAAATTGTGCTTTTTTTCTCAGCCGTCAGCGTGCCGCTCGCTCTGTGCTAATGGAAGTGGAATCATGGGACTGTCAGTGCGTGTGAGGTAGAGACCACGCTGCTGAATGTGCCGTCGTGTCTCCTGCTGTACAGTTTTTTCTTCTTCCAGCTCTGTCATTTCCTGCCTCAGCAGGTTTATTCACAGCCAAAGTACTTTGTTATTATCATACAGTCCCATCTGGTCTGCTAATGAACAGCTGAGTTTCCCATGACACCCAGCTCACTTCACTCATCATCATCATCATCATCATCATCATCATCACCATCGTTGTTGTCCTGTGTGGTGAAAGGTGTTGGGACCCCGCTCACTATTCTTTCATCACATAATCCATAATATGTAAATATATCAATTAACTGATATCTCCACACAATATTGGCCTTTAAACTCAATATTTGCTGCCATTTTTGTGCCTCAGCCTTCATCACTGAGCTTCTACCAAGCTAAAAGAATCTCATCATCAAGTGTTCAGACTGAAAGCAGCACTGTGTTAAAAGAACAAGTAGGTGGAAGTGAATGTGAGTGATTTGATTTGATGGTTAGAGATGAAATAAGGTTAAATGTGGTTATTTTATGATTTATGTTATACCTTCAGAGTTAAAACAGATGTGTTCAGACAGGCCAGCACACTGACTGTAAATGGAAGTAAAAGGATATAAAGATGTTTCTGTATCATGGTTACAGGTGTAGCTCTTTGGTGGCCTGTGTTGGACCTGAATGAGACGAATGAATCAGATCAGCAGCTGGAACATCTGCTGTGTGGATGTCAGGTGATGAAATGCAGTGTGAGTGATAGATTACTCAAAGTGTTTAATACAGGGTTCAACTATTCTAGTTCTGCAACTAACCAGTATTTCCATTATCCTTTCATTTCTCCATTAATTCACTTTACTGTCACAGAGGACTAAACAAACCAGAAAATATTCTTATTTAAGAAGCTGGAATTAGAGTTATTTGGGGGTATTACATGACTTTTTTGCTTTTGTGACTTTGTTCAAAATGTTTCATTATGTTGCAAATCAAAGTCAATGAAGTTACCAAATATGGTTCCTCACCGGTCTAGGCTAAAACTTTTACCAAAAAGTCTCTATATAAAAACTCCACATGGTTCTACAGCTTGGTAAACAGGGCCTGCATTTAACCAGTTGGATCTTTTACGTGTTGACATATGAAAGATGAGTTATTAACCTCCTCACATCACCAACACAGTGCTGACATCAGTCTGAACAAAGCTCAGCCCACAGTTTTATACTCCAACATCGTTTTCAGCCTGAATATACAGTAGTTATAATGCACAGCTTGTATTTCTGTTACCTCTGTATTGTTTGACTGTACAGGAGTAAACACTTGTTTTCTCTCAACAACCCAGAAATCCATTTTTTTTTAAAGACTAAATCTTCAGCATCTCCTCATCACTCCATGCCTTTACTCATTCACTCATTTTCATCAGCTGCTGCTACCACACTCCCATCTCATGGGTGTCATTCTGGTGCCATTAGGGGAACTTAGTGGTATAATATGATACTTTGTCAATACAGCCCTTAAACTATATACCACATGACAGTAAATATCCAGTGCAGTAGTGTGTGGTGTGGGCAGCAGTAAACAAGTTTTCTAAATGACCTTTAACATATCTTTGTCATTTCTGTACTATAAGTTCTTGTACTTATATCCACTATTACTAACATATCTAAAATCACATGTATCTGAGCTATGACACCAACGTCTGACAGCTTCAGTTCAAACATATTTATTCTACTGTCAAGTACGTACAAGTCCATTTTATGAGTTTAAAAAAAAAAAAAAGGTCACTGCAGTTGAATTTCACAGTTATTATCCACATCAGTATGTCACACAGTATAATATACAGTATGGGCATGTACATGACATTAGTATGTATCACAACATTCAGTAGCAGCTCTGTGTAGACGTAGCTTTTATAAAGTAGAAAAGAGTCATGACTACTCTGTGATGGAACACCATGTTGTATTTAAAGCTTTTTTTTCTGCTGAGTAGAGGAACCCGGTTTGCTCTCGATATGGTGCTCCTTCAATGCATGTATCGTCTGTAATGTCCGACCCCAGCCCCCCCCCCGCCCCCCCCCCCCCCCATTATGTCTGTCCCAGCGATATGTTTTATAGCTCAACCTTTGCCTTTAAAAATGTTTGTTTTGGAGCAATCGTACGTCATTTTCTATCCAGTACATTACAATGCCTTTTAATATCCCTTTATACCTTTATTTATGGAACTTAAAGCTATGGCACATGTTTGTATGAAGACTAAAGTGTCTTTGGAAATGTTTGGAAGTAACAAGAAGGAAACATGCTCTTTTTTTCTCTTCTTCTCTTGTCCTGTCTGGTCCTTTCACGTCTCCTCACTCACGCTCAGTCTCCGTCCTGCAGTCACTCAGCAGCTGCTGCAGAGAGACACTGTGAAGGTCAGACGCCGGCTTGCAGTCATGCAAAGCTTTTATATTTACAAAATGGAAATATGACATTTAGACGAATGAACTCTTCATTTCGTAGATGTTTAAAGCTTTTATAGTTCAGGGTTTCATGGTAAAATGAACAGATTCTCTCTGCCCACGGCAACAGAGAACAACAGCAATATAATCACCAAGAGGAAAAAAATACATCCTGCTTTTTCAGATAAAATGTTGCTGTTATGTACAGACTGCACACAGTGGTGGAAAGTACATTTACTCAAGTTCTGTACTTAAGTGCACTTTTGAGGTACTTGTACTTTATTTGAGTATTTCCATGTGATGCTACTTTCTACATCTCAGAGGGAAATATTGTACTTTCTACTCCACTGCATTTATTTGACAGCTTTAGTTACTTTTCAGATGAAGATTTGACACAATGGATAATATAACAAGCTTTTAAAATACAACACATTGTTAAAGATGAAACCAGTGGTTCCCAACCTTTTTGTCTTTTGACGTCTTACAAAAAGCAGTGTGTAGTCAGGCTCACATTTCAGATGTCTATGAGTTGTTAACAGCTCCACCAAATAGTGATTTTTCCCTCTAAACTTCTCACATGGTTTCATTTCAATAAATCTTCAAATGATCCAATATTTCAGCAAAAATCAAAGATTAGAGAAAAAGTCCAAAAACTGAAAACACATTTGTGTATCAGAACTTAGTTTGTTCTTCTTTCCTCTCCCATTAATCATCTCAGCACCCCTCACATTTATCTGCTGACCCTTTGGAGGGGGCCCCACCCCTAGGTTGGGAACCACTGGACTAAACTAGCTAACTGTATATAAAGTAGTGTAAACTAGCTCCACCTCCAGCAGCTACAACAGTAACATGCTGCTCTAACACTGATGCTTCACTATTAATAATCTAATGATATAATACTAGTATAATATGAGTAATACTTTAACTACATCAAGATCATAATACTTAATAATACAAAATTCATTTCACTGCACATATCTAGCAAATCTGAACTACACATGAACAGTTCATTTGCACAAATAAAAATACAATTGTATGATAATATTAGAGTTAAACACACTATATTTTTATCACAATGGCACTTTATATAAAAAAAATAGTATTTCATCAGTCTATACAAAATATAAACTGAAATTTTCTTCTTCTGTGGCTGTTCACAAGTCTGACTTCCCTCTTGTTTTACATCCAGGCAATCTAAAATGCATTTCTGATGGTGTGAGCTTAAAGTAGTCATAGAGGACATCATATGTGTGGTTATTAATCATATTTACTTCATAGAGCATTTGTTCAGTAGAAAGCTGTACTGGTGTTCTTTGTGTTTTGCCAGTCATATTAGAGCTGTGATTAACATTAAGGAAGGCAGTGGCACACTAGTAGCCAATAAATGACAAGTTCAAAATCACACTGAAAAGGGGAATAAAACACACAAAGCGAGAGAGAACTGCGTTATGTGACCAGTTTTATTCTACATCTGTTCTAGTGAATATTATCAGTCACTCAGTACTGCTCCAATTCAACCTTTGACTTCAAATCATTTTCTCACACACCAGGTGCCAGATGTATACAGCTCAAATTTATAAAGCTGTGTGTATGTGTAGTTGTGTTTTATAAATCTCAGTCCCTGTGTAACTAGGTGCATCTGTACCAGCCTTATCTCCACTACCACAATTATCCATAAATGGATGAAGACATCCTGAACCAGACATCATCAATACACTGCCTGCTCTACCAGTCTTTACACCCATCAGTACACGGCCAGAACAGCTGTTGTTATGCATGGCTGTGGCTATTTATGGCATCCATGTTATTAATAAATCAGCAGTGACACGTCATCATGTCTAGGTCTCATATTGAAACTGACTTGAAAAAGGCCTGTGGTCATCTTGAATGACCACACATGACAAAATAGATTACATAAAACACCACTAATGAACTTTTTTGGATTGGCAGAACAACATAAGTCTACTATTCACTCTACTTTTAGAGCTGTTTTAAGCTCCACCAATTTTAGTGGCATTTAGCAGTGAGGTTGCATATTGAACCAACTGAATATCCCTCTCATCACCGTCCAAACATACAGGTGCATCTCAATAAATTAGAATATTGTGAAAAAGTTAAATAATGTAGATTCACAGTGTCACATTCAAATCAGCTTATTAGCTCAAAACACCTGCAAAGGTTTCCTGAGCCTTTAGATGGTCTCTCAGTCTGGTTCAGTGGACTTCACAATCATAGGGAAGACTGTCATTGACACCCTCCACAAGGAGAATAAGCCTCAAAAAGTCATTGCTAAAGAAGCTGGATGTTCACAGTGCTGTATCCAAACATATTCATAGAAAAAGTTGATTGGAAGGAAAAAGTGTGGTAGGAAAAGGTGCACAAGCAACAGAGAGAACCGCAGTCCTGAGAGGATTGTCAAGCTAAAGCCATTCAAACATTTGGGGGAACTTCATAAGGAGTGGAATGAGGATGGACTCAGTGCATTAAGACCCACCACATACAGACATATCCAGGACATGGGCTACAACTGTTGCACTCGTGTCAAGCCAGTCCTGAACCAGAGACAACGTCAGAAGCGCCTTACCTGGGCTAAGAAGAAAAAGAACTGGTCTGTTGCCCAGTGGTACAAAGTCCTCTTTTCAGATGAAAGTAAATTTGACATTTCATTTGGAAATCAAGGTCCCAGAGTCTGGAGTAAGAGAGGAGATGCACAGAATCCAGGTTGATTAAAGTGCAGTGTGAAGTTTCCACAGTCAGTGATGATTTGGGGAGCCATGTCATCTGCTGGTGTTGGTCCACTGTGTTTTATCAAGTCCAGAGTGTATGCAGCCGTCAACCAGGAAGTTTTAAAGCACTTCATGGTTCCTTCTCCTGACAAGCTTTATGAGGATGCTGATTTCTTTTTCCAGCAGGATTTGGCACCTGCCCACACTGCCAAAAGTACCAATACCTGTGTAATGAACATGGAATTACTATGCTTGATTGGCCAGCAAACTCGCCTGACCTGAACCCCATAGAAAATCTATGGGGTATTGTCTAGAGGAAGATGAGAGACACAAGACCCAACGATGCAGACGAGCTGAAGGCCACTATCGAAGCAACTTGGGCTTGGGCTACATGAACATACTTTTCAGAAGGGTGACATTTCTGTATTAAAAATAATTATACATTAAGACATAATATCTGTAGAGCTGATGGGAACTGCAGAGGTTTTGATAGGTTTGTCACTACAAGAAGAAGACATTTTATTATTTGTTGATATAAGAAAATATGGTTTTAGCAGCTTTAATTTTGCATATCCTTAAGTACTTGTATGGAATGACTCATGAACTGTGTTGCAATTAATTTCCCTAAAGCTTGTAAGGGAGTGTTCTAGACTGTCTAAGCCTCCAGGAGGTCACTGTCTTTCTTCTCTATGACTAAGGAGATGCTTCATGACTGAATGAATTACCACAGAATTGTTTTGACCACATGTGGTCGATGGGTAAATTGTGAGTAATCATGAATTGTTCGTGTCCTGTGAGACATTACGACCATTTTACCACCTCGAGTCAACCTCCAGAGTGCTGCAGTTCCTCTCACTGCCATTCAGGGTCACTAGAGAGTGGAATTGTCCTTTTGATGCTTTGTGTTTTCAGTCTTTATCTCAATTATCAGATGGCTGATACTGAGCATGCTTGATGATAATGAGGCTTTGTGACAGTAGTGAGGTGTTCATGTTTTTTCTTTGGTTAACCGCCTGATGAGGAAATGCTGACCTGGCATTTCTTAGCTATTATGTGTTTTCCGACAGAGCTTTGACTGGCAGTGGTGGTCTAATCTAATCTAATCGCAATTAAATTCAGTATTTTACCATGGATTATGTTAAGTTCTTTTAACTTTAATTTCCTCTCTATAACTGAGAAACTGGTGTTAATGTGCTGAACACTGAGTTTCATGGAGGGTTATTATGTTTACAGTGGAAAAGTGAGTCATGTTTTGTCTGGATTCCCTGCTAGTCTCGCTGTAAGTGATGACAGTCAGAACTGTATTGCCGCACAGCTCTAATAGTCAGCTAATGAATGCCTTATGAAGTGCTTTCAAGGTGAATTTGGCGGAGTGACGGCAGAAGCTGTGGGAGTGCAGGGCGAGACTTCTCGGAAGAACTCGGTGACGGTAAAGGCTCACAATCACGAGGTATGAAAAAGCCCCTGCATGTAGTATCAGCTGCATAAGAATCTGCATCCCAGTATATCAAATCTGCAGCCTGTATTGTGATTAGGGTAATAAAGCATAAATCTTATCCATGCAAACTTGTCATACTGTCATTGCTAATCTCTGGAAAATGTTTTTTGAGAAAAAAATGAAATCAGATGATGAGATCAGATAAGATGCTAATCGATCAGAATGAACGTCGGTCATGTCTGCTATTGTTTTTGTAAAGGTTACTTTGTAATGCAGTGCATCTTTGTCCAATGTATCCACACGTCAAGCTACAACCATAACAATGACCTAATCTGGACATCAACAAAAGCTGACATGATATTTACTGATAAATGACCTCATTCAAACTGGTTTCAAGTTTCTACAAGTTAATTTTCATTCAGTAATGGAGAGAAACGATGGCTGCTTGGAAGATAATAAAGCACAATTCAATCTTAAACTATCTGCGAAGATTCTCAGTCACCCAGGTCATAGTTATCCAACGATGGTTGAATCGAGGGCAACTGGTCTTGGTTGTAAGATACCTGAAAACATTTTGCCTCTCACCCAAGGGGTTTCTTCAGTTCTTACTGGCTGACTAACCTCTGTGGGGTTGTTATCAAGGTCACTGATGCCACTCGGTTCGTCAGTGCTGCAGACTGTTGTACCGACAGTGGTTAAGAGTTGTTGGAGTCACTTGAGGCCAGGTGTAACTCACTGTCATTGGAGTTGTCACAAGAGGCTAAATGTGAATGAATGTTAAGTCTCCTGGGAAGAGATGAAAGAACAGCATTGTAGGTGGGTAAAAAGTGGTGTCATAGACCTCCTCCCCTGTTGAGGGACGGTGTCTCTACTTCGTCTCTAGATAACCTCCACTATTTAACCCTCCTGTTGTCCTCAGGTCAAGGAAGGAAAGAAGGAAGGACAGAAGGAAGGACAGAAGGAAGGAAGGAAGGAAGGAAAGGAGTAAGGATGGAGGCAGGGAGGAAAAGAGGAAGGAAGTAAGGAGGGAAGGAAGGGAGGAAGGAAGGAAGTGAGGAAAGAAGAAAGGGAGGAGAGAAGGACAGGAGGGAGGAATGGAGGTCAGAAAGAAGGAAGGAAGGAAGGAAAGGAGGGAGGAAAAGAGAAAGGACGTTAGGAAGGAAGTATGGAAGGAGGAGGGAGCAAAGAAAGAGGTAAGGAAAGAAGGAACAGTCAAAAGAGATGAGGGTCAATTTGACCCGGGAGGACGACAGGAGGGTTAAAACCATCTGTCCTCCCTATGCAAAATATGCACACTGTTGTCCTCAAAAGAGTGTCCCTTATCTTTTAGGTGTGGATAAACTTGACCTGAGGAGTTGGCCCTCCTTTGTTGAGCCATGCATTTTTTTAAGCCAGGTTGAGCCATGTGTTTGGGGAAACAACCATTTAAGAAAGAAGTCCCTTGAACGAAATTTTTTCACAATGAATTTGTTCACATCAAATGCGGAACCACCTCTGAACTGGCTGTCAGGAATAGGTCTAATATGAAACTGGTATGTAACGGTTGTTGTGCTAAGGAAATGTGTGCCATCGATGTGCCGGATTACAGTTGGTAGGGGGTATGTTTTGTGGAGGGTGCAGAGGCTAAACCTCTTGTAGTAGGTGTCTGCTACAAACCACTGAAGCAAAGTGACTTTTATGAACTTTTAGAGATGGCTTGTGTTGATAGTAATGTGATGATGGAGAGGTGACTTTAGGTGATATTAATAAATGTTTTGTTGCCTCCTAGCAAGAGCTGTCCAGTTAAAAAATGTGTTTTGGACATTGGTCTCAAGCACCACTCTGTAGTACATCTTAACTAAACAGAGTACACAAACAGAGGTTTTTGAGCATAAACTTGCTGGATAAGATTGGGCTGTTGTTTCTGAAAGTAATCATGTTGAAAAGTCATGAAATTTGTTTAGAGGTAGGGTTTTTGGCTGTGTTGGACATAGTTGCACCAATGAAAGAGGTCAACAGAGAAGTGGATGAATGGATGACAACAGAAATGTTTGACCTCATTAAACAGAGAGATCGCTATTTGGTGATATTTAAAAAGTAAAATCTATATACTGACTATAACGGATATGTACAAATGCCGAAATCAAGCTAGTTAAATATACAGAAAGCCAAGTCCCAGTATTACATGGATGTTGTTGCAGAGAATGTGCATCAGCCCAAAAATTGTGGAAAGTACAAGAAACAGAATATTTCTGAATATTTCAATACATTTTTTTTACAACCATTACTATTGGTCTTTTTTCTAAACCACCAAATGGCTCTGGGAGATTTCTGAACACTTTCAACCAAAGTAAAAATGTTATCCCTGACACCTTTGAGACGGGTCCTGTCTCAGTAGAAAAAGTAATGAAAATGCTATCCTCACTCTAAATAAAAACAACAACTGGCCTGGATCTTATTCCAGACAGATTCCTGATGGCTGTTGTTGCTCACAATGTAAATGTCATTAAAGCAGGGAAAAGTTCCAAGTCATGTGAGAATGACCAGACTCCTTGTTAAAGGAGAACAGCAGGTCAGATGTAGGAAACTACACGCCAGTATCAGTCCTGCCAAACATATCTAAGTTACTAGAGAGGGTAGTGTTTGATTAGATTGAAGAATATCTGATTCAGCACAAACTTATACATTTCAGTCCGGCTTTAGAGCAGCCTACTCCACTGATACCTGGTTCAATCACCTTTGTGAAGGAGAGCCCTAATCACATTCCCACAGTCACACATATTCACACCTGGAAGCTGCCCAGTACAACCACAGTCTGATCTGCCGGCCACTGAGCAGCTCCACTGGAGCAGGTGGAGGGAGGGGCAATTACTGTTTCTTCACATTCCACACCCAGATTGATCCTGCCTGTCCAGGGGACTGAACGAGCAACCCTCCAGTCACAAGCTCACTTCTCTAACCTTTAGGCCACCACTGCCCCACTTGTTGTCAATATGAACAGGAGGAACAATTACAGCAAGCACAAACTCCTTCAATCAACAACATACAGGCATGTGGGTATTTTTTTTTAAAGATTGTGAACCAACCCAGCAAACGAGCAGTGTGTAGGATTTAATGACATCTAAAAGTGAAGTTGCAAATTGCAACCATCTAAATACCCCTCCCACTCCCCTCCCCTAGGAGAATCCACAGTGGATCTAGAACTCTCTAGATCCAGTGTTTGGTTTGTCCGTTCTGGGCTACTGTAGAAACATGTCGGTGCAACATGGTGTGCTCTGTGGAAGAGGACCTGCTCCCTATGTAGATATAAAGGCTCATTCTAAGGCAATGAAAGCACAACTATTCTTATTTTCAAGTGATTGTACATGTCAGTAAAACATACCTATGAATATTATATCCCATTTCTGCCATTTATATTACTAAGCCTGTGTTTTGGCTAAGGTTCCACTCTCTCGCACATGACCCTCCCAACCGAATCACCTAAAGCCTAAAACAGCAACAACATAATAATTAATGTCCATTTGGATTTTCTACAACAGCAATCTCCATTAAAGATGAGGTCCTGTCAAATAAAATGAACTTGTGCTGAACCCTGTGTGTAAAGCTGCGATAGTGAAGACATAATTAGTGCTCTTGCAGCGAGGCCACAGGCCAGAGACAAATAGAAGCAATGCCACAGGCAACTGATCCTTTGGCTGAGTGACTCGCTCCGGCCAGTGAGGTCACACACTTAATGGGGCCAGTAAACTCAATCTGAAAGGTTTTCTTTTTAATAAGACACTCTCAGTTTGTCTTTGTCTTATTCTTGTGGACCACATGTCATGTCTGAATTTTATATTCAAACCTTGTTTTTCGGGAATTTATTCTTATGGTTATTGCAAATTTTTGAGGTGTGACAAGCGAAGTCTTTTCATATGATATGCTTTATATATCACATCACATATTGTACTTACATTGATTGCGTTTCTTTCAGGGACCTCATTGGAATTGCAGAATATTTGCACCCTCTAACATATTGCTTTTGTGGCAGGTTTGATACACAGTAAGTTATGCCAACTTTTCTGTGAACCGGTGTGGATCTTAAACTGGGCAAACATCCAAGAACATACAGCCAACAAGCTCTTTTTTCTTATAAACAGGCAACGCAGCCCAAGAAAGATGAATAATGTGGTTTTGCATAGCTCACAACTACTAATTTGTCTGTTCTAATGAGTTTTACAACTGGCCACTCAGACAGTTTTGTCTGAGGCATGGGAAGAATGAACTCCAATTATAATACTAAAGAAGAAGAACCCTGAGAGTATCCCTGCTCTGCCATGAATGTACAATTGTTTTATAAATATAAAAGTAAGAAAAGTTAAAGTAAAATATTCAAAAAGCTCAACTTGACAAATCTGAATTTACCAGAATTACAAACACAGTTCTGTGGGCTTGCTAGGTTTCACCAATTCTTCAGGTCTGTAATAAATGGTGCTCATTTGATTCAGTGGTAAAAATGAAATAAAGGCACTTGGTCTTGGTGTACAAAAGTGTAAGAAGGTTTCATTTTTTCTTAAGCTGCCTCTGAATACGCATTTCAAGCATTGGGGGAAAGTAAAACTTGAAAGCCAGACTAACCATTGATGAGTTAGAGCTCTTTAAAGGAGAGAAGGTAAAGCTTATTTAACAAGAAACATACTGCTAAATATCATCAATATAACAGTGATAAGAAATACTGTTAAATAAATACGACCTAAGTGAATTATATACAGAGTAAATAGTATAGGACCAAGGACAGAACTCTGGGGGACTCCTCAGAAAAACCAGCACCTTTAGACCAAGCGACACAGAAAAACTCCGATCTGAAAGATATAATAGCAGTCTAGGGCGCCTCCAGAAACACCCACTTCTTACAGCTTTCCATCAGGATGCTGTGATCTATAGCACCAAAAACTGCACTACGAACCAGCCGCACCAAAACAGAACATTCACCCACATCAGACAACATGATTACGTCATTGGAAACTCTGAGAATAGCTGTTTCAGTAGAATTACAATCTGGTTCCTGACAGAAACCAGATTGGAATTTGTCTAAAATGTTGTGTGCAGTCAAGACAGCAGTGAGCGGTTTGTCAACAACTTCCTCTAAAACCTTAGAGATGAAAGGCAACTCAGATTTAGGCCTGTAGTTTTTGGGAAGAGATAAGTCATGTTTTTTTGTTTTTTTCAGAAGAGGCTGAACAACTACATGTTTAAAATAGGCAGGAAGTTATTTCTAATAGAGATCAGACATGGACTAATAAACCCAAATACAGTTCTGACCATGGGTTTTGGTAAAATATCTGCAGGGCTGGAGGAAGGTTTCATACTACCTGTAGATCAATGAGGTCTTGCAGGGAAATAGGAGAGAAGCAGTCCAAAATTGACGGCCGAGTTGGATAAAGAGAAAAGGGAGTAGAGGAGGAGATGATGTCAGACCTGACATCTCTAATCTTATCCACAAAAGAAAGAGAGGAAGTTGCCACAATCCTTATTTGAAAAACAGGCACATCAGGAGGTGCAGTAGTGACAATGTTGCTGATGATGTCAAACAGGACTTTAGGCTAGAATTTACTGGAGGAAATTATAATTTTACAATTTTCAGTCTTTCCTAAAACAGCAATCTGGTGCCTAAATGAACACTGAAACATGATTTTCTTTCCATAATCACCCCTGCTGGTCATACTGACCATTAGAAGATTCCTTCATAATGCACTTACAAGGTAAGTGATGGGCTTCAGTCGTCCAAATGAGTCAAATCAAGTCTTCTATGTTTCAACATTACAGTGTTTTTAGTAGCAAAGTCTTTTTATTACTATACTTCCACCACAGCTCAACAGGGAAACACTAAGAGGGAATTTGATGCTAAAAATACTGTAAATGTGTCAGATATCACTTGATATGACTAACTCAGACTGATGAAGACTCATATAAGCTTCACTTTTACTTTTAAATGTATTTTGTACAAAAGGATGTGTATAAACCAAGCAAGGTCTTTTTAGTGTCATTTGCCCTGTGAAGCCCCACCCGGGCTAAACAACAGGGTGCACTTGTTTACATGCCCTATGGTATCATGCTAATAACAAGCCTGCACTGTCTCAGGTCACATTAGCAGTGGTCATCTGGGATTCCTGTCATCAGTACAAGTTGTGAATGCACCACACCCCTGCTGGGAAAGAGGTGACGCCTCGACACACCATCCCACCCCCACTCAGGGGGTGGGATATATGCTCTCTGGATATATGCTCTCCTTTATATCTGTCCCACTGAGGTACAGTCTGGAATTTACGACCTGGCAGAAAAATGTTTTAACCTCTAGGAAACAGAAATTAAATCCATTTCCTTTAAGTTTTTTTTTTTTTCTTTAATGTGTTCTGTTCTATTACAATTTGTTGCTCAGTTATAGCTTATAATTTCCCTACAGGCATCAGGGATATATCATTATATTACCCACAAAAGCCCAAATCAATGTTGATAATAACAATAATCAGAGACATCCATTCTACAGCTCAGATAGTGCATACGTTTGGATAAGTAGCTGTAAGCAAGGGAGAAACACTGCGGGAGTGTTTGATTAATATAACTTTAATTACAGGGGACTAGGTGTTAGAAGTTTGGTTTGCTTTCATTTTAGAGGCACTTAAATGTACCTGCCTGGCGTTGGTCGTTCACGCCCTGAGGTCACCATTAGTTAAACTGCATGGTACCAAAGTGTCTCAGTGTTTGTTACTGCAATACTTTGATCTAAATGCGTGTCAATTTATTAACATGTTCACAATGACAATGCTAACATACTGATATTTAGCTGCGTAATGTTAACCATTGTTCACTGTCTTAGCTTAGCATCTTGGCTTACAAACATTAGCTAGTTAGCATTAATTAGGAAGTACAGAAAAGTCTTGGACAAATTAATATTTTGACTTGATGATGGCACGAAAAGTCAGAGGCTCATCAAACTTGTTATTATTCACATAACATGTATAACGTAAATGTATTGATTACTCGAAAAGCCATGAAATAGTTGCTGAGGCATTGAGTCACCCAAACCCATTAAGGTCAACTTCATGGTGACACTACAGGACAAGTAAGGGGGTCACCAAAGTCATTTGGATTCAAAGCCTGAGTACCAAGAATGTCAGATTTGTGCAACACCAGCTAGTATGTGATATTTCACAGGATAAGTGAAAGATTTGGCGCTAGAGGAAATGTCATGGGATCAGTAAAGTCATTCAGGTTTATTCTTTGCGGAACACGAATGTCTGTACAACATTTCATGGTAATCCATCTTATAGTTGCTAAAATATTTGAGTCTGGAGCAAGGTGTTTGACCAACCGACCTACATTGCTTTGCCATACATAGATCCATGATGCTCGAATGGCTAAAACTCAGCCAGTAGTCCTAATAAATTCACAACATCAAACTTGTGTTCTAACAAGAGAGAACAAGACCAAGTAAACCAACTGTTCAAGTCATGTTAGCTGTGGTACTGAAGAACAATGACCAAACTAGCATCTACTGTAAATGAATCATAGTGATCAGTTACAGTTACATTTACACGCTAATTAGCTAAGTAGCCTGTTTGTTCAACGAGTTAAGATGTGTGTGTGTGTGTTCATGTCTGTAAGTTAGATAAGGAGACTTTAGAAGGAATGTTGGTTGTTGTTCAGATGTGCAGGTTGTATGGAAGCAATGCCTCCATATTCACAGATAGAAAGCTAACGGTATTCCATCAAATGAATGCAAAACATGTTGGAACCATAATGCAACTAAAAAGTATTTGTTATAAATGAGGTTTCTTCTGTTTTCAGGTGATTTACAGAGCACATATGCTGTAGCTTACAAAAAAATGCAATTTAATTTGGACCTTTGGAAAATACTTATTTTTTTGGAATATAGACTGTAATCTAATCTACCTGGTCTAATCTAAATATATATATATTTGTTCTCTCATAGTAGCCTAGTATGATGAAACAGTCTCAGATTTATTTTCCCTCTAATACTTTTAAGCAGGATACCACTAGAGGTAAAGAAACCCTTTCATAATAAAATATTGTTAGATGGAGCTATACTTTAAATAAAATGTCCATAAAATGGATCACTCAGGTACCTAATCATGGCAAACATGACTCATTATTTGGTCAGCATCACTGGATACATCTGTCATGACATCTACACTTTTTTAGAGACTTGGACTGACATTTTGGATCTTTCCATTTCCAGGAAGTATTTCTCATATGACAGCTTAGACTTTGGCAAACTGTTATAAAGAAGGGAAAGCCAGCTTGTGTTTGTGTGCTGGTTGTCTCTTAGTGTGCATGTCACACTGGAACTCCTTTCTCAGTAAACGGACACATACCTGGTGCTTCCCATCCATCACCACAACAGCTCAACAGCTGGATGTGATTGAGCGCTTCTCTGCTCCGTCCCTAAGTCCTCTGGAGACTGAAACTTACACTCAGACACAGTTTCACACACAGTCTAGTCTTGCTGTCTCTCTCTCTCTCTTCCCAACTCTCTCTCTCGCTCACATCAAACCAGACTTTTGGAGAAATCCCATTTTCAAGGCACCAGTAGGAGCTCGATCATCCAGGCTTCCCTCAAATACCTCGCATATGTTTTGAATTTGTGCCTGCCATTTCTTCCCAGCTCTGCTGCCCCCAGAAAACATTTCATCTCATTGATGGATTTTCATGTTAGCTTTCCCTCCTCCCTCAGACGCTACTTAGCTGTTCGGCCATGCTTGTTTGCACATTAAGCCCACTTAGCCTCTTGACCTTTTGACTCAGAGAGTAAGTGTTTCGCTGGTGCCCTGGCGCTTGGTGGACACTTCGCTGCTGAGCACATTGTGGGATTCAGCGCTATTGGAGACATCTTCTTGGCACCGGAAAAAGGAAACATTAAACACAGGCTGATGGCTGTAAGACAAGTGAGGGAGATTCAGAGATTTATCATCCTGTTGGCCAACAACACATCCAGCTCTAGCTCACTTGGCCAACCACAAATCAATGAATCATCCTAATTCCTTACGATTAATGTGTCTTCTATTCAAAACTGCACATCTGTAGTTATGTTAGATAGCGTGATGATGCACAGTGGGGTAGTGTGCATCAGCACGCTATCTAACATATCAGCTGGCCTGATTCAGTATGCAGGTCACAAAGAATAGCTACTACACTGCCAGGGAGTATGTTGTGATATTTACTTCGTGAAAGGTCCAGGAAAGAAATTCATGCCCCTGCCAACCCCCACTCTAGCCCACTGTGAATTATGAATAACTCACTGAAAGCATCCAGATACATTACTAACTTGTTATCATGGAAATCTGGTTACTCTGATTCTCCTCAGATACACTGAAGTCTGATGTTTTGCTCGCCGTCACGCAGTTATGACTGCTCTGTGTGTGTGTCTGTGTGTGTGTCAGTGGGTGAATCTTGTGTGTGTCAGTGCATACTGATATGAACTGATGATGTGCAGGCATGGCCAATGGCTGTTTGTGTATAAATGACTTATGTGTCTCTCATTCCATCTTTCTGTTTAGTCTTTGAAATGTGTGGAGATGGTGTATCAGTGCTGATTAAATCTGAAGAAGGGACAGCTATATACAGTACTTTTTCTTTTATGCTGCTAGAGAGTAATGTTACTGTGGAAGGCAGATGCTTTTTTGTCTACATTAGCTACTTTGAAAATAATATTAGTCATATTTTACAATTCTGCAAAAGCTTTTAGAATTAAAATAATTCCAATGTTTTTGAAACTTTCAATTTCTTCAATATTTGCGCATGGCAACTACAGTATGGTTCAAGTAATGTAGGAGGAATAACGGAGTTAGATGATACCATTCTCATAGCTGTGGGTTAAATACGAGGCTACAGTCCAGAGTTGGTTAGCTTAGCGTAGCATAGCAACTGGAGACAGGGAGAGATGGCTAGCCTGACTTAGTCCAAAGGTAACAAAATCCTCCTACCATCAACTCTAAAGCTCATCACTTAACACAATATGTCTCATTACTCTACTCTGTACAAACACTGAAATGGAAAAGTGTCAGCCCGCACTTGTCTGAATATTTCTTGGCCACACAGAGTATACTTCCTGGAAGCCAAGAACGGCACGTAAACTACTGACGAATTGTGAATTGTCAATCTTACAATTAGGTTTGTGTACATATCGAACAAACAAGTCATAACATGATGTGCTGGGTTAACCTAAGCCAACCTGCTGGCTGTAGCTTCATACTGAACAGAGATATAAAGGTGATATTAAAAACTCCTGAAAGTTCAGGGAGAAGGTAGCACTGTGTTTGTTTGTGGGGGAAGATCATTCTGGTTCAGACTCTGAGATGGGAGGCGGCTGTAATACACCTTAATAATGGTTGCCACCAGTTGCTTTGGGGTACTAAAACACTTAGATAGGGATTTTAGTTAAATGTTAAAAAGGTTATTCAGTCTTGTTTGGACCCAATCCACAACGAAATGTCTAATGTTATTGAAGAATTTGGCATATTTCCTGATTGTAATTCATCTGTATGTGTGTCATTTTCTACCTGACGCAGGTGCTGCCGAGTTGTTTCTTCTCTTCCTGTTCCTTTCTGTCTCCATGTGTCTGTCTGGCGTCTGTCCCTGCAATCCCCTCTCCATATGCTCAACCCAGCCTTCTCTGCTTCACTGCTCAGAAGGCGTCCATGTGTTTCTGTTTCAAAAATGCATCCGCTTAACTCCCAGCACTCAGAGGCCTGATGTCCCATCTGCCTCCTTGCAAGCATCCCATATTTTTTAATGATGCACTACCTGTTTTTCACTCGCGGTTATGTAATTGTGTGTTCTCTGTAATCTTTAATGTTTCACCTGGGGAGGAGGAGAGTTCGAAATCACATTTACTTCTGTTCCAAATGTGACTTGTTTTTGGCTCTTTCTTTTCTCAGTTTGCAAAGCATGAAATGATCATAGAGTGAGGAGTTTTAAATGTCTTTACAGCTTAACACACTGTAGGTTTCGTTTGGCTGGAGTCTATTAGCAAGGGCCGGTGCTGGAGGAGGTCATCCAGACAGGTAAACCTTCTATTAAAACTGTTCTGGAAACTGATATTAAAGGCATATTTAAGTCTTAAACCTTTACCATCAACCCCGACTTTGTAGGAATGATCACATGGATTTAATTGTTGCATAGTTCAGGTTTGACATAACTTGAAACCATGAAAATTTCCACAGTGAACAAAAGGCCAAAGATCTGATCTAGCATTATGAACCGTATATTACAGGGCGAATATTTAAATTCACTTAAACTCAAGTAGAGATTCCAACCTACCATAAACTCCACCCCTGCTGCTAATTGTTCAAAAACTAGTATTTAATAGTCAGATAGTAGAAGTACAGATGTGGTCAAAATGATTGGTACCTTTGCATAACGCACCATTTGCCCGAGTGGTGTTGTCCAGGCTATTCTAAAATAGCCTGGACAAAATGATTGGTACCCTTTAGAAGAAATAATTGATTGGTAGTGATACTTGAAGCAGACTATTGTTTTTGAATTGATATCACAGGTGTTTTCAATCTCATAATCACTCATGCAGCCAGTTTAAAAGGAGAAAATAAATGACTCACTCCTCTGTTTTGTGTCACTGTGTGCGTCACATTGAACATGGAAAACAGAAGGAAAACTAGAGAGTGGTCTGAAGACATTAGAAGAAGGTAATAGCCAAGTATGGTCAACATAAAGGTTACAAGACCATCTCCAAAGAGTTTGATGATCCTGTGACCACTGTTGCCAATAAAATTAAGAGGTTTAGGGCCCTTAGAGCTGTAGCCAACATCTCTGGACGTGGTCACAGAAGGAGCATTAGCCTGAGATTGAACAGAAGGATTGCATGAATAGTCGAAAAAGAACCAAAGAAAAACTTCAATACAGATCCAAGCTGATCTTCAAGTTCAAGGTACAATAGTTTCAAGTCGAACCATCTGTCACTGTCCGAATGAAAATGGGCTCCATGGTAGATGACCCAGGAAGACCCCACTTCTAAGAGGGAGACACAAAAGCCAGACTGGACTTTGTCAAAATACATGTTGACATGCCACAGTCCTTCTGGGAGAATGCACTTTGAACAGATGAAACAAAATTTGAGTTCTTTGGTAAACCACACAACCTTATATTTATAGAAGAAAAAGATGAAGCCTTCAAAGAAAAAGAACACCATGTATATTATGAAACAAGGACATGGCTCAGTGGTGTTTTGGGGTTACTTTGCTGCATCAGGCACCAGGTGCCTTCAATCTGTGCAGGGCACAATGAAATCAGAAGACTAGCAAAACATACAGCCGAGTGTCAGAAAACTGTGTATTAGTTCAGGTCATTGGTCTTTGAGCTGGATAATGACCCCAAATATACACCAAAATGCAGTCAAGTGGATTAAAAGAAAACATTGGACCGTTCTTAAGTGGCCTTCTTATCTGAATCACATAGAATATCTGTGGAAAGAGCTGAAACTTGCAGTTGGGAGACAGCATCCATCAAACCTGAGAGAACTGGAGCAGTTTACTAGAGAAGAGTTGGCCAAACTACTAGTGTAGAAGGATAGAAACCTTATTTGGAGTTACAGAAATAGCCTCAAAAGGCTGTGCTAAAAAAAATATTAAGTCAAGGCTACCAATATTTTTGACCATTCCATTTGTTTTATTGCATTTGACCCATTTTAACATTTGAGAGAAGTAAAAACACCCTAAATACTGTTTTCTTTTAGCCTTAAATTTGACAACTTCTCCTTATATGACCTACAATATACACAATTAAAATATGTTGTATGCAGCTGATATACATTTTTGTTGAGTGTTTGATCCATATTTAATTTAAAATATTCAAAACTTACTGTTGCATTCTTCACATTTAATATAATTCATTCAACTTGATTGTAAATGATGATCCATAAACAAAAAGCATAACAACTAAAGAATAAAGTATCTCTGCTCTCTGAAAGCTTCCTAAAGAATTAGACACTGTGACTGATGAGGCTTTCATTAATAATTTGACAGACTAATTTTAAATGGATACAGTGAATATGTCTGAATTTGAACAGTATGTGAAGGTTAAATGATACGTTGTAAATCAAAAGCAAAGTTTCAGTTATATTCAGTGTGAAATAAAGAATGATGGGTACCATATACTTGGTGGTATACTCAGTTTCAACTTAATACATAGAAAGGGTTATTCATTGTCACCTACAACAATCTGACCATCGCCAGTGTGTTCAGAGGCTAGTGGTGGGGCCACAGTAGCTGAATCAATCCACTTACTGTTGATTGTCTAATTGATAAATGGCCTAATCTTTGCAAATCTAGTTTAAAGCACACAATGAGGATTGGTCCTGATAAATGCATTCACTTCTTGAATGTGGTCCGATGCCAATAGATACATGATAGTTCACTTCCTGTTCTGTCATTGATACTCCCCCTAGAGAAATGGTGTTCTCTCAAAATAAAGATCTTGCATCAGGCTTCCCTCAGTCTATTTAAATTTGAGTCCAGACCTGACAGTAGGTTAAAGACAGTCAGACATAGTAATGACTTGAACACTTTTCACTGTGCTTCTAAATGTATCTGTGTGCTCCTAATTGTTTATTATTTATTTCATTTAGGAGCACATGCACTCTTTGGTAACATTAGCATAGACAGATGTATTACATATTCATATTCATGCAACTTCAAGGATTCTTTTGTGATGTCATGCCAATGGCCTATTATTCTGAAACCGCAGTTATTCAAAAAACTTCCCATTGGACTGAAAGTCCATAGTCCAACAGCCCATTATCCTAAAAATAAAAGCCTACTGCTCTCTGGGCCCTTGACATACAAGTAATCACTTTAACCCAAACCATGATTTTTTTCTACCCCTCACCAAGTGTTTATTGTGCTCAACCTAACCAGACTTTAAGCATTATCACACCATATGACATCATTATTTAACAAGCACATTAAAATACACTAAGATATCAAGGGGGAAAGATGAGGGAGGAACGCCTCAATATAAATAATGGTTATCAGACACTGACAATATGTATTACAAAACATACTTTTTATATGTTACTGAGGTCTTCTGCTTAATTTAGCATCATGTTTTACTTAGTAGAATTCCAATTTGATAAATACAAATGTGTTGCATACTGTATGTTAACAGAGGTTTACTGACAGTAGGAAATAGTTGAAGACTTTATGTGTCTTGTGTCACGTAGTTCTGATAACTCCTGCATCAAGTTGATGAAATAAATGAAATCACATGGACAGGCAGTTTATTTAACTTAGTTCACAGAAGAGCTGTTGAAGTTTAATATCAGCTGAAATGAAAAGTCTTTGGGATTCATGCAAAGGTGGAACCCTTTAGTAGCTGAGTGGTTACCATGCATGCCACATAACTGCAACGTTCCTGGTTCAACTCCAGCAAGGGACCTTTGCTGCTTGTCACAGAAGTGGACTTTTGTTTTTGGGATGAAGGGCTGTCAGACTATGGGCTTTCAGTCCAACTTAACATTTTTCAAACTATTGAGGTTTCAGAATAATGGGCCTTTGGACCAAAGGGCAGGCCTAGATTCTTCTGAGTGAACTAACAACATCTGTAACAGTGTCTTCCTGATAGGGACATCAGATCAGAAAACATTCATATGAGTCCTTTTGGAAGACATAAAAAGAAACTACTTATTTTGTTGTTTAATTATAAGGACTGTTGAAAAGTTCTCTATAGTGCTATTGTTCTTCAGGAATGACAGTTGTTAGTAAAAGAAAGTTCATTCAGTTATCAGCTACAATATTAATCATTTAGAGTCATGTTTGTGTCCATCTGATGAATGTAAATCCAACATTCACTCTCCTTTAGCTCTGCTGTGGTCTTCATTAACTCCTGAGGAAAAAAAATCTGCCTCTTTAGCTGCTTAAGTGTTCCATTATACTCATCAACTAGTCTTTAACTGTGTCTGTCAGCAGTTTGGTGCTGGGTAGATAGAGCACAGAGAGACAGTGGCTTTATCCAAGTTGTTTCACTGCAAACAGCTGCTATCCAAAGGTTGGTGAAAGCAGTCAAACAAAACAGTAAAACCTGTGGGCCAAAAAACAAAATAATGAGGTAAAACACGGCTAAAAAAGCCCAGTTGAGCTGAGGGGAACTGCAGAGTCAGTGATAGTTCATTGTGGGTTCATCCCAATAAGCGACCCCTGTCATATCACACATATCAATTTTGAATGTGAAAATCTTTTTAAATGCAACTTTAAAGTAAAGTAAGTTACTGCAGATCACATTGCTATCACAATCATTGAAATGTATCATGTTGGAAGCAATTCTTTACCTTCAGTGCCATATACCACATTTTCCCATTTTGGCCAATTGCATTGCTTCCACTGAGCAAAGCAATCTCAGCCCAGCGTGATTATAACTATCATTTCATTACCCGCGGGAGCATGATAACACAAACAGGCTGCTATCATCACATGGATTGTCAGTGACAGTCTCACAGTTGGCCTGAGCTGAGCATGTATCCCTTGATTGTGCAGTTAGTGATGTGAGTGAGTTTTACTGGAGTGTGTTTCTCTCTCTTTTTATGAACCTATAGCAGAAGCAGTTTGTTCATTTCCAGGTCGTGTCAAGATTTTTGATGTACTTTCAGTGTGTGTGTATGTGTGCAGACAGTCTATACATCCTGTTTTTGATCAGCAGTTTTATTTCCCCCTACAATAACTGGATCTCTGAACCTTCCCAGCAGCTGTAACCAGTTAAGTATGATTTCATTCTCTCTTCTCTCTCCCTGTACAGTCTCCAAAGAGAGTCAGGTTGATTTTAGCTTCACAGCTTTTCATTCCGAACAGCATCCCTTTTCCTTTCTTTTTCCCCGCTTTGGGATCTCATTGGCAGTCCTCCTGTTTTCTTTTAAAAGTTGATTTTTTGTGTTTCTGTACCCCCCAAAGGCCTCCATCTTTTACTAATGAGGTCCTGCCGTTCACACCCTTGTTGAATGGGGAACCTGGGAATGATAGTTATGCATCAAAATGCCATGTGGACAGATGGTTTCCATCAGTTCCTGGTAGTTTTACTGCTCAGGTGTGGCTCCCTCAGTCCTGTTGATCCATTAGCAGAGAAAGCGACAGAGGATAAGGTACACACAGATATTACCAACTTGCTTGTTAAAGCATTAAATGAGCATCAAGCAAACTCAGACTTCTATTGACCTCTATTAGCAGCTGGTACACACTGTAACAACATAGATAGAATCTGTCTAACACATGGTCTGCACACCTCTCCCTCCCTCAGGCAACCTTACATTAGAAGCTAAAGAACCATGTAGTGTAAAATCATGCATGTGACATCACCTGTATATTCCTGAAGTGTCATTTGAAGCTTTGATTTGATTTATTGTTGCAGCCATGTCTGTTTCCAAATTCCAAAAAGTAGTGTCTTCTGTCTGCTACAGCAACATGCGCTATAAATCACTTTTCCTCTTTTCTTCTTTGAGAAAAAAAGGAAAAAAAATGAAAAGGGAGAAATGTGTATTTGGTTTTAAGATGGCATTCTCTAGTTTTGAATTAAATCGACAAAATCTATTTACATAGATGTAACACATTAGCTTTATGTACACATCTGTACCATTACAATAAGTAATATTGATATTGGTGATAATATACCTGAGTTGAGATTGTTATTGTACAAGTTTAAGGTGATAATATATAAATATATTGCACATATATAGATAAATAAAATAATAACATTAAACTAAAAAAACAAACATAATTTTGGATTGCAGACTTTAAACTTTTGTGTCTTTTATTGAAGCATTAATTTGAAATAATGTCTGACTAATAGAGAAAATATAATCATATGATATTATAAAATCACAAAATATACATTAATATCTATATAATATCTATATTCATGTTTTTTAAGAGACAATACATCTTAAAGCTTCACTAATCAATACAATTATAATAAGAACCAAATCACTAAATGTAGTGATGAATCTCCATTGTATGAGAACTCAGCAGTACAGTTGTTTCTTTTCATGAAATTAAACCATTTTTTCTATTTATGGTGGACATTTTTCATTTAATATGTTTACATTGAGTAATCACACTGAGTAATTATGAAGAAGTTTTGACTGGTTGTGTTGGAGTCCACCATGTCTGTGCTGAATTCAGACTGTCTGCCTATCTGAGCATGAAGTAAGCTGCAGCATATAATCTAGTGTAATACTGTTTATGTCCTAATCAGTGCTAATTCTCACAACCTCTTCTACTGCTGTTGCTTCACATTGAAAGCTGGAGCTGCTGCTGTGTGGAAAACTACTCCCATGGAATCAGATGGTGGTTTTTGACTCACTTCTTCATTAAAGATACCCTGTGGACTTTCTGACCATTAACACCACAGAGCCACGCTTTACACTCAGGCCGATGTTTTGTTTTGTTCATGTGCAAAAACACACGAGCACATTAGCACACGAACTAGTAAACATACGTTAATAATGTAGATTTTTTTTTAATGAGGAAAGAAATGCACAGATCTCATTTGTTAGTACTCAACAATACACGCAATGAAATTTGGAAAGAGAATTTAAACAGAAAGTGTGTTTGCAAGAAAAGTCAACAGGGGGAACCTTAAAAATCAACAGGATGTGTTTGGCTGCTCTGTAAACAGATACACCAGCTGTTCCTCTGTTCTGTTTCTGACAAACTAGCTGCTAAAAGAATGCTGTAGTATTTAACCACACTTTCTGTTACCTTGGTAACCACAGACAACGCCAAAAGCAGGGGGCGAAAATCTTAAAGATTACAACTGAAACACGCAGTGTGGTATAGTTTGATTCACTACATCCATTAAATCCATCAGCGATCTCTGTGGCAGGAGGATGTGTGATCTCACTGGGAGATCTACATGCATTTCAGGGATGAGACACTGAGTCCTGCTGAAAAATGCATCACCATGGTAATCAGTGAAGAAGATTATAGATGGTGTCCCTTGCTGTGCCTCTATTATGCAATTGTTGGTTTCATGACACAAATTGGCAACAGTTAATGATGATGACTGAGACATTTCACCGGCTGAGGAAACAGGACATTTGTGGGGGACTATTTGCAGCAGAGGATGAATCCACATTTGGTGTTCTAGTGAGTATATCTGGCAGCAGGACAGTGTGTGTGGGATGAAAAAAAAACCTACCATGTGTGTGTTCATGATAGTGAAGGGACAGTGCAGCAGTGTGGATCACTGACATGATTTTAATAGTTTTTGGACAACAATGGTTGTCTACAGCACAGAGGAATGAGATATATCAGACTTTAGATACACATACAAAATTGTGACTAATGATGTTGCTGCTGATGAGTCAGCAGCTTTTTGAGCTGAGGGAAATACTCCTGCACATTCCTTGATTAGAATGACTAGTTTTCTTGACACATTTGACATTAAGAGCAGTCCAGACATTACATCACTCCACTGATAAAACCAGGACTCTCAAACCTTCAATCTGGATCAGTGATTTCACATCATTTAGGCAGCACTGGTAAATTGGTACCATCAGTCAGTCTGTGTTTTCCCTGCATCCCGAAAAGCTCCACCATCACTGCCTTCATAACGTCTCACTGGCTGATGTCCAATGTTTATTGAAAAGCAATACTGGCAAACTGACATATCAGTGTAACAGCGCTGCTTCATGCCCACAACAAGTGCTGCCTTTCAGTGCAGCTTCAATCCTTTCCTCAAGCTATAATTGATCTAAACACAGGCTTTCAGCGCACTCTTCAGCAGCTCTGCAACATGTGTTTTTTTGCAAACTCTGAGCTGTTCTGGATCACTGAGCATTATTCTCTAGAGACAGATCCCACCACTGATGGAGACAAATGGGCTTGGCTCAATTCCCCGTACCCAGCTGAGGAAACATAGCGGCTGGCTCATGCCCAGGGGAGCGGACGCTGCTGACGGGAAGACGCTCCAGAGAGAGGAGATTTTCCGAATGAGCGGACGTGCTTTAGATTTGAAACAATGCTCTGTGATACTGATACTGTAGCTCCATGGGGACCATCAGAAGCAGGGGTATCATTCTAGAGTCTGCTTTATCTCTGTGATCGGACTCAATGCGTGACTCCAGCGTCGATGCGTCCAGGTCAAAAGGACAAACCGTGAATCCTTGTTGTCAAGTCGTCAAGACAACCGTGATGAGATCTTTCGGCAATAAGACAACCAAACATTACAGAATGCACGCTCAGAAACAGGTGGCCACCAAACAGTCTTGACACTCTCATGAAACTCTAACATGCAGACCGTTATTCTTCTGCATAGCTTTCTCATGATCCAGCTGCTTTCCTCATCTTTGTGTACTGAAAACGCCAGACAAAGGAATAATTTACAGCTGATGCGTTGGTCCCCTGGGTGTGCAAAGCCCTCCCCATAAGGAACCATCTACACTACATGTGTGTTAGACTCCAGCTGATATCACTGTGTTTGTATAGAAGCTATTGGTACATTCTATTTTGCATCATTGAGTTTAGCAAGCTTTTTTAAACTTCTAAAACAGTATTTCACCATGGTGGAACTATTTTCTAAATACCCATGTCAGACCCATGCTTTGAGCTAAATGCTAACATCAACATGCTAACATGTTTTTTTTTTTCTCTGCTGCCACCTTGTAGCCTGATCAGCCATCTTTTTATCACCTTTACTTTCTTGTAATTATTGTTTGTTTTACTTGAAGATGACAGTGATTTACTGGTTAAAGAATACAATAAAATCGTATGCATACTGCATCCTTTTAGATTTATTGTTTCATTCCATTTTTATGGTGCTTTTTTATTAACATCTGGCAGGGTCAACCAATGAAAACGAGCCTTAAACCCCTGACTTTGTTTGTTGATCAGTGAGCATTTTCCCTGATTAAATGAATCATATAAATCAAATTTATTAAAGAATACAATAAAATGCTTACAGTGATATTAGTTAGGTTTACATCCCAATGTAGCACAGAGATTCTAGAAATGTATCAAAAGAATCATCATCGCTCCACACACTGATGTTTAAGTCCCATGCTTCATATAAGTCATGATTTATTGGACTTTGCTGCATTTTTCTGTTCCAGTATGCCACTTTTTCCATCTCAGCCAAGCATTCAAACTTTTTATGTGATATGTTGAATATTTTTACATTTTTGGCATTTTCACAGTTTTTTATGCCCATAAAAACGGGTGAATGCAAAGCAGCTAATGCTAACATGCTGATATTTAGCCGCATGCTAACATTTGTGAATGAGCACTAAACAAAGGCTGATTGGAATGCCGTCACGTTTTGTCCAAAATACTGGAGAACTTTACATGTTGATGCTATGGTGCAAGATGAGAAGTTAGTAGGCTACAATTCATCTGAGACATAACATTAGCCAAACGTATTGCTAATCCATTCAATAGAGTCAAGTCAGTGATTTCCAATGCAATTTTTAATGGTTTATTATCAGCCCCATGGATGAATTTTACCACTGTTAGAAGTCAGAGAAAAGTTCACAAAATAAAAGTAAAATTTATTTTACACATTTTTTTGTATTTTACATATTCCTCCATATCATCTTTTCTGAGTTATGATGGCAGATCTGACCTTAGAAACGGTTATCATTCCATCAGTCATCATTATTTAAAATAACAGAGCATGTTTACGTTTAATGGAATTATCCTGAAAAGCACTAAAATCCTTCTAGAACTACAACCATGGGGAGTAACAGCCTCAGAATGTCTCACCCTTGTCCACATGTGATAATGTATGTGTCAGCATCCTTTTACATGCCTGTTGGCACACATATGTGTTCGTTTAATGTGTCTGAACCCTTTTCTCATTCCTGTAATTAGTGTGTATGTTTAATGACAGCGAGCTGGGCTCCCCAACACCTGGCAGCCAGTTCCAGGGCTCCAGTCTGACCTGCTGCTCCTCTGTCTCAGGTGACGCTGCGTGTTAGCGGCTGCTTTATGATGGCAGGCAGACCGTTTCCTTTTTTCTTATCCTGCCCACCAGCCAGCCGACATGAGGCATCTGTAGAGTCTGAGCACAGCTGCAGCACAGCAGGCAGGGGGAGGCTGTTTATTCTCTGAAGTGAGGCTGCAGGCCAGCAGAATACAAAACGGTGAAAAAGGCTCGCTTTGGATTGAGGGACTGACCTAGAAACCTGTTACTGAGCAGACACGACTGCAGAAACACGAGGATGCGAATAGCTGCCAGGAGCTTCCCCCGGGCTACTGATCGACATTTACTGATCATATGCTGCCACAGTAAAGCATCCTTTCTGTTTATTAGAGCTGTGACATGAATGCAGTCAGAGATCACACATGTCCCAGTGTTGCACAATCCTCCCAACCTCTAAATCATTGAATAAAACTTTGTAGATCAGTTAGAGGCTATTCATAGAAGATCATTGTTTTTTTTAATTTAGCTTTTATTCATCTCATCATGGGCCATTTCTGAAAAGACTTATGGAAAATATGGAGAGTTTATTAACACCATATTAACATTTATTACAGCAGACTCGATGGCTTATAAGACATACTTACTAACATTTAGGGGTGGGTGGGGTTTGGCTCAGAACTGATTTTTTAATAGTGTTTTTCAAATGATTTATTATCCAATGATTTATTTTATTTTTATTATACCATCATAGATAATGTTAAGAATGTTTTTACTGTACATCCAAATCTCCACCAAATACATATTAACTTTTTTTTTTTTCTTTTTTTTTTTTTTTACATTTCATCACATTTAGATCCATTATTAGAAAATAATAAAAACATTCCAAAATGCTCTAAATCACAGCAACATCCTCTGAAAAATGTCCCTCATCTTCAAAAGAAACAAAAAAAAAAAAACATATCATTTGTTGCACATGATCAAAGTTTCTACCAAATGTAACAGTTAACAGTAACTGTTACTGAAATATGTGATCAATTGTAGTTTAAATTGAGATAATCAATATATAATATAGATGATGATAAAGTCTGATAAAATGAGCTAACTGGTATCAACAGGAGGACAGAGGAGAAAATGACATCACCAGTAGATAGGATCTTGACTCCAATGAACCGTTACTCATCCTGACTCAGATGATGTCACTCATGTAAATGACACTTGGATCAATATACACATTCATGTATGTTAAAAGTACATATTAACAATACAAAATGTAAGCAAAATAAACATTATCAATCAATCAATCTTTATTTATATAGCACCAAATCAACAAAAGTAATCTCAAGGCACTTTACACATACAGCAGGTCTAGTCTGTACTCTTAATTAACTCTTATTAACTGCAGACTACACAATCCCTCCTTGTTGTAGCAGAAGCTTGATTCAGTCCAGTGCCCAGGTTTAGATATTTAAAAGTTGGGTTCAGGTTTTGTCAAGTCTGTCTTAATTCAGTACTGTACAACGCTCTCTTAACTACAGAGGACGAACTCCACAACCTTCCTCTGTGTAAATATACATTCCAGAGTTCCCCAGCACCACGGTTACTTAAATGAAAGAACATGATATTAGTACAACTTGTGTTGGTTGTTTAATTAGGAAAATTGTTGGTAACTGAATGTAAACCTAACTAAGGGAAAAATAAATGGTCTGGAAAAGCCATAAAGTGAATGGAAAGCAGCACATACTCATCAAGTCTCACTTAAGTATGTTTAATCTTTCTGTGATCAAAAACCACCAAAATACTTTGGAAGGGGCCGTTAATTACATACATATACATATAAATATACATACACATACACATACACATACACATACACATACACATACACATACACATACACATACACATACATACATACATATACAGGGCTTTAAAACACCCATGAGATTAAAGCATGCATACATTAGCTTTGTTCTTTATTGAAAATAAACACCTACTGTTATTATGACATATTAATGCAGTGGATATTTGCTTATGTTGGGATGTGAGTGCTTGTGTTTGGTCCTGTGTGTTTCTGACAGTGTGTTGTTTGTTTAGGTGCATCTGAAGAACAGAAGAACAGATGTTAGTCCTGTTCCCTCTGTGTGTATGTGTGCGAGTGTGTTTTCTGGTGGAGAGGGTCTGGCCCGCTACATCACAGAGCATGGAAACTTCAGCGATTTCTAGCCGGGGCAAGAGGCAGTGCAGGAAATGAGATTTACGATTGGCGGATACCTTCAGACAATTATTCAATGAAAAGGCATTGTCTGTTTGTGTGTAAAGTCCTGGTTATTCTCTTTTAGACATTTTAATGGAACATTGTGGATGACGGCATGGTAGATTTTGAAATTTTAAAGAATGATTTCATTTGCAGATTGGAGTTTTTGTAGCTCCTCTTGGGGCTAAAGTAATATTACTGGTTAAGGAGAAAGGGGAAAACTGTGACAGTGTTGACATGACTGAGAAAATCCCCAAGTCTGGAGGTAAAAACAGCAGCTGTAGTTATCTTAGATTCACAGTCCTGATGACAGACATGTTCAAATTAGCCCAGTGTCTCCAAGAGTTTGCTTTGTATTGGACACTTGTGCTTTATGATTTATGTCCAGTGCCTGTACAGGAAGTAGTGTGTCCTTTTACATGTAGTGAGGCATAATGAGGTGTGTGGTGGTGATGGATGCCAGGAGACCACAGTTTGTTTCCTGTCACAACTTTGTACTATGATGTACATTTCCAGCTCTATATTTTTAATCTGGGGCTCCCCTGGAATATCTTTGAATGATTTAGAGTTAAAAAAAAAATGATTTATCTTATACTGGCCCTTTATGCAGCCCCTCAGTTCAGCCTCTCTTTAAAACAGGTGTTTTAGCTCCTGTCTCTTCAAGGCCTCCCTCCTGATGAGCCGACTTCCAGCCACTTGGGAGGTCATGTCCACAAACCATGAAACAAATTCTAATAGCAGGATTTCACTATGTTTTCTCCTTCTTTACTCAAAATGTCCAATTCTTAAATCCTTCCTTACACGTTCAGGACAGAATTTGGTCCAAAATATGAGAGTGGACAATACAAACATCGTATGGAAAAACCTTAGCAACAACCTTAGCAACCCAACCAGATTGAAGCCCTGACTTTTGACTTACAGGAAGCATTACATATGTTAATGTCAAGTTTTGGACCATTTTTAACATCCACTATCATAAAAAACAGAAAAATCATATAACATCCTCTTAATGTTCTTAACAACAGATTATTATCTCAGGGCACTTTTCATATAGAGCAGGTTCAGACTGTACCGTTTAGTTTACAGAGACCCCCCCATGAGCAAGCATTTAGCATCAGCAGCAAGAAAAAAACACCCGTTTAATGGGAACCCAACCCTGACAGCAGTCAGCCCACAGCCAAAGGTCCACATGTGTGAGACCAGAAAGCACAAAACTACAGGGAAGATGCCAAGTTAGTAAGATACATACAGATGGAGAGGTAGAGGAGGACAGAGGAGCTCAGCACAGATCTTAGAGAGTAGAATGACAGAATACGCAAACATAACTTGTGACTGAAAGTTAGCCGTGGTTTGCATGAATGATCAAATATGCACTATTGAAATTCTTGTTTGAAAATAGGGTTTGTTAAAATGCAGAGAGAAAACCAATAGGAATTGTTAAAATGTCCATGGAAAAGATGTTAAAAACATTCTTTGCTTTCTCAAGAAATTCACTCCATCCAGCAGAGCTTTGGAGCTTTGAAGACAAGATAGCACGCTGATATGTTGAGTACCTGACACTGAGATGATTGATTTTCAGTGAAGTACACCTTAAAATGGGTCAGGTCATACAAAAGAACCATCCCCCAATACCACTAGCAGTGTCAAGCAAATGATATCAGGTCTATGTGCTTCTGAGCTTGTGAGATATCAGCATGTGACCAAAGACAAATTCCAACAAAAAAATGGTCAGAAGAATGATGAGATTGTTGCAGCTTTGAGTCAACTAATAGAGTGATTTTAATTCTGATGCTCAGGCTTTGGATTCTATCAGATATGATCACATTTACTCAGTTATTGGCTGAGCTCTTGATAAAAATAGCTCAGGGCAACAAGCAGAAACACTCAGACACTCCAACAGGCTGTAAACATCCTCTCAGGTTAGTTCAACTTATTTGGAAGGGAACACGAGGGAGGATGATGAAATTATTACCCAAGCTGTCTGCTGTAAACATCCATTACAGTTTATATATCACATTCTGATTCAGTTTTGATACTTACTGGTTGTTTTTCTTGCTACTTTGGGCCCATTTTTAGCAATGTTTAAGACAAGGGTGTCAAACACACGGCCCGAGGGCCAGAACTGGCCTGCCAAAGGGTCCAATCTGGCCTGTTGGATAACTTTGCATAGTGTGACAGCTGTAAAAACAGCCCAAAATGTTTTTTACCATGCAATTTGATGACTTTTCCTAAAGTGTCCCAAAATACACAAAGATAGATTTTAAAATGTTATACTTTTGTCTAGCTGCTACACATTTTTGTCTAAATTAATAGTTAATAGTTTTAACAAGATTGTTATGTTTCCATACAGTTTTAGTAATTTCAGTTTCAATAAAATACATTTCAATCATTATTATGTTATATTTTCATGTCTTAGGTAAAACAGGACATGATATTTTGTGATAGTAGCTGTTTTTTCTCCAAAGATGAGCTAAAAAATATTCTCTCTGCTCTCTGAATGTTGTCAAGCAGCTTTTGTGCAAAATGATCTGAAAAAAAGACCTGGACTGCTCATTTTTCACAGTAAATAGATGGTTTATTATAGTAAGGATATAATATATAATAATATAGAATGGTTTTACTAATCCAGCCCACTTGAGATCAAACTGGGCTGTATGTGGCCCTTGAACTAAAACACGTTTGACACCCCTGGTTTAAGATCTCAGCATTGAAATCACAGTTTCTTTGATTATTGCTAAAACATTAACCTTAGTGCATCAAACAAGGCCAAATGAATGAAGTGAAATTAAATGGCTGTTATCAATCTACATTATCCATAGACCTCAATGTGGCTGGTTTTATTAGAAAAATCTTCATGACAGCTGGACAGACACTATCACAGGTCAAAAATGCTGTATGTTATTGTTTTGGGTGAACTGAACCTTTTAAAAAAAAAGGCCCATTTCCCCTTTGGCCAAATGTACATTTTCTAGCTCTAGTAAATAAGAATGAAACAAAGTGAGCAGTTTTATGCAAGCACAATAGCATCAAACATCTGGTTGATAAGGAAAATGAGAAATGATCAGGCAAACATCCAAAAATCATCTCAGTGATTCATCTCTCCTGTTTAAAGAATCTCGTCTGGTAGAAAAAACAAATCACACTTTGAGCTTGAGCGACATGTGTCAACCTCCCCTGCTGTCATCTGCTGTGGTTCAGGCTCTTACATGAGGTCATAACCGCCTCGGCAAAGGAGGACACGGGGGGAGAGAATCAGTCTGGGTTGTTCTGTAGAAGCTGACACATGTTAAATTCCAAAATATGTCCAAGGGTGACGAGGTCAGGGAGGATTTTCCATTCGGCAGTGACTTACTTTTTCCTCTCATCTGCTCAGACTGTAAAGCTGCCTTTTAACCATAATGACTTAAAGTTCAGTGAAGCACTTATATCTGTACCTTTTTACCTTTCATTTCTTCCCTGGCTCACAGAGGCTGAAATGTCGGGGAGTGTGTGAATAAATCTTGAGGCATCCTCCTTCACCTTGCACTGCCCCCCCCCCTCACCGAAAAACAGCACGGAGGGAAGAAGGATGAAGCACTAATCCCTTTACCTTCTGCTGCCTCGTCAGCCTCGAATGCTGCAGCTCAGGATGCATCTGCAGATGTTGAGGATTTCACCTTCTAACTTTCCAAGCATTAGGCTTCCCTTGGTGTTTACGTAATGTCCAAACTGTATCCAAGCACTCTCAGGGCTGAGCACCGCAGTCTTTCTTCCAAGCAAATAGTCATTAGATTGCAAAGAGTCACCCAGAGCACATACGAGAGCCATATGTCTGATTGAAAGAGATTTATAGTGTGAGTAAAAGCAGAAATACTTTTGCTGATTCCTCCTCTTTACCTCTTTTATTGCTGTTTTCATTCAGTGTGTGTCTCTCTCTCTCACACAGGCACACATTCAGACACATTTATACTCTCTGGCTTACTCTTAAACTCTGTTTATTTTCAGGTGTGTCACGGTAGCTGGCTGGATACAGTAGGTCTACTCATCCACAGGCCATCTTCATGCTACACAGACTGTAACACTGGAATTATGGGAGGCTTTTGAAGACTTATGCACAAAACTGTAGGATCTTGTCAACCTCATATCCCACATATATGTTCAATTACAACCATTATTAGCAAAATGCTGATCAGATCATGCTTGTTAAAGGATGTGGGCGGTGATTTTCTGTTTTTCTGATTGTCAACAAATCTCCACAGCTAAACCAACAATGAATCAGTTGGTTTTTTTGTGGGAGCATTCTCCTGTCACACTGGGCTGTGGGTAATAAGTGGACTACAGTCTCTTTATGGAAGACTTCTTCAACCCTTCACTCACTGGGATTCACAGCAGATCTTTCACTCTATCTGAGCATCAAGTATCTCCTGTAAACAACAGCAGGAAGGAGTTAAAATGACTTATTACTTAGGCAAAAGAACATTATTAACACATTTAAATGTTAAATATATGAATAAGATAATACATGTTATAATTTATGATGCAACAGTCTTACAAAATAATGCACTTAATTCCACTAAAGTAAAAAATATCATTGTTGAATTAAAAAAAATATAGGCCAATTTAGCCAATAATGTAAATTAACATTGTAAACTCTTAATTGAAGTAACCAAAAAATGTAATGTGTACAGTGATTAAGGTTACACTACTTACAAAGGCCGGAAGAGTTTGGGCACATTAGGTTGTTTAGGAATGAGGACAACCACAAAACATTTAACTTACTTTAACCAAAGAGCTGTTGTTGCCTAACCTAACCACACATGGGATCCAGGATGTGAACTTCAGAGTCCTGCGGTTTGTATGCCTGCCATCCACCCCAACCTTCTCCCTTGACTTTAGTGTGATACATAAATGTCTTCATTCATTTGAAAAACGCTTGGTTATTTTTTTACCAATAACATTTGCTAACACAACATTATTGGTAAAACAATTTAGTAGTATATAAACTTGTGAAGAGTTGTAATCAGGCGAGATAAGTACACACAATTACATTTCATTGTACTGTCATTGTATAAATTCCACAACATTTTAGACCATTTACATGAAGAAATGGGGCTTTTTAACCATGAAACCCAGCAAATTATAAGAACTATCATCAACTATTAATTTACTTCTACAGCTGAATATGCATGATTTGAAAACATGACTCATGACAGACTCTAGGGTGACAAAATAGGCTTGATATGTCAAGTTGAAATTATGCCTATTTGAAAGCTTTTCTTATACAATTGTAACATGTGTAATTGCTTTGTCTTGAATAAATGATAATAGTCTACAGCTCTGTGAGGCTTGTATTAGGATTGCACTGATATTCATTCCTAGAGTTATATTTGATTTTTTAATTTATTTAATCTTTATTTGATCAGGTAGTCTCATTGAAGTTGCGATCTCTTTTACTAAGAAACATCTGAGGACGAGAAATATTTATAAGACAAGAACACACTCAGCAGACAGAAACAACACAACCACACTATTAATCATTAGAAAAACATCACATAATAAAGCTTTAAAATCTCCAAGAGGAATGTAAGACTCGAGTTTTAGGGGAAGTTTCATATTTTCATGCCATTTAAAAGGTGCATAATACCTGAAACCAGCACTGCCACCATGAATGCATACCTGAGGGCTATCTAAGGTTAAATAGGTACCGGATGGTGAACTGTACTGTAGGTACTAGATTTAAATGAGAGAAGAGATGTGAGGTAGGTAGATGAGTATGATATGTGTCATTAATGATCATAATGCACTATACTGCTGAAGTGTTGATGTGGCAGCATGACAGTACAGAAAGTCTCCACAGTTGAGAACAGACATGAAGGTGGCATCCTTTGATTCTGCACAAGCTGTCTAGTTGGATTTTTAATTTCTGATTGAAATGTTGAATATGAATCTTGAATAATAGTCTGCTGTAAAGCCAATTTCCTGAGTATCTGTATGCATCTGCAAGAGTAATATGGGTGCCAATTAAAGTAGTAAATAGTCACTGGTGAAGGTGAAGAATACCATGTACGTGGTGTATACTGCTATTCAAACTGTGAATAAGGAGTGATAATTGACAATCAAAGGCAGACTGAAGACGAGTCAGGGCCTGGGCTGGGGTGAAGCCTGGAGTATAAAACACAGTATCGTCTGCAAAAAGTATTGATTAGGGAGATTTGTTTCATATTATAAACAGCAATGGATCAACCCATTTCTGATGGTAAGATGGCTTGACTGAGCACTATCAGCAACAACAGTCTGAGTTCTCTCTATAAGGTAAGAGTAGAATCAATTAAGTGTGGCCTCATCTAGACCTACAGACCTGAAGAGCAATAGGAAATTCAATAAAAGGTATAGTCCCTTATTATTTAACGGTGCCATCCAAATTAAAAATATTCTCAGGTCACTGTTGAGCTTTAAAACATTACCATCACACTGGGAGAATGTTTTGGAATTTGGAGCTGCTATTAAGTGCAATAACAGAGTCAGGAAGTCAATGTTTTAAACACATTGATCGATTACAGTGTTTATTCTAATGTGAAGATAATGGTCTTATATATTCAAAACTGTCTGAATTGAAAATTGTTATAGTAATTACAGACTAATTACTAGAGAATGTGGTTCCATCGTAAAAATTAAAGGATCCACTTTGAGCAGTATAAAAAAAACCCTCTGTTCTGGTTCATTTTCTTCCATTAAAGCGACCACACTTCCTCTGCTGAAATAAATTCACCGTTGACATAATTTTCCAACTGCTGTGTTTTTCTCTGGGTTTTTATAGATCTGGTCTCAGGCTGTAACTACTTTTTGCAATTGAAGCAAATGCCTGTGGTCCATGAGCCTCTCATCACAGACCGGGCTTCAAGTAAGGAAACCCTTGCTCCAAACACTAAGAAATAAGTGTTACTAATCGTGTTTTGATTTTTTTTTTTTTATATAAAAAAATCAAATCATGTAATGACTCTAACAAAAGGTGCTAAATTTAATCACTGCACATAGGAAACAATGGGCCAGAATTAGTTTTAATTACATTTATTTATAGTGGAAATCCATCTCCAGTATTGTCAAAAGCCAGTCCAGCTGTAATTCACACTGACACATTCACTCTTCTTACAGTCCTCCCACTGTGCCTATGATGCAGTTTGACAGAAACACTCAATACAATACCGCTCTGCAGGGCTCTGATTGACAACGTGTCAGCTGGTGGGACATAACGAACATACAAATCATCAAGAATTTTATATAATTAAATTTGCCTTTTGTTGCTGTCTGTTAGTGATTGTTGTTTGTCATTCAGTTAACATCCAGTTCCTTAAAGCATTTTATAGGATTTCATCATTTTTGATGCTTTACTAACAATACAATTATATTTTTTTCTTACTTTACTAACTATAATATTTTCTTTTCACTTTCAATAAGAATTAAATGAAATGTATAAAAATATTTAATTATATTCTATTAGCAGACAGTATTAAGATTGTACAAGCCATAAGTGGCTTAGAGTGAATGTATGTGGATACTCTGCTTTTGAATTAACTGACTGTAATGTGTAGCTAGACAGACAGACAGACAGACAGACAGACAGACAGACAGACAGACAGACAGACAGACAGACAGACAGACAGACAGACAGACAGATAGATAGATAGATAGATAGATAGATAGATAGATAGATAGATAGATAGATAGATAGATAGATAGATAGATAGATAGATAGATAGATAGATAGATAGATAGATAGATAGATAGATAGATAGATAGATAATAGCAGTGCTTCTACAGTATAAAATTCTGGATAAAATAAACCAAGATAGAGCTTAAAGATCGTTAGGTTATTTGTCCTCAAAGAGGAATTCTACATCCAAACACAAACAAGTAAGACATACAGATTTATACGGAGCTCTACAAAATACAGGATTATAGGATTACACAACAGAGACAAAGACATGGATTGACACTATAAACTACAGACTGGATTTCTTGTAACTTAAGAGGAGTTTACTTATTTAAAGCTTGTATGGCTACAGGAACAAAGCTCTTGCTTAAAATGGAGCGTTCTGTACATAGGTACAGAAGGAAGTGGGTTAAAGTACTGGTGGAGTGGGTGGTCTGTGTCATGTGTGATTGTGAGTGCTTTGAGGATCAGGAATGAGGTGAAGCAAGCAGATAAGTTGAGGATGTGAATATCAATGAGTGTGCTTGCTAAATGAGTTTATTCTTATTGATAACTAAACATATGGAAAAAAAACAGATGGCACCATATAGAAGAATTGGCTCAATAACGCTACAGCACGAGAGAAGAAGACGCAGTTGGCAACACTTGTAAATGTCCATGATGTGCTGATTGAAGCTGAGTTTATTGCCCAGTGTGCCATGGTACCTGAAATCTCCACCACCTCTACCTTCTCTCCACTGATGGTGAGAGTAGGGGGATGGCCCAGTGTTTTGGGCAGGCTAAAGAGCAGTAGGTTTTGAGATGTTAAGATGGAAAAAGTTTGTCAAACAATGTGGCAAAATGGGATAGGGAAGCCACTGAAAACATACAACATAACAGAAGAAAAATATGGGTTAACAGTCAGAGGAAAGAGCACCACCTAAAGAAACTCAAGCTTCATCAACAGAGCATCCAGGGGAAGAAGACAAAGTGTCAGGTGTATGTAGAGCTTAACCAATGATTCACAATAAATACCACGGCCACACTGTTACATAAAACCATTAAATGTGTGAAATCAGTCTATCACTGCTGAGGGTCTGGCAACTATGAGACACACTATAGTCCCCAGTCGCTGACATTGAAATTCAATCAGATATCCTGGAAACAGACAGCCTCATCAATCTATCAAGCTGCTTGGTTGCCATTCATTTTCTGATGAATGGCCTCCTTCTTTTCAGGCAATAACTCTGAAGAGTGACGATGAGATCCAAGAACTGAACTGCTGGAAAATAAAGAATAATGTTGTTTGTATAGCCGCTGATGGCTGTAAACTGTTTTACTGTTATTTTATTGGCTCCTAATTTGGAAATTGGCTCTTTTGTGCATTGAGCAGCACGGTTATGCTCAGGATCCACTGAGGATGTCACACCCTCTGAAATGTGTTTCCACACCTATTTGTTCCCTTTGCCTCCACTTAGCAAGCAATGAGGATCAGTCCACTGAAACTCAGCTGTAAAATGCTGAGGTAGACTGAGTCTGCCAATCAGTTTACACTCATGATCGCCCACAGCTGACAAGAAATGGACTTCTTTCCAACAAAGTGATGTAATAAACAAATTAACCTTAAAACATGAGTTTTATTTTGTAGCTTCAGCCATTGGTTACAACAGTTGTTGATTCTATTATACTCAACGAAGTACAGAGATCTGAGAATACAATGAGATCCCTACATCCAACAAGACAAGACCCTCAAGCAGGCACAAAGGTTTACACTCAAATTATTGTGGAAAATATCTGTTGTTAACGTCCATCACAGTTTATAATTCAACTTAACACTTCAACACTGACCTAAATGTTGATTTTTAGAAGGCTTTAGATAATCTGGATGAACTGATTATCTGACTGCTCAAGCCTCTTACCTTGTCTAACTTCTTTTTAGTGATGATGTTCCCAAATCTCATAAATCTCTGAAAGCCCACTGTAGCAGTAGGTAATGTAGAGCAGACAGACCAAGTTAGCAACTAGCAGGTGAACAGTGGAGCATTTAGCACCTAAAGAGCCAGATCTGTAGGAGTTATTGGAGACCAAAACAGAGCTAAAAGAAGAGTGAATATTGGACTTACATTGATCAGGTGGACAGAAACACGACTAAATGCATGCTAGTGTATGCTCTGTAATTGCTGGATGTGTAAATAGGCAACTGTTTCTGATAAAATAACTTTTTATAGGTAATTATATGTCAGTGTTGTGTTTACAACTTGTTCTGCTGCCCCCAAGCGGCCAAAAATTATTATTGCATATAGATGTTTTAACAGCGGACATATGGATGTTAAAAACTCCTTGCCCAAAAGAAAAGAAGTGTAACCATCTAGCCAAGCTAGCACTGGCCTGACTAAACCCCTGCTCTGGCTCTGATTACCCTCAGCCTAGTCAGGTAATCGAAAAATAGTCTTTGGATACATTGCAACCCATATTGGTCCCTCAAGTGTATCCAGCTTCACGTTACTTCTCTTGACAAGTCAACCAGTTCCGTACAACTAGAAGGTGTAAATACCAGGTGTAAATGCAAAGCCTGTGATCAATTTGTTCAGATACTCATCTAAGGTTCCAGGAGGAAATGGGTTCACGACTTCATAAAGAAGCTGCAGCTAAACCCTGAAATGAAAAATCACTTGGGGATAATGTAAAATAGAGGTACACCCAAGGAGAGAAAATCACCTGTATTCGTGAATGAACTATGAACTTAACGTCTACATGTGGATTGTTTTAGGGGCTTTATGAAATATTCATTCTTGACATAAAGTAATCTGCTCTGCTCTGATGATGCATTGAGGCTCGCCTCAGGAGCTCCTGCCGACTACATATCTTCACTGACCTTACTTCCATGTGCTTTTGGTGCAGGTGTGCTACAGGCCCACAGTGACACGGTGATGGATGGAGGCTCTCGGTCCAGTGGCGGGAATGGGAGGCCCCTCCGCTCACCGTCCCTCAGTCACCTTTGACCTCAACTTTGCTTCTACTTAAACACTGTCACAAAGCCGGGACTCAGCAGCAGCGGGGGCCTCTGGTCTGCAGCACTTAGGTGATGGAGAGTTCCAGAGCAGAGGAGGGAAGATCAGGGGCCAAAGCTAATACCGCACATAGTGTTTCACTACACCAAGCAGAAATTCAACATCAACACAAACCAGCCTAAATTTCTAGCACATGATATCATGGAAGGATAGCAAGCAATTAAATCAGCTCTGGAATCAGTTTTGATCTGATATTAGACAGATATTAAGAGTCCAGTTACACAAAATGACACAGTTGTCCTCAATTTACCCTCCAGCTGTCCTATTAACTTATGTGTTTTATGTGTGGCCCATTGTTGTTATGCCCAGTGTGTGTCTGTGCATGCTCTTTTCCAGTGGGTGTGTGTCTAGACTGCACGCTGTGCATGTGTGAGTCAGTGTTAATGAAAGGGTTTGAAGATTACCTTCAACACCCTGCTCTCCTCTCTTCACAGGCTGAGATGTAGAAGGGTATAGCCAGCATCTTTAAAGGTTAAAGAGTAAATTCAGTGTATATCGTAACTAGATGCATCTTCAATTGTTAAGAATCTCATATATACTCAGTTTGACACATATATCAATATAGTCTTCTTTTTTGCTCTCTTGTCTGTGTAAGCTGTGTCTTACAGAAAGACTGGAACCCAACAGAACTCATTTTGATCTAATATCTCACACACTTGTTCATTTAATGTAATTCAACTTTGTTTGGCTATATGTGTAACTAAAGCAAAATATCAAAATGTTGCAACACCAACAATTTCAGGTGGCACAGTGCCAGAAAAGATAAAGATACATTTGATACTGTTAAATCAAGATATGTAATTACTTAAAATTAAAGGCTTGTGCATGAATCAGTTAAGATTGATATTCCTAAACTGTGACTTCCCCTTTGTTGCCTCAAGGCTATGTTGTGCAGTTATGCTACTTGTTGAGAGTACATTATACTCAATGATGGAGATATATTGAAATGTAAAATGATGACCAAGGGCAATGATGTTGCTGAAATACATACTGACAATAATAGATACAAGGAGATCTTATAGTATAATGGGGACAATGGTCAGTTGATAGAGAGGTGGGCTGGTCAATTGTTTGTTTGATACATTACCCCATTCTTTCCTCCTAGAGTGTTAAGGTGGGCTCTGCTTTTTTGAGGCTCTGTCTTGAAGAGACACTATGCCAATTTCAATTTTGTGCCCATATATTGTATATTCCTAAATGTGTCAAATAAAATAACCACAAAACAAACCTGAAGCCAGCACATTCAAACTCCACACACTGAATGGAGCTGGGGGAATAGGAGGTTAATTAGAGACCATGCTGCTCATTTTTGCCTCCGGGCCCCAAAACAGGTTGATCTGGCCATTCTTATTGGTGCATGTGGGCCTGAAACCAGCACAAAGGGGTCCATTCATTTATTCTGGGGCCAAATTGATTCAGGTTAGAGAAGATGTGAACATAAAAGAGACAGGTAAACACATAGCTTCCTAGACATTTCATTGTATTATGTGTTTTGCTGCCTTTCTATGGGTGGTTACTTGCCTGTAATGAATGTACTGTAATAGCACAGAGTCAAATTTGTAGACTATTCATGTAACTGAAGCTCTATACTGTGATTGCATCTTGACAGCTGAGCAAACTCCATCAGTTGATGAAACCTAATAATTTTGTCAAAAATAACCTTTATTGGACCATATAAGATCTGCTATAATCAAGAAGTAGCAGCAGATATCAGTTATAACTGAAATTAACTGCCACAGGAAGTGAGTCAGAGTCAGTCTGTGTTGGATTGGCCACCAAAGAGAACAGAAGCAGGCTATGCTGGAGAGTAAGGACTGCAGATCATTGGTGCTAAACTGCCCACTGTTCAAGACTTGTAAACCATCCATGCAGGAAAATCCCTGCAGACGCCTCACACTCTGAGAGGTGAAACAGCTTGTTTCAGCTACTGTGTTCTGTAGCTCAAAACTACCACATGCACATACTGTACATAAACCACTGCTGCATTTATATTACAATACAAAGGAGTAACCGTACACTAGAATGAGATACACAATCCTAGTCTAAAGCACTTACCTTTTATATAATTTATGACTGACTGATTGGAAGTGTGTCCAAGACTTAATTGAATCTGTTACAATGTATTGGTTTTCGTATCCAGCACCTGTCCCACTGAGGTTTTGTGGATGTAAACATGGCTACTCAGACTAAATTATTGCCCATACAATATTTATTCAAGCATTCTTTGTACTATTTGTACATCTGTGTATTCACTTCATAATAAACATGTGACCTGTATACAGACACAATATTTGTTCCGTTGTTTTTCGGACAAATGTTTTCTGTAAAGTGAAGAGTGATGGTGTTAGTGTAGCTTGAGCTACCATCACTCCTCAGGGTTCTTAGTACAGCTCTGGGCCCCAAACACTTTGGTTCCAGCCCTGTCTGCAGCAGCTCTGATCCCACAGTTTACTATTCAGTTTGTTTGGCTTTAGATTTCCCTGTATCTCCCATCCAGCTGGTCGTGAAACAAACGGCCAGCTTTCGAGGGTTAATTACTTTCTCATAGTTTCAATATGACTCACCACTAACCAAGACTTCTTATACTCAGAAGCTTAAAGCATAAAGTTTGGCTGTATGGCAGCATTGTATTCTTAGTCAGACCCACCACAAAACCTCTCTTGAACCTCTTCTGTCCTCTAGAAAAACTCTGGCTCCTCCTGTTGCGTCTCCGCTGCGCGCCGGAGAAGCTGCTTCACTCATTCCTCACTGGAGGTCCACAGCGCACACTGGCACTTAGGAGTTAGATCAAAACTTGTTCCCCTCGGGATTTAACATCAAAATCTCTTTCAACCGTTTGCTCTATGTATGCTTTACACTTTGTTGCACCAACTTTGTGTCTTTCTTCTCAAAGAAAGCGGGATTTTTTTCTTCTATTTGTACTATTAAAACTTCTACTGTGCGTTTCTTCATTTCATCTATATTAAAATGGAATATGAGGAGTTCCCTGGAAACAGACTACCAAAGTTTTGAGGTAAGCACAATCTTTATTTCATTACAATGATTTGAGCTGACGTTATCAAATATTTAGTAAGCACTTTGCCCGAAACCTCCTCTGCAGCGCAGTGTGCGTAATTTACCGAAGTTCATCCATTCATGCGGTGATGGAGGCGGAGGCAACGATGAAACTCGAGCTCGGATTGTTTTATTGCACCTTAAATGTTAATATAATTTTCACATGGATGTCAAATAGTGGTATGTTTTTGATTGTCTGTCACTTTTTGTTCCGGTATCTTTAACGTATCTATAATAATAAAAATGCTTCTAAAAATAGGCCTAATGATGACTCTATTGGTCGAGGCAGCAACAGTATTAACAGCATCAAAAGTAAAAGTAATAGTTTAGTATAAGTTACACAGTGGTAACATAACACTACCAGTGTTGGTAACATTACTGTTATTGTAGTAAACGAACAGCTGCTGTGACTGTAAACCCTCTGGATGAAGATGGACCTCCCCGCCGTGTGCGTCCTCCAGACCCTGCTGGTGCTGATGATTTTGCCCCATGTTGCTTCTGCTCCTTGCCCCCGACCGTGCTCCTGCCCCCAGCCCACTGAGCTCCACTGCACATTCCGCTCCCTCTTCACCATCCCAGCTGCTGTACCTAAACACATGGAACGGATGAATCTGGGGTCAGTCTTGGCATCCTCAACAGTGACTTGGCATGCCTGTTATTTTGCTCCCGCCACTGGTGGGATTATACTCTTAATTCAGTATAACAAAGGGATTTTATATTCTGACAAGACAATTCCCAGGCTACTGTATTGTCTCTCATGAATGAGTTTAATGTTTATTTACCTCCCACGGTTTGTTGTTTCAGGTTCAACAGCATAAATAAGATCACAGACAAATCACTTGCTGGCTTGAGGAAGCTGGAGCTTCTGATGGTTCATGGGAACGACATCCACAGTCTGCCTGATGGAGTTTTCAGAGACCTCATGGCACTGCAGGTACACTTAATACATTATGGAAATGAATGAATCCCCATATATATTAATGAGAGGCTGCTTACACGTCTTGTGTAAGGCATATTTTATCCATCATGTCATGTGACTAAAGTTTTTCTCTGTGAAAACAAACAAAATGACTGCCATCCCTTTTATTCTCTGTGTGAAATATAATATTTTGAGATATATTTGGCATTATAGACGCTGCTGTCACTGAAACCACATAGTTGCATGTTATTGGAATCATTGTCTTTGTGCAGTGTAGTTATCTGAGCTGTTCTGTTATTTGTGTTATTTTATGTAACTGATGTTTTCAATAAAAAAAAAAACGTAGCTTTTAAAGTACCACAGGGATGACTCCAATTTGCAATCCAGACTTTGAAGCTTTGCGATTGGCTAACAAGAGGACCTGCCAATGTATTTTCCTCACAGTCCCCATGTTAAGGATTTCTTTTACCATATCTAATATATATTTAACAATTCTTAACAAATAAATGTGACAGTGTTCTTGATAACTCAACAATACAATAGGTTAACATTAATGCCATCAGTTTGAATTAATTAATTGGTTTTGTGCCATGGACCAACATAGCTATTACACATTTTGAAACTGGACTGTAAGGGATAGACAACCAACTTCAATCATCACTGCATTTGGAACTGGATGTGTCAAGCCTTATAACAATGACTATATTGTGTTTCTAGCGTGACCAGGTATAACTATGATATATATTTCCAGGAAGAGAAAAAAAAGACTTCTAAAAATGTCTTTGATCCATTCAGAAGAGACTGAATACAAAAGGGTTAAGGAACAGCAAATGTGTTATTTTTTCACTCCTGTCCCTCTCTCTTTTACTTTTATTGTTTAAATTGGCAAATTAAACATGAAAAATGATTTTTAAAAAGTGAGTCTAAAGGAGCATTTTAAAAAAGTATCAGTCACATGACTGACTGTAGCAGAGAAATAGTGCAACACATATCTAAGGTTTTTTTACACACTTTTTTATGTCATGTGAACCCTAATTTTCCTCTTAAATCACATACATATATGTTCTGTAAGTTCTTGTTCCAAATCTTTACTATTGAAATGAAGCTTATATTAACTGATATATCTCTGCATCATTACATTACATAAAGGTGTGCTACATATGCTGTTCAGTATGTGTCTCATTTAGGCTCTAAGATTTGAGATGAATGCCTCTGGGTATTTGTGACAGCGTTCAAGAGAATCATAATTTCGTGATTAGTAATGATGACTTTCTCTCTTTTTGTTGCTTATTGGTGTAGATGTTGAAGATTAGCTACAATAAACTGAGGGAGATCAACAGACACACTCTTCAGGGTCTGTGGTCTTTGGCCAGGTTACACCTGGATCATAACAGACTGGAGTTCATCCACCCAGATGCCTTCCAGGGCCTAACCTCCTTGCGACTGCTGCAGCTGGAAGGCAACCGTCTTCAGCAGCTCCACCCAGCCACCTTCACTACCTTCACCCTGATGGGCCACTTCCATGTCTCCACTCTGAGGCACCTCTACCTTTCTGACAACGGGCTAACATCACTGCCGTCCAGGCTGGTGGTGACCATGCCTCAGCTGGAGAATCTGTTCCTCCATGGAAACCCATGGACCTGTGACTGCAACATGAGATGGCTCCATGACTGGGATAAAAGCTTACCAGGTCAGATTTTGAAATTCAGCACCTAACAGTAAAGAAGGAAACTGAGATGTTATAATTAGCTATAAAACAGAACATTCATAGACAACACTGGGTCACTGACTAATTGACAGTGTTGTTTTTCTTTTTTTTTGCTCCAGGTGTCTTGAAATGTAAAAAGGACAGGGCACTCCCTGGTGGCCAGCTGTGTCCTGTATGCTCCTCTCCCAGGCACTTACAGAGTAAAGAGCTCCAGGCTCTGGAGAACCTGGTCTGTAGCCATCCCATCATCAGCTCTCCTCAAAGGACTACCCCACCTGAGGACATTGAGAGTGAGGTAATGACCACAGAGGATTTCAGAGAACCATTTGGCAACGTCTCCTTGGGCCTGTCAGACGAACATGGGAATGAGGTGGATCTGGAATGTAGCATTGGTGAGCCTAGACAGCTTAACAAGATCAACTGGGAGCACGCGAACCAGCTCCAGCTGGCATCCAACGTCACGTTGTCAGTGGATCTTGAATGTCCTGTTGATAGAGAAAAGTATGAAAGACTGTGGAGGTTAATTGCATACTACAGCAATGTGCCAGCCCACTTACAAAGAGAGATTATGCTCAGTAAAGATCCTCATCCAACCTATGTGTATAGACAAGATTCTGAGAAAGATGCTCAGTACTACACAGGTGTCAAGGTTAACATCATGGCCCAGGCAGCATGGCTGATGCAGACATCTGTGGACCTTCAGCTGAACAGACTTCAGTCATCAGGCAAGATGGTAAAGTTGATCCTGAGCACCCATCTCTCTGAGACACTGGAGGTGGAGCTGGTGCGGAGACAGAGGAGGACATGGGTCATGATCGAGTCAACAAACACGACACGTGAAGTGTATAGTGCTATCCTGGGCAGCCCAAGTCAAATGTACTGTAAAGTGCACAGTTCTGGCCAGCCAGTTATCCACTGGATGCTGCCAGACGGCTCCAAGTTGGAGGCACCGTATAGCAGCCCAGACAACAGGGTGTCTGTGTCTACTGATGGACGACTGGTCATTAAATCTGTCAGCCATGCAGATACAGGAATTTACTACTGCATTGCCAAGGTTCATGGAGATCTTGCTGTCCTGCCATTCCAGCTGACAGTGCAGGAATCCTCTAGCCCTCCTCCAGGGGAAGATGCTTCACTTACACCTACTGAAGGATTTGCAGGGAACCCCATTTCTCTACCTTGCACTGCGTCTGGCTCCCCAGATGCTGAAATTAACTGGATTCTACCAAGCAACAACATAGTTAGTTACCAAACCAACTCCTCCAGAGCATTTGTCTATTCAAATGGCACTTTGCATATCCCACAGACTCAGTTACTGGACAGTGGCTACTATAAATGCATTGCCATGAATCAACATGGTGTGGATACACTGGCTGCAAAAATCACAGTTGTAAGGCGCAAAGGATTGATAAGGCCTTTGAGGAAGTTCCCAGCACGACCTCAGTCAGCTTCAGGGGTCAACACTAAGATTAAAGTCCCAACAGAGGATGCAGAGGAGGCATCAGGGGACATTGAGGTTACTGGGGAGGGTGCGCCAAGGGGCCGCCTGGATGCTTTGAGAAGGAGATTTCCAGGAGGTGTGGCTCCAGGCAGGAGGGGTGTACATCCATCGAGGCAGAGACCACCAGTGCTTCGAAAACCAACATTATCACGTGTTGAGGATAATAAGAATATTGTTGAAAACAGGAGGAGGATTAATGTGTCAAAAAGTAAAATAGACCCAGAGAAGTGGGCAGATATTTTGGCTAAAATTAGGGACAAAAATGCTCAGAGTACTGTGACAGCAATCCCAGAACAGCACACAACAAAAAGGAAAGAGACAGAGCAGACAACACAGTCACAGGAAAATACTGAAGGATCATCAAATGGCGTGACTATGCAAGAGAAAGAGGGCCAAGATTACTCCACAACACAGCACACTCCAATTCAACATACAGAAATGAAAACTAGTAAACACATTACACAAGGTCAAATCACACATGTGACTTCTAAGGACTATACTACACATTATACACATGATATGACATCAAACAGCAGTTACACACGTGGCTTGCATGCTACAGCAAAGCCACACACAACACAGAGTACATACAATATGCAGCACCCAACTGGTGATACAAACTTAGAGCTACAGACTACTTCAAGCAGTGTATCTTTCCTCCCACAGACCACATCTGTTACCCTACATGCTGTCACTTTTTGGCAAGCTAACACAAACACTGCAAGTAGCAGCAGTACATTTTCTCTACAAGAAAACCATAGCACAAATACAGATGTTGATGGAGTCAAAACAGACGATTGGTTCAAGGCATCCGAGAGGAGCAAGAATACCGATAGACCAAATGTTGTTTCCAGCTCTAATAATGACAGAGAACTCATTTTGAGTGGAAGTCAAATTATCCCTTCAGTCAACCCAAATGAACCAGAACCAAGCCAAGGAGAAAATGGAAAATATCAGACTGCAACATCACAGCCGCATACTCAGTCAAAGGCCACAACACTCAATGATTTTCAATCTCAAGCAATGATCACAACAGCATCTCCGACAACTAATATTGCACCCACTAATACTAGAAGGAAGGAGTTTGAAGAACAATCAACCCCACGCCCTCAACAACATGATACCAGAAGAAGGAATGGGAGTCGAAAGAGAAGACCAAACAGAAGGAAACAAAAGCTGAATAAACCCCCCCAGTTTATTACCACCACACCAGCAAATTCTCCCCTAGCAACAGTCAGGACCACTGCCGCTACAAAGCTAAAAATAGACCTATTAGAAATTACAACAGCCAATTTCAATACCGCTGTTCCATTCACCGACAGCCAAGCAGCGTCATCAGGCAGACTGAGTCATAAAGAAAGCACAGTCTCCAGGCATGGCGACGAAGCAGCCACCAAACCCTCCTCACTACCAGCTTCTCCCCCGGAAACAAAGGACAGCCTTCAACCTTCGGCCAAACCACTATTCAAAAGCACATCAGTGGCACCATCATTTCCTACAGCCTCTCCAGAAGCAGGTCACAGAAAGACAAGTTCTCAAACAGCTTTGGGAATCTCAGAGAGCGTGTCTACTTTAGAGCATTTGGATGTGCTCACATCAGCCGGTCAGCAAAAGTTTACAGGCAGACCTCTTCTACCTGTGAAACCCTCAGAGGTGACGCAAAGGGAAGACATGGCAGGAGAGCTTGAACCTGTGCCACGGTCTGATAGTTCCTCTGGGAGTTTTCACACTGCAACTCAAGTACAAACAGACTTAAAGGAAAATCAATCGGGCTATCAGTACACACCCACCAAAAACCCTGAAGAGATCGGAAAGCATTTTTCACCGCTGCCATTTCAATCCACCTCAGCGGATTCCTTGGTCACACATGAAATCATGGCAACTTCTGGCACATATAGTCCAAGTAGCTCGATCACAACACCAAGCATGCTTTTTGAGGGTGTTCTGAAGACTTTACAGGTTACCACAATAACACCTACAGTACCTGAGAGATCTTATCATAGTTCTAGTCAAAATAAGACCACAAGCAGTGAGTCAGGGGAAGATCAGCATCTTAAGGAAAATGGAGAGATGCTGACTAGTAAGATGGATGCTCCTATCATAAGTGCGATCATGACAACACCTCCCTTTGCAACTTCATCAAGTCCTGATCCTTTAATCCTATCTAGTGTAGGGCCACATGTGACACTGCCTAAAACATCTGACAGAGGTGCTGAAACAGGCCATTATCTGCTGACCAACACCCAGGAAGCTCCAGGGATCAACAGCCTCCCAGACAACCACACTCGAGACCAACAAATCCAACCCATCACCACATCAGAGCCTAAGACAACATCAAATTCACATCCTGCAACCCAATCACCTGACCACAAACTGGTTCTATTTATTAGTAGAAATCCAACTTCCCCAGCTCTAAAACTGATCAATGGGAAGACAATTAGGCAGACAACCCCCCCAACCCCAACAATTACTGCAACCCAGCCTGAATTATCCAAAGAGGGATTACTAACAAGCACTCAGGATGTGTCCAGACAGCCCCAGCTACCTGGACGAGGATCTATTCCAAGAAGGAAGCCAAGGATAACCAATAGCAATTTCCAGACTTTTACTGTGAAAGCTGAAACAGATGCTCAGCTTCCATGTGAGGCTGTAGGCGAGCCAATGCCCTTCCTGTCATGGACTAAAGTCGCTAGTGGTATGTATGACTCAACCTCATAACTCAGCTTTACATGCATTTTCAGGGCAGCCTTGGCACTTCCTTCTTTACAATTACAATGGAAAATGGAAATATTTTTTAAATCAGTATATCACATAGTGTGTACAGTAAGAGCCCAGAAAACACTTGCTCATACAACACTATCCATTGACTGTATGAACATATTTTAGCTAAAAAATAAAGCGCAGACCCAAAGATTTATAAATTGACATTTTTACATATCTATCACATTATGGAATGTGTGCCAAACTTGCAAGGAAGGTTTGCATTATTTTTATTGGGGATCCATTGTGGTTAGATTTATTGTCAGTGAGGATATGTTTTCAGAGTACAGAGTATATAATAAGGATAAAAATAAGAAAATATGGATCAGATTAATCACAGGAAACTATGCTATTTTATGTAGATATTGTTATGATTATTATGTTCACAGTTAAATTTATTAAAATATACGTCAACAGCTAAATATATTATTACTTTGGATGTACTGTACAATTAGGAGATGTTGTTCTTGCTTATTACATGGCAACTTGGTAGCAATCGAGATCAACAGCATCACAAGACACAATGTTGGTAGTGATAGTGTTTTTGATACTGCTAATACAAAATAAATAATGAATACAACTACACTACAAGTGACATCACTTGAAGCTCTCTCTGGAGCCACAAAAGGATTTATACAATTTTTTCACATATGAAATAGTGCTCCTCAACACCTGTAAACATAATTTGATGTGTAAAACCAATAGATATCTATTTAAGGTTAGGAAAAGATCATAGTTATGGTGGTGGAAAAGAAAAGAACTGATGATGATACTTGTCATAAATATTACAATATTTGGATTGTTTCATCAAATTAAATTTGTGTTGCCACTGTTTTTACCCTTGAAAAATGTTGTTATACCAGTAAAAGCTGAGTCAAGGGTGAGGTCTCTGGGGAAAAAAATGTCATTAAAACAAAGGAAGTTGATCTATGTGTATTAGTTGAATATTAGGAGAATGACTGTATGTCAAAGTCTTCCAGCCAATCAGAATTGGGTTTTTTCCCTGCATGTTTTACACATTTCTTTGTAAGATCTGGCACCTTTGTTATGTTTGTTCTCATTCTATAATCTTATAGTTGGATATTTTACATGTCTATCTTTCCACTCATACAGGGGCAAGTATTGCTCAGAACACCAAGGTCCAGAGGTTTGAGGTCCATCTGAATGGTACATTAATCATCAGGAGCACACAGCCCATGGACGGGGGCCAGTACCTGTGCATGGTCCAGAACCAGTACGGTACAGACAAAATGGTGGCCAACCTTGTGGTCCTGTCTCAACATCCACGGGTTCTTCATCCTCGGCACAGAGACATTACTGTGCATCTAGGTGGCAACACTGAATTGGAGTGTAAAGTGGAGGGGCACCCTACCCCCCGAGTCACATGGGTACTCCCTAACCATGTCCACATGGCTGCTGCTCCACTAGGTATTGCCTCCCAGCAGCATGTGGCCGTCCTGAGTAATGGAACCCTCTGGATCAGCCAGACAAGTTACACAGACAGAGGAATTTATAAGTGCATTGGTAGCAGTGCAGCAGGAGCAGACACAGTATCAGTCCGCCTTTACGTCTCAGCATTACCACCTGTGATTCAACAGACACAATATGAGAACAAAACACTCACAGAGGGAAGCACTGCCTATATTCACTGTACTGCAACAGGCACTCCCCAACCTGTCATACAGTGGCTCACACCTGATGGCGTTCAGCTCACTGCTTCACAGTTTGTAACTGGACGCAATCTTGTCGTATTCCCCAATGGGACCCTCTACATGCGTGGACTGGGCCCTGGTAATGCTGGAAGATATGAGTGCATAGCCAGTAATGCAGTGGCATCCAGCAGAAGAGCAGTGATCTTGAGTATAAGAAGGAATCCATTCTCTGCCAAGGCCAGCATCTCCTCCTCATCTCCCCAGAGAACAGATGTGATCTATGGGGAGAAGCTGCTGCTCAACTGTGTGGCAACTGGTCAGCCAGAGCCCCGAATCATCTGGAGGACACCCTCGAAGAAGCTAGTAGATGCTCAGTACAGGTATGGTAAGAAATGCAAGCATTAACAAAAGCACACAATTTTTAATCCTTATTGAAATACATAAACACTTCAATTCAAATCCTCGGAATGTCATTATCGCTACTGTTTTTGCAGTTTCGACCCCAGGATCAAGGTGTTTTCCAATGGCACCATAACTGTCCATTCTGTGACTGACAAGGACAGTGGTGACTACCTGTGTGTGGCACGTAGCAAGATGGGTGATGACTACGTTCTATTGCGGGTCAATGTACTGACCAGGCCAGCCAAGATCGAGCAAAAGCAGCAGCGATCCAGTCAGGAGGTGGTGTACGGTGGAGACCTCAAGGTGGACTGTGTGGCATCTGGGCTCCCCAACCCTGAGATCAGCTGGGCACTGCCGGACGGCACCATGGTCAACCCAGTCAAACAGAGAGATATTGTCGGTGTAGTGCGCAGTCGCAGGTATGAGCTGCTTCATATTAGTGAATCTTAGACTAAACTTTCACTTCTAGAAGGCATTTCTATTGGCTTGTATCACATAGAAAGAAACTTAATCTGCCTACTTTCTGTTGTATAGTTATAATTAGTATTCAACGTTATGGTCATTGTGGAGGCTGTAGTGCTTTGGTGCTTTAGTGTTACGGTATACTAAGGAGGGTTTCTAATATCTTATCCAACTCATCCAAACTATTATTCTGCTTCCATTAAACTGACACCTTGTTGTCCTAAACCATAAAAATACTGGTGTAAAACTCATTTTAATGTCTTGTTAAACAACGTTATTCAATTATCTTAAGATAAAAAAGCTAAAAAATGTCAGTAACCAACCTTTTACCTTTGATGCTTTTTGTCACTTTTTAACTACCTAAAGGCATGGGTACTAATTCTTAATTCTTACACACCACTGATACACAAATGAAGAAGATTGGGGTATGTAGCTCATGATTGATGCCCCTAGTTTACCTCAAAGATCTAAAGCACCTTAAGATCCTTATGTGAATCTGAAATGTTGCATTTTATTAAATCCTAGCTCAGCCAGAATTAATGAAAGAACTGAACAGACAATATAGTTGTTTTTGCAGCATGGATCATTTTTATCTGTTTTGGGGGGTAATAATGAATGAATGAACAAGGATGTGTGAGAATTTCTGAATGTGTTGTAAATATGGTTAACTACTTGGATTTTGGAGAGCAGCCAGCCAAAAGTGAAGTCACTGCAAAGGTAGTAACATTTCAAATGTCTTTAGCACTTGCATTGTGTTTAAGAGCACATCTCTTCATTCAGTGTGTTTCTGAGTTACGTCCAGCTGTAAGGCTGCACTGATTTGACATGTACATTAATTTCTGTTGGTGAACCAGTCTGACCTATATTCAACTGAATAATGAATTCTTGAACTGACCTACCAATATTGGCTGGTTGATCCCACAATATCCAAATCTTTTGCTTTGCTAGTTTGTCTTACTTAACAATAAACCTGCCATTAATCAATTAAGGCATTTTAAGATTCATTAGAAACAGCCAAATGCCATTACCTCATCAAATTAGAACTGGGCTCACTTATTGGAAACTACTCCCTGAGTCTGTGCTACAGTGGCAGCTCCCCACCTTAAGATTAATGACTTGTCACTTCCACAGAAAATTACTTCAAGAACCAATCTTGGCATGTGCTGCTACAGTACAAAAACTCCCTCATACTTCAACTGTATTTTTTTTGTCTTCCAGTATGACACAAGGAACATACTGTAAATACATGTCAGCTTATTAGGGTTGGGTAACCAAACGTGTTTCTTTTAGACACAGTATAGCTGATTTCAAACTATAAACACCCTTCCCTGAACATAAATACAGAACCTACATTATTGGTATGAAGAGATGTAAGTTACAGCTATCCGTTATACACAGTACTGTTTTATCAGTTGTTTTGTATGTCTAGTTAAAGACAATACTTCTTCACTAAGGAAAGAACTATGTATTAAGAAAGTAAGGCATAACTGAGGCTATATCTCATCCCAATAATGCACATAATTCTTAACTGATAGCTTTACTACAGTCATCAAAGTGTAATTATCTGTATTCCTCTCTTCCCCCTCTCTGCCCAAACTTTATACAGGTATGTAGTATTTGACAACGGGACGCTGTACTTCAATGATGTTGACATGCGAGAGGAGGGTGACTACACCTGCTATGCTGAGAACCAGTTAGGCAAAGATGAGATGAAGGTCAAAGTCAAGATCAAGGTTTCAACTGCTCTGCCAAAAATCCAGGATAAAGACCAAAACAGCATCAAGGTTTTCTATGGTGAGACAGTGTCACTGAGGTGTAACGCCAAAGGGGAACCAATGCCAGTCATAACATGGATATCCCCAACAAATAGAGTAATCTCCCCTACCTTAGACAAATACCTGGTTCTAAATGATGGAACATTGGTGGTGCAGAAAGTGCAACGTTTCGATGGAGGTAACTACACCTGCACGGCCAGAAACAGTGCAGGACAAGACCATAAAGTCACCATGCTGGAGGTCATGGTAACACCTCCAATGATCAATGGCTTGAGAGGCACTGAAAATGTCATTAGGGTGGCCGCATTCCAGGATCAGCAGAAGTTGGTGGATTGTGTGGCAAAGGGAACTCCTACCCCTCGCATCATGTGGGTCCTACCAGGAAATATAATCCTCCCTGCACCGTACCTCAGCAAAAGAATGTCAGTTCACCAGAATGGTACCTTGGAAATCCGGTCACCTAAGAAGACAGACTCAGGGCAGCTGACTTGTATCGCTCGTAATGAAGGAGGGGAGGTCAGGCTGCTGGTTAACTTGGATGTAAAGGAGCTTTTTGAGAGGCCACAAATTAGAGGCCCCAAAACAGATAGCCTATCACTGACTGTTGGGAATGCCATGACTTTGAACTGCTCCTTTGAGGGAACAATGTTACCATACGTAACTTGGATTCTACCCAATGGTACACCTTTGCTGAGTGGTGCTCAGTCCTCTAAGTTTTTCCACCGGCCAGATGGCTCTTTGATCATCAGTAACCCGTCTGTTGCTGAAGCTGGTATGTACCGCTGCCTTGGACGTAATTCTGTAGGACTTGTGGAGCGTATCATCACTTTGTCCCCAGGGAGAAAGCCGGAGATTAACAACAAATACAACACCCCTGTCAGCATCATGAATGGGGAGAGTCTTTTGCTTCACTGTCTAGCCAGTGGCGAACCCCTCAGACTAACATGGACATTACCCAGTGGGGTCGTCCTCAACAGGCCGCAGAGAGCCGGACGATACACTGTACTGTCCAATGGAACACTTGCTATCCAGCAAGTATCAGTTTATGACCGGGGGTCCTATGTTTGCCGAGCTGCAAATGAGTATGGCAGCTCTATGCTTTCCATGTCAGTAATTGTGATTGCATACCCACCTCGTATTACCACTGGCCCTTCTGCTGTAACTTATGCCAAGCGTGGAGTCGCTGTTCAGTTGAACTGCATAGCAACTGGGATCCCTAGAGCAGAGGTAGCATGGGAAACACCTGATAAAACACGCTTGGCTTTCACGGCACAGCAACGTGTTTTTGGAAACAAGTACCTCCATCCACAAGGCTCCCTCATTATCCAGAACCCTACAAAAAGAGACGCTGGCGTCTACCGATGCACAGCCAGGAATGCAATTGGCATTGACTCTAAAGCTACACTTCTCAATGTCTTCTGAAGAATATCACTGTTCATCATGGTCCATCATCATACTGTATGCCCAAGCAACTGCCCAGTTAAAAGCAGCTAATGTTTTTAATTAATAGATGTATAAACTGCTGTCACACTGATAAAATAATGACTGGATTGAAACCTGCAGTACTATAGAGGTCATAAATTGATGATATTCTGTATGCTGTAGTTGATCATTTCCACTATTTTGTGTGTAATCCAAATCACTTGAGAAATACCAATGAACCTCCCATGTAAGAGCATTGGTTACTTTTAATAGTAATGTTTGTTACCGAAATGTTAACCATGGGGGACAACAGACTAAATTAATAATATGCTTTGACATACATAATTGTTCCTTTTCACCTATTGCAATTTTTCAGTGTAGCATTATTATCAGAATTTTTGCATGTAGTTGCCATGTTCCTGTAAGATTTTAGATACAATGTAATTATTGGTTTTTAAAGCTTATGATCAGCTTTTAGCTAATGACTTAAGCACAGTGGTGACCTATACCAAGTGATAGCGTTACAAACATTAAAATGATTACATGTGATTGCACTACTGAATGGTCAGAGTTGTGTGATTAGCTCTATGCTCTGCAACCACCATAGAGAAGCCAAGATTAGATAAAATGTTTAGGCATGTCTCTCAACTCATCTTTATTTCAAATCACTCAGGAAAGTTGGCAATATAAAAAAAAAAACTTCTCAATACTCCTACCATGCTTGGAGCAACCAGTCAGGTAACAACTATGATCTACTATGCCATCACCTCATGTAATCTAGTGAACACTCTAAAAAGTGTACTTGAAAGGCATGAACTCTCAAAGGTGATGTTGACTTCATTCCAATGAAGTAGAAAACACCCAGAGTGCTCTCCTTTGCCAGCACTGCAGAGCATTCAATTCTTTATTTTAAAAAACAAAGTTCAGGGTCTGCATCTTGGTTCAGATATCATCAAAATACAGATAGTTTTTATGTTGCTGGAGCACCACCTATAGGCATAATGATATCATTCTGAGTTCATGTTGAATGTATCATCTAGATTTGGTTGTGCATTGTGTTCAAAAGTCATGGCAATTTGTCAAATGTTCAAAATGTTTTTCAGTAGTTTTTGACATCCCTTGCTCACTAACAGACATATAGGACCAGAAACATATCTTGGATGAGATTACAAACCATAAATTATAAGTAAAGTGTGGAATCTGGGTAACATGACGTTAAAATGGAATGTTTCTCCTTTATATTGTCCTCAGCTTTTTGGGGACTGCACAGCAAGTGGAAATGTAACAGCCTACAAAATGACATCAGATTTTGCTTCTACAGGCTACACTCAAGGTGTTATACATTAAAGCAATTGATCCTTTGGCTGATTCTGTTTTGATCAGTGAGCAGACTCTTTGTAGCAAACTCCAGCTGTACACGCAGACACCTTTGCTTTGATGACTCAGCACAGTTGATTCTGACAAGGACAGATTATGTCAAGCTGTAAAGAAATGCATAACTTCTCTTTGTTTAACTAGGAAATATTGTTTAACTTAATTACAGATATGTATAATGTTGCTGAGACAGATGTTTTTTAATGCAGGTGATTTCTATTTTGTTATTTTGACCTAACCAAATATTTTACACCCATTTGTCCATATCCTGTGCCTTTCATAAACGTCCGTCTTAAGGGATTTTTCATGTGTTTCCATAACTGGAGTCAGATGTTTCAAATACTGATTGTTTTCTGCTCTCAGCACTGTGCACCATCTTTAAATCTGCTTCTGAAAAGTGCTGACGCAGCTTCTATGTCCTCATTTGTAAATTATTTATCTTTGACAGACTGTGATGCATAGCAATTTCCCCGCATTTTAATAAAAAGATTTTCAGCTGTTTCTACTAAGCTCAGAGTCAAAAAACAAAAAACTTTTTTTATTGCTGAGGCAGGGAAAGCAAAAGATTGGAAAAATGATGAATCAAGATTGTTTGCCACTGCACTATAAATGACATCCATACATGAGAATAATGTTTCTATGAGAACTTATAGGAGCATTTAAGAAAAAAAAGCTTCAGGAAACACACACAGGGACTTACTGACTGGATACTTTTTCTAAGTGAAATGATTCAAAAGTTGAATATAGTTTTTCAGCTGGCCCTAGAGAGCATAGCACAGATAAAAATCTGAGATGATTTTCAACTTAGCATTTTGGATGAAGGAAGTAGGTCACCATTACTCTTGAAGAGTAAAACCTTGCAATCATCACTCTGGGAATACAGTCTCCTCTTCCATAAAGAAGAAACATCTGGAGACATGAGGAAATCCCCCATTAGTTCAGCAGATTCAGCCTGAAAGAGTTACACTTTGTGAAATGTCAGTATCTTTGAGTCTGTTAAACCTGGCACTCATCATGACAGTCAGGGCACTCGGGTTATCCTACGTTGACTCATCCAACTTCCACCCAAATACTCTTTAGCTAAGATGAAATCAACATTTTCCACACTGAAAACTGATTAGGCTGCAGTGATGCATGTTTTTCCCCCATGTGGATAAAGAGGCCTGACAGCTAAACCGGATTGCTCACAGCGCTCCACTTTGCCATGACCTCTTTGTGTTATAAAGCTGTCTGTGTGCGACCCAGGACATGATCGAATACAATTCGGAAAAGCTTACATCTTGTGCCCACCTGTTTTGCCCCACGTGTGGCTGTAGTTTGCTCCCATTACTGACAAAGACACTCAACAGCATTAAGTAATGCCACACTCTCAGATGTTTATGCTGTTCAGATGAACAGTTACTTTCCCCTACTTAACTGCTCTGACTTACGATGGTGCATTAAAGAAACAGGCATCTGACATCATAGGAAATTGAAAAAGAAGTCACGATTTAAGGGATTATTTCTAATCAAGGCACATCCTCTTCCACTCAGATGCAACAAAATGAAGAGAAGCTTTAGTGAGAGATCCTACTATGATCTATGAATGACTTGAAACTTTCATATAGTGCACTAGTTGATTGACGAATCAAAGATAGTACGAGGGAGCTCTAGCTGTGGAGAATTTGTGTCCTACAGCAACACGATCAATACATCTGAACATCAAGGCACTTCATGTCTGAGCAACAGAAACTGAATTTAAAGAACAGTTGAAAGGATCGCTCCATCAGAAGACGTTGGCTTCTTTCTTCGTCACATGAGAACACAGTGCAGATGTGGAGATTCCATGGTAATGAAAGCAGCGTTGAACTAACCCCTTTCTTCCTGTGGCTGCTCTGATGTTGACAACATTTTCATAAGGCTCTGATTTAGCGCTCTGAGCTAAGTCTAAGTGTGCATGTGTGATATATTGCTTGTTTTTGACAGCGCTTTCACATGAGTGGCGCGCTATCCTCATGAATGCTTGTGAATCATATGATGAGCGGTCTTATTAAATACACAGCTAAATTGAAAAGAGGTGACACGAAACTTTGTGGCTTGATGGTATTTTGGCTCCGTAAACTTGCCTTTTAGCCTTCAAGGCTGACTGGATGCTAAGAGTGTAATGTGCCAATATTCTGTCATTCTTATATTGAACATGTAACAAATGAGTAAAAAACAAAGTAAGATGAACAGCAAACATATACTGCAAACTCAATAAACAAATTCTCATAAACAACACAAATACATTTCTGAAAAGGAGTAGGAATAATGAAATATTCATATGGCACCTCTTCATAACTCATTTAACTCTATATTTATCATGTATATATATACATATATATAACTACTCTAATACTGTTATGTAAAAACCCAAATATCCACCCAATGTCAGTCAGATTTAGATAATAACCTCAATGGTCATCCAAGTACTTCCTCATCACTATATATCTATATAGTTATTTTTTGTACATATTCTAGAATTTATTTATATTTGGTATTTGCTTGAGTTCTGTTTCCAGAGATGCACACACTCTTCAGAGTGGTATGGACATGTTTTTTTAAATTAAACTTTCTTTTTATATTATAACCCTCCTCAGTGTCTAAGCACATTTTTTTGTATGTTACCCAGAAGTAAATTGTTTCTTCCTTCATACATTATTTGTGCAGTTTTATATTCTACCAGATCCATGAACCTCCAAACATGTGACTTTAAAAACAGCATGACTGTTCATGATGTCCTACATTATTAACTATCTTCATGGATGGCTCTTATTTTGTAGTCTGCATAATGAGTTTAAGTTGTTTTGAATGTCTAACGCCACATTTCCACACAGTAATTCAGATACAGTAATACAAGTTAATACAATACAGAATGTACAATGCTTCGTGATCCAGAATGCACCTTGTGTTTCGCAGAACTGCAACGCTCTTCACCAGCTTTGCTCAAACATAGCAGATTTTGTGGTCTAATGTAACACTCATCACTTGTGTATAAGTGTAATAATCTGTTTATGTCAATCCACCGTTTTAATGTACTCTTATTTGTTGTGATCGTCACCAAAAGTTGCTGTAAATTCTCCCCAGAACAAAAAATATTAGTGTCATCCACAAATAATACCAATTTAGATCATTTATATACACAATGGAAATGTTTGGGCCTAAAACTGACCCCTGAGGAACTCCACAAGTAATATTCATGCATCTTCTCAACCAATTCATCCCATCCACTCTGATACCATACTTTTTCAAGTTATCCATTATTTTTGGTCTTTACAATTAGTAATTTCTTCTGTTAATTCAATCAGCGCCAAAGATGTTAACCTGTTTCTTCTCAATCCAAACTGGCTGTCAGTCAGCAAATTGTGCTTTTTCCATTATCTTAGAGAACTGGGACTTTTTTTCATTTCAACTGGAAATTTACCAGTTTGGAAGGACAAGTTACAGATGTGAGTAAGTGGTTTTCCAATACCATCAATTACCTTCTTGACTATTGTTGTATTAGTTACATTCCAGTATGTAGACACTTATTCTTACACTTGCTGTCAACATCGATGATTTCTGCTTTAAGAAAAATTGAACTTGGATGTCTATCCTCATAATCACCAACCATCATAGTCATACTTTCTACAACTTTAAATTTAAGCTTTTATCCACATGCAGAGCAACAGCTTCACCCTTTTTTGTTCTTCCTATAATAACCCATATACATCTATTTGTGTCCATTCAACTCAAAATCCACCCCATTCTCAGATCTGAGCCAAGTCTCAGATATAGCTTTTACATTGAATAGTTTCTTAAATATTCTCTTTTCCTAGTCTGGTGCTCATTGACATACATGTTGCTTCCTCTCAGTTTTTGTCCATGCCATGCTTGTTTGTTTCCTGTTCACAAAATGACTTATTATGGCCAATTTCTCACTTCTGTTTTTTTTGTGGGGCAGAGGATGACACGCCTCAATATTGCAGTCCACTGATATTGCCTTGCTGTTGAAGACGTGTTTCTCAAGGGAGTCCAGATCAGGCTTGGTGGGCTCTCCCTCCACCGGCGCCGCAGCCCTCACATATGACCGGGGCTTTGAATCCAATTTGCTGACAATAATGTCACTCATTCAGGTAAACTGCTCCAGGTCTGCCACTCAGCTCTCCGAGAAGGTAATCCTCTTATCCTTCTTGGCATTTTGTCTTTTAAGTTCCTTGATTTCATCCATTAAATCCATCTTGGCTCATTTTTTGCTTCTTAGATATAGTTGCAATCTCTTCTGACAGAAAGAGACAGAAGTGACAGAAAGAGCTTTCTTTATCTCCTCTATTTGCTCATCTGTAATTGTACAGTTCTTCTTTGGTGGCCTTTTTTTCTGTGCAATGTTGACCTAGAGGACCAATCATAGCAGATATAACATTAGTTGCAGCAATCACCACAGGCTGAAAAACAGCCAAGCTAAGTCGCCAATCTGGCTCGCTAGCTCACCGTCATCACTCTTTAAAGTCTTCAAGTGTGTTGCAGAATGGGCGTCACAGTCAGGGTGATGGTCAATGCCAAATATATCTCAGGGGTATATAGTCTGAGGTCCCAAAAAAAATAGTGTAACAGATGATACCCACTGGTCCACAGTCCACTTTCCTCTTATCACATTATATCTTAGAGCTAAATCGATCTTTTGTTAAGAATCTTGGTGTGATTTCTGACAGCCCCTTTAAATTTGATAAACAAGGTGGTTCAGTTCTCAAAATGAAAAGCAAAGGTAAAGACCGATCTCTCACCCAAAGTTATCAAGAGAGTCATTCTAGCTTTTATTACCTCTTGGTTAAACTATTGTAATGCTTTGTATATAGGTGTAAAACAGTCGTGTCTTTGTCGTCTCGGTTAGTACAAAATGCAGCCACTCATTTTCTAACTGGTAAAAGAAAGTGTGATCAGGTAACACTAGTATTGGTCTCTCTCACTGGCTTCCTGTCCGTTTCAGGATTTATTTTAAGATTGTATTGCTCGTTTTTAAGGTTTTAAATGGGCTCCATTTTATCTAGCAGAACTCTTGGGTCATCATACTCCACTTTACAGCACTGAGGTAAACCAATCAGATGCTCTTGGATGTTTTGTTGTTCCAAGCACAAAAACATTCTTTGCAGTGGCTGCTCCATATCACAGGAACAGCTTACCTTTTCATATAAGCACCACTCAGACCCAAGAAACGTTTAATTCACTGCTGAAGGCCCACCTCTTCTCGTTGGCATTCAATTTGAGTAGAGCTTAACACCTTAACTTCTCCTATTGTGCCTCAATTCTTATATTATTATCGTGTTTGTTGTCTTTCTTTTATTCCTATTTGCTATTTTCTTTTATATCTATTTATTTGGGTATTTTAAGCCACTTCAGCACTTTGTCAACTGTGGTTGTTTTAGATGTGCTCTACAAATACATTTTGACTTGACACTAGCATCTCACACACATGTATTTTCAAGGCACCAAATACAATATTATCCTGATAGTTACTTTAAGGGTGAGTATCACACCTCAGTACTTTCTGGGTATGAACCAAAATGAATCTGTAGCACTGAGAACTGAAGTCTGTCATGGTCAGATTTTTAGTATTGATCAGATATTTCCTGATCTAAATTGGGCAATCCTTGACGCACAGTAATTAAGGAAGTAGAGGTCAAAGTATGGTAGCCAGAATGTGCCATTCCAGGGATTTCATATTATAAAATAGCTGTACTAAAATGCTACCATAGAAATCTAAAACATTGGTATTTTGAAGTATGTCAGATGTGTTGCTAAGTGAAAACTATGGTTGATTACAACTCTGTTCGTTGGTTCTATCAGTTATGATCTCTGTATGAACATTGTACTGACCTGAGATCTTACAACAGGAGTCAGCAATTAAGTTAAACCATGGGCCAGTTTTTTCATTGCAGGGCCACTAACTGGAACAGTGGGAAAACAGGCATATATGTCTTGTTAATGTCTTTTAAATACTTTAAGAATATAATTGACTGAATGACTGATCTGAGGGGTAAAATTCAATTGCCAACCAGTGGAATACAAATATGTTACGGTCGCATAGGCTAAAGTTGTGATTAAAATCTTTGATAGGTTTATTAGACTTCATTTCAGCACCATTGACAATTCGAATAATTTACTGCATCCATTGTTTTAAAATCTCTCCAACTATGATAGCAGTATGTAACATAGTAACAAGTAATGTAACAAGGCAACGTATCCTCATCTTCTGTTCGTATGATATCGTACGAAAAGTTCTAAATCTAAATACATGCAGTGACACAAGTGATCAGTGCGCCTGCGCAACCAAGTCTCACGGCAGTGCTTAAAATAGCCCCGAAATGTAATCTATTGATTAAAATCCAGTAATCCACGAATATTATATATTACTTTAAAAATATAAACGCTATATTATTAAACATTTAACCAAGAGATTGTACCCCTTTTGTGTCTTTATACGTCCCAGAAAGACTGGATAATTCACTGACGATTTTATTTATATCCTCAACACAAAAACAAGAAAGTGTCCTGGATAACTCAACGAAATGTTGGGTGAATGTTATGACCATTACTTTTAATTATTTCATCTTCGATTGTGAGAAATACGTTTTGTTTCTGCCGCTTTGGACATTAGCGGAAGTGGCTACTTTAGCCTACCCATGATCCTCAGCTAACGTAACTTGTTGTGAGGAATAAAAAGATAAATAAACGTTCATGTCTCAAATCTTCTGCTCATAGTTGTCTACAGCCTCTGCAGCTCAGATAATAAGGCTGTGAAACAAGTGTTTACATCAGGGGGCATTCCCAGTGATGTCATGCGCTCCCAGAAAGGAACCCTCTTCGCCCCCTCCCACTTTTTTATATTTCATTGAGGAAAGGTCACAGCAGGTGGTGAGATGGTCAATAAAAAGTATTCTCATATTCGTTATACACAGCATGGAGCGGGTATGATTTTATAATTAGTCCCTACTGATTTTTTCACATCTCACTACGTTGCTATGGTGGTTGCTAAGGACTCAACCCGGTATCGTTATGGCCGGTAACGTGCGTCTCTTCTTTTGGCTGTATTATCTGGAATAAAGCAACATCTTTACTTTTTCTTAACACAGATCATCTATATGCAATGCATATAATAGAAACATTGAGCAAATATAATTACATAACTTATTTCAAACAAAATGTTTGTGTTCAGGTTTTTGTGTGGTTCATCAGTGCGCCTGCGCAACCAAGTCTCACGGCAGTGCTTAAAATACCCCCCGAAATTTAATCTATTGATTAAAATCCAGTAATCCACGAATATTATATATTACTTTTAAAATATAAACGCTATATTATTAAACATTTAACCAAGAGATTTTACCCCTTTTGTGTCTTTATGTCCCGGAAAGACCGGGACATAAGACGATAGACGAAAGACCTGACGATTTTATTTATATCCTCAACATTTCTTAACACAAAAACAAGAAAGTGTCCTGGATAACTCAACGAAATGTTGGGTGAATGTTATGACCATTACTTTTAATTATTTCACCTTCGAGAAATACGTTTTGTTTCTGCCGCTTTGGACATAAGCGGAACTTTAGCTACTTTAGCCTACCCATGATCCTCAGCTAACGTAACTTGTTGTGAGGAATAAATGGTAAATGGACTGTACTTATATAGCGCCTTTCTAGTCTTTTCGACCACTCAAAGCGCTTTACACTACAACTCATCACCCCATTCACACACATTCATACACTGATGGCAGGCAGCTACCACGCAGGGTGCCAACCTGCACATCATGGAGGAAGCTAACCATTCACTCGTATTCATACATCGTTGGCACAGCAACGGGAGCAATTAGGGGTTAAGTGTCTTGCCCAAGGACACATCGACATGTAGACCGGAGGAGCCGGGAATCGAACCCCCAATCTTCCAATTGGAGGACGACCGCTCTACCTCCTGAACCACAGCCGCCCCAGAAAAGATAAATAAACGTTCATGTCTCAAATCTTCTGCTCATAGTTGTCTACAGCCTCTGCAACTCAGATACACACTATGAGGATAATAATAAGGCTGTGAAACAAGTGTTTACATCAGGGGGCATTCCCAGTGATGTCATGCACTCCCAGAAGGGAACCCCCTCCGCCCCCTCCCACTTTTTTATATTTCATTGAGAAAAGGTCACAGCAGATGGTGAGATGGTCAATAAAAAGTATTCTCATATTCGTTATACACAGCATGGAGCGGGTATGATTTTATAATTAGTCCCTACTGATTTTTTCACATCTCACTACGTTGCTATGGTGGTTGCTAAGGACTCAACTCGGTATCGTTATGGCCGGTAACGTGCGTCTCCTCTTTATCTGGAATAAAGCAACATCTTTACTTTTTCTTAACACAGATCATCTGTGAAATAAATAAATAATAAATGTAGCCCAGTCTAAATACTAATAAACTCACTGCTCATGGGTAATGTAGCAGCTCCCGCTATCAAAAACTGACGCCAAAAAAAAGAAATACTTTAGGCCTACTTCTCATGATCGAAGGGGAAATAATTGAAACTGATGGCCTTAACATGAGCCCATCGAATTGTTCAGTTATCAAGGACACTTAAGTGTTTAGTGTTGAGAAAATGTTGAAGATATTAAAAAAAAACGTTAACACAGTGAGGAAAATACTTCCTGGTTGGTCCTCCAGTCAGCCAGTCGCAAAGCTTCAAATTTTGTGACAATCACGAATCCAAACGCCACTGTCCCTGTCAAAAAAAGCCATTTAAATGTGAAGTTGCTAATGTAGTTTTATATTAAATATATTATATAAGAATATATAGGATATTGAATATGAACTCATCATTCTTAAAATAGTCTTACTTAATCAATAATAAGCCACACGCTCTAATGTTGTGACTGTGTGTGTGAATTGGGGCAGACTATGACCCACACAAAAACCTGAACACAAACATTTTGTTTGAAATAAGTTATGTAATTATATTTGCTCAATGTTTCTATTATATGCATTGCATATAGATGATCTGTGTTAAGAAAAAGTAAAGATGTTGCTTTATTCCAGATAATACAGCCAAAAGAAGAGACGCACGTTACCGGCCATAACGATACCGGGTTGAGTCCTTAGCAACCACCATAGCAACGTAGTGAGATGTGAAAAAATCAGTAGGGACTAATTATAAAATCATACCCGCTCCATGCTGTGTATAACGAATATGAGAATACGTTTTATTGACCATCTCACCACCTGCTGTGACCTTTTCTCAATGAAATATAAAAAAGTGGGAGGGGGCGGAGGGGGTTCCCCTCTGGGAGTGCATGACATCACTGGGAATGCCCCCTGATGTAAACACTTGTTTCACAGCCTTATTATCTGAGCTGCAGAGGTTGTAGACAACTATGAGCAGAAGATTTGAGACATGAATCTTTTTATTCCTCACAACAAGTTACGTTAGCTGAGGATCATGGGTAGGCTAAAGTAGCCACTTCCGCTAATGTCCAAAGCGGCAGAAACAAAACATATTTCTCACAATCAAAGATGAAATAATTAAAAGTAATGGTCATAACATCCACCCAACATTTCGTTGAGTTATCCAGGACACTTTCTTGTTTTTGTGTTAAGAAATGTTGAGGATATAAATAAAATCGTCAGTGAATTATCCGGTCTTTCTGGGACGTATAAAGACACAAAAGGGGTCAAATCTCTTGGTTAAATGTTTAATAATATAGCGTTTATATTTTTAAAGTAATATATAATATTCGTGGATTACTGGATTTTAATCAATAGATCACATTTCAGGGCTATTTTAAGCACTGCTGTGAGACTTGGTTGCGCAGGCGCACTGATCACTTGTGTAGTAGTAGTGTAGTTGTGTAGTAGTAGTGCACAACTTTTCGTACGATATCATACGAACAGAAGATGAGAACGGCCTGAACAAGGTTATATTACAATTATTGAGATTTACAGGAATCTTGTGTAATTTTTTTTAATCTACAATAGATTTGTGACACATTATGTAAAAGTTTTGATGTAAACCATGAAAGTCAAAATTTTCAGGGGACCAAATATTTTTGCTGGAGGGTCAGATTTGCCTACCGCTGTCTTAGAATGTACCAACATTGCTAAAAGTGATTTGAATGTTGAATGAAACCAGAGCAGTCAGATTATCACACATTAAACCAATCAATTTGAATGCTGTTTTTTTTGCTGTCATGATGGTGATCAAGAAATGTTTCTGTGCTCATTCATTTCAAAAGGTAACTGATTGAAGCAGTTTTGAGCAGTATTGTCTGTGGAGAAACGTTCGCTCTTTTGTTGTAATTGCAATGAAAGGAATACAATCTGGTTTTGTTGTGATTTTAAGAACCTTTTGTGGTCACATTTTTAAAACCAAATCCAAAGAAATCTATTAAGGTTTAGAACTTTTCTTCTAAGGTGCTTTTGGGTATGTTGTGAATTCATGTTGACTATCTCACACTCTGCTTTCTGTCAGACATATGGGTCAATGACGTATAAGGATTTTCAACAACTCAATTTTAAATAATAAAAACAAGCATATCTAATGCAGTAGTTCAAACATTCAGAATGTTGTGTACCTGACAATTCATTTTACAATTTGAAAGTGATTTTAGTGGGTTTTTCAAGATTAATTGGCACTGGCCTGAAAAAAAAGTCATTTGGTGCGACCATGATTCATCTTGAAATATCTTATATAAATAAAAGACCATCATTTACAAAGATTTTTAAAAAAATTGCAAATACTTTGTTTCCAAACACTTTATATTACTGAAAACTTGTAAAAAAAAAAGATGTGAAGCATGTTAAGTAAATTAATTTATTTCAAGATGAATCGTGGTCGCACCACATGACTTTTTTTTAAGGCCAGTGCCAATTAATCTTGAAAAACCCACTAAAATCACTTAATTTCAAATGTATAATATGGAGCTTCAGGTACACAACATTATTAATGTTTGAACTACTGCATTAGATATGCTTGTTTTTATTATTCTACAATTGAGTTGTTCTAAATCCTTATACGTCATTGACCCATATAACAGATACAGGACCTTCACAAAGGAGCTCTTAGGTTCCAGCAGCTGCGTGGTAAACTTTGGACCTTTGGATCATCTCCCACGCTGGGAATTAGTGTAATTCTAGAGGCAGATGTAAACATGCTTGTCGGCCATCATTATGCTGATGTTTTTTTTTATTTATTCTTCCTGGCTAAGATTGAACAGACAGAATTGATCTGAGCAGCACCAAAAGTGAAATTCTCCAGTCCTCTTTTATGGGCTCTCTGACAAATATATCTCAACAAGTCATGAGGTAACCACTTGACCTCAAATGTTACTGAAGGCGCATCTGTCCATTGAAATAGACGAGAGCTTACTCGTCTAATTGTGGTAATCGGAGTTGGTTTGTAGCCCAGTTTTCAGTCGGCAGCCAACCACTGTGAGGAGCAACTCCACCCAGCTGCTCCACCCCATCAGAAACCTCGAAACATTTCCTCTCCACAGCTGACTGTCATTACTCTCACAATCGTCAATTAGCCTGGTCGCAGAAATTGTGGGTCATTAGAATCTGAAGCCGTTGGTCGAGCCGCTGATCAAATTAACTGCACAGCTTTGAGCATGAATCAAAATACAGCCATGCGACGGCTACCACACATGATGAGCGGAGAAAGAAGTTCAAAGCATTTAACACAAAACACATGGAGGGGCTCAGAATTCTTTGACAGTTATCATATTTCCTTCTTGTCCACAGTGTGTGTATCTGAAGGCAATCACTTCAGGACTTAAATAACAGCTAGGGCTGACTGGCATGGGTGTAGTGTATACACACCTGTACACACATATTCACCATTTCTCTCTTTCCTTTTCCTCTGCTCTCTCTCTCTCTCTCTCTCTCTCTCTCGCTCACACACACACACACACACACACATATCCACAGTCATCCCTGAATCACAATTACTCAGTCAAGCAGAATGCTAGCGTACTCATCAAGCCACAGAAGCGTTCCAGATGGGAACATTACCAGGACTATTTGTTCATCTAAACAGACTAAAAGAAGTGGAAGAGGGGGAAACACTTTTGTTGAAAATACAGAATAAACAAGTGAAGGGGGTTGGAGGAAGGGACCCAGGTGCTTCACCAATTTAGACAGCACAGCCCCTGGAGATCCAAGTTATTTGACCAAGCGTGGCGTTCACCTTCATCTTCCTTAAGGTTTGCGCTGATGTGCCTGACAAAGGTGGAATTCCTTAGGAGCACATATGGGTGTCATTCCCACACTGTCTAAACAAATAGACGGGGTCAGTATGGCGAAATTCTTTGTGGGGTCAGTGTGGTGTTAGTGCCAGTTACGTAAATGAAGCTAACGTCACAATGACTCTCAGTGAGATTTTATTCAAACTGCAGATTTTCTGTTCATGTTTCTTCTGGGTTGAGTTGCTCTGAAAATACAATTGTCATCAGCTGATGTGTTCAACTTGAAGAATCAAAGAAATAGTTCATTAGCATGCTACTGGGGAGATGGTAAGTCTACCATGTATTCAAAATGTTGGAAGCAAACTAGCAGGCCTGTCCATAATGCTTCTTTTCTCTCAATAGCGAAAGCTTCACAATATAATTTCCTCCTTGCCTTTATTTACTGTGACTCATGGCGCAATTCAACACTTCAACAATCATTGAACGTGCCCTCCTTTACGTCTACTCAGCGCTTCATAAATCTTAGCCTTGTACATCAACAACAAATGCAGGAGAGAGACATAACATGGTCTTTTTTGTGCAGAGGAAATGATGCATGTGTATATCAGACACTCTGTCCTCAGCTTTTGAGAGGTCGATCTTACAAATTAGATTTTTTTTTTTTTTTATAGTAATGGAACACCACTTAAGAAAGCAGCGGGGAGTGCAGAGTCAGACAGTGTGTTAAAGGGTCAGTCTTTCTTTTTCTTTTTTAATCTGTCTCTTGTGATTCGTTTAACTTTATGGAAGTGCAATATTACAGCACCCCTTTGAACCTCCAGAATTTTAACTAATAAGACTATTGCTGCCTCCAGAGCAGCTGTTTCTCTAAAACCACTGAACAAACTACATCCATGTCTTAACATCACTGGGCATATGAGGTCGCTGGACCTACATTTTATTCATATCAAATTGGTGTGTGCCATTTATATACATATAATCTAGGTGGATATATACCTCCATCAATTAAAGGACCAGCATGTAGGATTTAGTGGCATCTAGTGGTGAGGTTGCAACCAAATGAATACACCTACCCTCACCTACACCTTCCAAGCATGTAGGAGAACCTAAACCTCATGAAAGGTCCTCTCTACAGCCAGTGTTTGCTTTGTCCATTCTGTGCCAATGTAGCAACATGGTGGTTTAACATGTTGGGCTCTATAGAAGGGGACCCACTCTATATACACATTTAATTAGTGTATAATCCCATGAAAATAATAATTGTTGTGATTTAGCTTAGAATGAGCCCTTTATAATACATGTATGAATATTATATTCCATTTCTGCCAAATCCACTTAGATGCCACTAAATTCTGCACATTAGACATTTAACTTTGAATCCGCTGTATTGCATATGGCTAGATGTAACTGCCACGTGTTTAAAATGGACAATTCTAGCCCTTAATCATATGTTTCCAATAAACTATATGTGTTAATTATTGGCTGAGTGGATGAGGTGAAATTGGGGCTCAGTTAAACCCATGTAGCCCATATAGTCAGGCAATATTGTGAAAATCTGGGAATAAATTCCTTACCAAACAATTTCTTCACCAATGTGAATTTCATATATTTCAAATATTTTCACATTGATAATATATAAATCATATATAGGCAATGTACTATCATCAGAGTAGCTTATTTGCTAGACAGTTAGCTATCCTGGTAACCTAACCCTTTCCACTAAGGAATGGTTTTAGTGCAAAACAAATGCTTGCAATCAATTCAGGATCCTGAAAAACCCTTAGTTTGACCCCTCACAAACTACTTAAAGCAGAGATAAACATTTTCCACTTTTTTTTCCAATTTTCTCAATTTTTCACTGATAAGGTTCCAGGTACCCCAACTTTCAGGAGCTGTCACGGATTTTGCCACAGGAGTTGAATTTAAATCTTTTAATATGTGTTACTAGACACCTTTACAAACACATTGGTGAAGAAATTGTTTGGTATGGAATTTATTCCCAGATTGGCCACATATATGATAATATTCCCTGACTAATATTAACCCATGTGGGGTCCTTATGGACATGTATGTCCAAAAAATATTTATTTAAGAAATGTTATTTCATGAACCCTAAATGAACTGTAACAGACTCCGTATGTCTGTAACTTATCATTTAGACTTTGATTATTCTGGACTGTCACATTGGTTAATTTAAAACTGTTTTTTTCCACGTGTTGACACACTTTGTCAATCCCTGCTTGTAATTACCACCAGGTGGCTGACATGAGTGACAGGACATATTTACGCTAAACCACATGCTACATGAATTCAGGGTTACACTCCAGCCTGCCAGCTAATCATTACAGGAGCTGATTTCAAAGATTCAACCTGAGAGGAGAGCTTAACAGTCGACTCAGCTACTTTTTTGCTGGAATTGAAACTCTCTGCAGACTCTAGCACACAATAGAACCCCAAATAAAGATATCAGTGTTCCTTCTGTTGGCACTTGGCAGTTACCCTGGGCTAGAGGCTGTATTTAACAGTGTTATTTCAAAAATGTCAGCGGCTGCAGGAACTGATCTCTGATTCCTTTTGCCTTTACAGAGCTTAATGAATGGGGCGGTCAAGGGGAACCTGCAACTTATCCCACATCGCTTCCCACGCTTTAATCTTGATGAATCGGAGTGAAGTGGGAGCTGCTCAGCCATGTGCCAACTTGTCTTTCAAAGCAATCATCATGAGGCCTTTTTACTGACAGCACTGTCTCAGCCCGAGCTCACCTCCTGCCATTTACTTTGTATTCAGTACACTATCTTCCATCGCTGTGTCATGACATTATGGGAGAAATGCCTATGAAAATGACATGCACCGTGTGCCCAGTGGATAAGGATCACACAGCATTACCGTTGACTGCAGTCAGGCATCTATTAATCTGTTTTCATGCTACCATGATGGGAAGAGCTGTGAAGAGCCACAGTGCCCCCTAGTGGAGAATGTAACATAAACCTAAAGAGAAGAAGTCTCAAGTCACATTTCCTTCCAGTAAGTAAATCAGTAAGTACATTTTTTCTCAAACAATCATGCTGGATTGGTGCCAAAGTGACAGTTTGTGCCTCATTCATCACACAACACAAGTGAGAGTACACACCTGCTACACCAGTGATGGGCATGTTGTGACTCAGTGCACGCTCTGTTTGGAGGCTGTTGGCATGTTGTGGGTTTAACTTTGCTGTTGTGTTGTTCACATTCAGTTTGTGATGAGATGAATTATTGGCGTTTATGTCTGTGAAAGAGGTTTTTCCTTGCTGTAATCTCATACTGACTATTAAAATAGCCACTTCAAATGTGCTTTCAATGGAAGTGATGGAGGACTGTATCCACAGTGTGTCCACACAGTCATTTAAAAGTAGATGATCAGCTTCTATTCAGCAGTCTGAGTTAGTCATATCAAGTGATATCTGACACATTTACAGTCTTTTTAGCATCAAATTCCCTCTTAGTGTTTCCCTGTTGAGCTGTGGTGGTAATAATAATAATAACAATAATAATAATAATGATGATGATGATGGAGGATTGCATGAATGAGAGTGAGGGAAACATTGAGCCACTTACACTGAGGGATGATCATATGGCCAGATGGAGAGAGTCAGGTTGACATTTTGCCAGCACACTGGGGAACCCCTACTCTGTGCAATAAGTGTCATGAGATCTTAAATGACCACAGTGAGTCAGGACATTAGTTTAAAGTCTCATCCAAAGGACGACATCTCCTACAGCACAGTGTCCCATCACTACACTGTAGCATTGGGATTTATTTATGTTTTATTTATTGAATTAGGACCAGAGGAAAGACTAGTCCAGGTCTCCCATCTCAGTCCTAGCCAATCCCACAGCTCATCTTTCATTCAGCAGAAACAATGTACATGTGCATTATAAAGGGATGTTCTAATGTTTAATATTTAAGAATGATTACAGCAAGAAAAACATGTTTCTTTGTCCTTACGGTGAACCTGATGAGCACCTGAATGTTGTCTTAAGACAGACTTGAAAAACTGTGAGATAGAGGGCCGAGTTAACTTGGGTTTCTCTACATATTACATATATTTTAGTTGTTGAATATTTCCTCTGTATAAAGATACTGTTAGTATCTTGTATGATGCTCATCTGAGATTACACAGTATTATTGACTGACAGTGTGAGTGTTATTGATAGTAACACACACAGGATCTGCTTCAAACCAAAGCTGGAGCCATCAGTCATTTGAGAGATGCTACAGTTCTACACAAAGTTAATGCAGCAGTGGATGTTAACTGGTCATTTCTGTTATAGCAACAACCTGCAGGTCTGTAGAAATTAAATTCATAGTTATATCCCACTCAATTCTCAGCAGGACCACTGCCTGATTTTGTTACAGTGCTCTCATATCTCCTTTCAGCTCACAGTTGATGTTTTGGGAATCTCAGCTGAGCACCACTTCTCCCCACTGCTTCTCTTAGTGAGTCCACTGATACATTTTCACATCAATTTCATCATTTAATGTTATTAGAGAGCAAATAAATTCCGCTTCCCTGTTTTATAAAGTCCCACATGCACGTTCATTTAGATAACAGAATATTCAGTTTGATTCCAGTTAGCTCAAATGCTGTATGTAAAGCATTTTGTTGGATATTCACTTATTCAACAGCTGACATGAATATAATTATATGAGCTGAACTGATACGAGAAGCTCAATCTCCTTAATGCCTTAAAATGGTCTCGTTCACGGCGTCGTAGTTTATTAAACCAACGTTGTGTATAAAAGATGACTGAAATATTACATTTATTACAGTGATGAAACAAGCTGCTGTGGTCTTTATGTATAACTGATGGCATTCACTTCAGACTTGTGTCATGTTGGTAAGTGATACAGAAAAGTTGAAATGACCTCATTTTTACATAACAGTGACTTTGGAGGTGCTTATGCATAGACTGACATGTTAATATGCCCCAGATAAATGGACATGTCTATGTGGTTAAAAACACTGCGCTCGAATATTGATATCGTTATTGATTATTGAATTCTAGTATCAGTAGATGCCAGTTACTAAAAGTGACAGGTCTGTTCAGGTTACAGATGTGTTTTAATCCAGGAAGCGGTCCAGCATCCTCTGAATGTTCTGGAAGGAGTCTCTGCCCAGGTACTCAGCCTGTCCCGCCTCCCACCGCTGCTGATGCTCTCTGTCTACAGCCTGCTGTGATGAAGAGGAAGAAAAAAAAAGTTTTATCAAGAAACATCACACTCTCATCTTTATGCACAAATACAGTGTGAGGATTGGTCGATTTTCTTTAAATTCCTTCTTGCTCATCTTCCTTTCATGAGTTTCAAAACAGCAGCATTGAACCTGGAAGAAAGGGTTTATCATTTTTAAGCGATGGTTTCTTAATGATTCTTAATGATTAAAACCGCTAAATAGATTAATAACGAGTTATTAATAAGAACAATTTTGTTCATTTCATTTACAACTAATAATATTAATATTACTCAATCTTTTTAGTTAGTGTACATTAAGTCATTAGTTTCAGCCTATTAATCATCTGTAAAAAGAGTTACTGGAAATGTTTGGGGATTTGGGTGCACTATTGAACACTAACTAAATATAGTGCTCCAGATGATAGCTTGTAATAGAAGTCCAGTCTGCAGTGTGTAAAAAGGCAGTTCTGCCGAGCTGGGAGTTCACCCTGAGTGAACATAACTTTTAATAGATCCCCAAATCCCAGTTTCCCAGTTCACCTCTGATGTTGTCAAACCAACAGTACAAGCATTCATGGCCACTGATTATGTAGTTTGGTGCTGAGTAATCCCCATTCATCCTGGTATAATGTTCACACTGATGCACAGAGCTGTCAACTTTCCATTTAAATTAATGTTAATATGGTGCAAATTTTAACTGAGTTCTGAGAAAATTGGCAAAAGAGAGGATAAAAGAACAGGCAGGAGAAACACTGAAACATGTTGTAATCATTCCTCCTGTTCATACTGACCATTAGAAGATCCCTTCATAATGCTCTTACAATGGAAGTTATGGAGGACAAAATCCACAGTCCTCCTTCTGTGTAAACATGTATTTAAAAGTTAATATGAAGTTAATATGAAGCTTCAGTCGTCCAAATGAGTCAAATCAAGTCTTATTATGTTTCAACGTTACAGTGTTTTTAGTAGCAAAGTCTTTTTATTACTATACTTCCACCACAGCTCAACAGGGAATCACTAAGAGGGAATTTGATGCTAAAAAACCAGTAAATATGTCAGATATCACTTGATATGACTAACTTCACATCTACTTTCAAATGACTGTGTGGACCCACTGTGGATTTTGTCCTCCATCACTTCCATTGAAAGCACATTTGAAGGAGATCTTTTAATAGTCAGTATGAACAGGAGGAATGATTGCAGAGAGGAGAATTGTCGTTTTAGAGTTGAGAGTTTTAGAGTTTAGAGCAGTTGGTGGTGCCAGTCCTCCAGTCAGTGCCATTAAACTATTGCAGAAAAGGAACAGAGCATCGGTCAAAGCTTAAATGATAGAAAACCGTGTGGAAAACATGATGGAAATATGACATTTCTGTTTGTTTCATGTGATCTGTTTGACATATATCTGATGTTTGCGACTCTTCAGTGGATGCTGAATAAAGTTTAGGTCACATGTTTCATGTACGTAATCATTTATTCACTAAGTCTGTGCACTTTGTCGCATTTTCAATATCAGTACACTGATTTTTCCTTCCACCTTAGAAAGGCGTAAAAATGTTTTTTTTGGGATATTTCAGATCAAGTTAAGTGCATGACTGCGTTTCATGTGGGCAGGGAGGGTTATGGGGACATTATCATACGCTTTAACAAAATCCAGTAGTGAGTCTTCAAACTACTGGACATTTTGACATCTCTGGGAATTAAAGTGGTACAGGAGTCAGAGAGGAAAGATTTACGTACATGTTGTAAATCAGTGTCGGCGTCGTCTTCGCCCTCTGCACCCATAGGTGAGTCCTGGACCCCCGCTTTCTCCTCTGTGTTACCTGCATGGGAAGACTACACACACCACACAGTCATGTTACACTTCATATACCACAGTACAACATGTAGCTGAAAGTAGATGTTAGTAGTATGTAGTTTGAATTCAGTCTGAGTGCAGCTTGATAACATTGTCATTGTCTGTTCACGCTAATCTTACAAGCTTGTATAAACACAATGCATCAAGTTGAAATGAATTTAACAAATGACAGAAATGCAATGAGAAGCTCAGAGGCCTGTGGCAGATAATAGATTCTGTGTCCCTGTCCCTTTTCTTTTTTTCTTCTTCTTCTTTCTGCTGGAGTCAAATGCAGTCAAGCAGAAATACTCATAAATTAACAAGTCTCATCTACTGGAACTAACAAGAGCCACTTGAGCTGCCTAATAACCCACCATAATAATCACCATGATATATTATAAACACAACCGGCTATACTAATAGGGCCATTCATTAGGCCATTGATTAGCAAATATTTCTAATGACTACTTACTTGGCTTCACATAAAATGTATGACTTTTTTTTTTTTTTTTTTTAATGGAGCCTTTTTTTTTTATTTCTAGCAATAGCCATTCATTGCTAAAGCAGCAGAGTTGACTGCAGCACATTCCAGTGAAAACTAATAAAAAAAGATGCGATGCCTAACACCAGGGATTTAACTTTAAGCATATTATTAATATTTACATGACTTGTTCAGTGAAAAATATTATATCAAATAAAGAACTTGACATTTACACAAAGGGAAGCCTCAGGGTTGCTTCAGGCACAGCCGCACCAAGCAAAGTATGTCATTTAGATGCATTTATTGGTTAGAACTTTACATATTCTGTTATGATAAAGGCAGTATTTGGGGGTGGGGTGGGGGGGAGAGGTGGTTTATGGGAACACTGACTGATTGCTAGCCTCAAATCATTTAAAACAACACAGTTAGCCTACAAGCTTGTATAGTTTCAGGGAAATATCTCAATAGCTATTGGATGGATAGCCTGTGAATTTGGCGGCTGCATTAATAGTCCCCAGTCAAAGAATCATAATAACTTTGGTGAACTTCTGACTTTACCCTCCAGCTCCAACAACAGGTCAAAGCTATCACTCAGTTATCTAGTGAAATATCTCTACATCTGACTGAATGGACTGTAGATGATAACAGATAATAAATCCTACTGAATTTGGTGGCATTTGTGGTTTTGAGTGGTCTCATCCAAATGTTGGATTAAATTTCACTGAATTTGGTTCAAACATTCACAGAGCTGCTAGCATCATGTTCCTCTGTCCCAGGTAGCCATTGTGTGCCATGAATAGAAAAAAGAAGGAACACCTGCAAGTAATTGTGCAGGCATTTTCATAAACGCTGCTTTTTATTAGCCTTGCACTTGTGATATGAATGTGAATCAGTGGTAGCATGGGATAGTTGGAAAAAACACATCCAGAATCTCAAACACAGCAGTGCGATTTGCAAAAAGTGTGATTTACAGTGAATGGGCAACAACTTGACAAACCACCAGTATGGTTCTTGAAGTATGAACATTAGAGGGCTGAGGAATTATAATAGTGCCTATTGTTATTTACATATACACACATCTGTATCTCTTAGTAGGCTGACATTTCCATCATGTATTAGTCGTGTTTCCATAACGTACATTCATTTTCTGGAGACTAACCACAACTGTCCTTGGCTAACGCTAACCTTGTCTTGCTAACGCTAACCTTGTCTTGCTAACGCTAACCTTGTCTTGCTTTCTGTCCCCAAAAGGGAGGTCCCCACAAAAAGTCCCCACATGTGACTAAATACACTTATGTCCCCACAACATCAGGAATACATGGTACACACACACACACACAGATAGCACACACACACACACACACACACACAGATAGCACAGCCATATCAAAACATTGTCCAACAGTGACACAAAGGATGAGGGAGGGGAGAGGGGGAGGGAAGGTTCAGTGAAAAGGGATGAAATGTTAAACTGATCAGTATTTGGTATCTCAGCTCACTGTCTGTGGTTCAGCAGCAGGCTGAAGTGAAACATTTGCGAGCAGTGAATTGGTGCTGTCCAGGTTTTCTCTAAGCTGCATGTCGGTCTCTTGATTTTGGATCTGTAAAAAAAAAAACGAGAGGATGTTAAGTGTGGGGGACTACAACCAGGACCAGGCCTGGACCAGGTTTATGTTGCAGCCAATGTGACTTATTAACAAACGTTCAGCTAGTGGAACAGTTGGACGACGTCATCAGTGAAAAGTGTTTAAGGTTTGGAGTAAATACATGGTTGACTTCCTGCTCTGTGCATTACATTACATTTACAATCAGGTTGGTTACACAAACACTTTGGTGATAGTCACATTTCTCCTTCTTTACTAAAGCACAGCACTGAGGTTTGGTGCTGGTTAATAGAAGAAAAGCACAACTTAATATTCTGTTTTTGGCTCATTCAATATGCATTTCCTGTTTTGCAGCATCAAATATGGGATGAGGGAATGGAAATTCATACAAATCGCTGCTGGACCTGATTAATTCATTTCAATCACTGATGTTTTTTATTGAGCTGACATCAGGCTGTTTAATAATTCTCATAATACTTCTTATGGGATGACCCACAGTTCCATTAAGTGTCTTCTTTTCAACTGGTGATGCAACACTTTCTTTTACACTTCATTACTTTACAGAAATGTGCAACACTTGTCAAAACAGTCATGTTTTATTCAGGACTTATTTTTAGCAGCACGTTATTCAGTCTCAGTAAACAGCAGGCCAAATTGAACAATTCTGGTGATTCAAAATTTTGAACCCCTGAGTGTAATTTGTGACTGGCTCAGTAAATATCCCCCTTTGTGATAAAGTGTTGTTATAAAAAAAATAAAAAATAAAAAAAATAAAAAGATTACTGGGAATGATGTTGTGAAATACTAACAAATTTAATAGCAAAAGACTTTTAAAAAAATAAATGCTGTAATAGAAAAACACTCAGTATTATCTGTTATTATTTATTATATTTAACAATTTTTTTAACCCTTTAATGGACTGGCGACCTGTCCAGGGTGTACCCCGCCTCTCACCCAATGACGGCTGGGATTGGTTCCACCTGACTGATATAGCCATTAGTTACTGTTGTGGGTTCAGCTACTGCAAGAACTGATGTAATTTAAAGAAGTTGTAATGCATAATTAATGAATCAATAATCCAAAACCATCTGCAGTGTGAGGTATACTGTATGTCTGGTTGCACATGGTATAATTATTATATCATAATTATTCTAGCACAAAGCTTCAACTGTTAGTTTGTGTATAAGAATGCTGCTACATGTCATCTTTAACTCAATGTTCAGAATATGAAAATCATAAACATATTAACAATCAGTCCCATAAGTAAAATGAGCTTTACTGTTCCATGGTAAGTTCTCATTCATATCATTAGCAAAGTGCAGAAAATAAACAGAGGCCTTCTTAAATCATTTTCTCTGCCTGACAGGTGTAACAGATTACAGTGTGATGTTTTCTCTAAAGTAACTCTGCAACCAATCACAGAGAGAGAGAGAGAGAGAATGCATTAAGCTGTCAGATCACATGGGTGCTCATACTTGTGTTTTCTCCCCGTCCTGACTGGGCTGAGTCACTGGGAAAGATGATGTTTGACTGAGGTATTCCTTCCACCACAGGGAGACAAAACCTTCCATAGTGTGTGAATGGCTGGTGCTGGAGCTCCAGGGTTTAGCTGGTCCCAGGAAGTGGACGATCTTTGCATTATGGCCAAACCTGCAGGAAAAAAGAAAAGAAATCATTTCTGCTGTACTGTACTGTACACTACTCTATGGAGGGAGAAATGTTGAAGGACAGCTAAGCCATTTTATTTTAATTTAGAGGACTTGTTGTTTGTGTGCTGTATTGATGAACAGCTCAGTGGGTACAAAATACCACAGTGTGCAGGGTATACATATATACTGAGCTTTACGGACTATTTCGGTTCAGAACTGTTATCCAATGTTAGAAATGACTGGCAGATGCTTATTGAACATTGCATATTAGGAAATGTCCTGTAATCTACATTAATATAATGATATAATATTAAAAGTACTCCATCATTTTTCACCGTTTTTGTTTTAGTGTCAGTGTCAGTGTTAATGTTAATGTTAATGTTAGGGTTAGTGTTAGTCTTACAGTCATTGTTTATTCAGTCTGAAATCAGTTGTGTAATGTCTTCTATGGGTCTGGAGGAGTTTTGTCAAGCCTCATGATGTCATAGAGAGTTATCTCAGCTTAGGTTTGGAATACAGAAATATTGGGTTTCAAAAACTTGGAGTGTGGAATCTGAAATGATTTTATTTTATGGTCATGGATTTATTTCAACGACATTATTGACTGATTTTATTTGGCAGTAATGTTGAGCAGAAGTTTTCTTAACAAGGCTTATAAATGGAACTCAAGTACAGTATTTTCTTATGTCATTTAACTCTCACATAAAACACATTTCAAGGAATGCCTTTTTTCATCTACGTAACATTGCAAATATCAATGCATCCTGTCTCAAAATGATGCAGAAAAACTAGTCCACACATTTGTCCTGATGGACGTCCAGGTCCCAACATCTGGGTCCTGAAAGACGGGGGCCGTGCTGCTGTCACAATATTATTCATGCTCCTATTATTTTAATTGTTGTTTGTCATTGTGCTTCTGTCTCCTCTCTCCATCTACTCTTTCTCTCTCCTTTCTTTCTCTTCTCCCTCTTTTCCTCTCCCCCCACCTAGAGTCTGGTTCTTCTTGAGGTTTTTCTTGCTGTGTGTGGTTCAGCAGTGGAAAAGTTGGGTCTCTTTAAATTCATTTAAAGAGTACAGTCTAGACCTGCTCTATGCGAAAAGTGCCTTGAGATGACTTTTGTAGTGATTTGGTGCTTCATAAATAAAGATTGATTGATTTTTATTGAAGAAAGTGATTACATATAGTAGTAGTAGTTTGTTTTAAATCACATTATTTACCTTTGCTTGCCATTTTTTCCCCAACATAAAACATTACAATTGATGCTGCAAATTCATTTTTGGCTGAAATAATCCCAAAAATAAAACATTATATAAATAATGGTAAATAAAATGAGTAAAAGCTTTCAACCCTGACTAAGAAAAGATGTATTTATGACACACTCACTGGTGGAAAGCAGGGAGGTAGCTGTAGACTGAGGTGGCACTGAGGTTGTAGATGAATGGCAGGTGTTTATGGATGTCCTCCACTGACCAGCTGCTGAAGAAAGAGTTTAGCAGACCCTGGTCTCCTCCTGACAGAAAGTAATACACAACATTCATGATTATTCATTATTATGAGTATTGATGTTTTTAAAAAAACTTGCCTCTACTGTTAAAGCTTAAAGAAATGCAGTCCATAAAAGCCAACAGAAAGTTTGGGTGGAATTCCTGTGTAGTACTCTTTGACATTTTGTTAACATATTGTTTTATTGACATGAATTTCAGTTAACAAATGTGTATTGGCTGTTTCAATATTCTCTGGTGTTTAATTCATGTCTTGTCTTGACATGTTTTTCAATCATTGACTTTCTTTAACTTTCAGATACAGAAACCATTCAAATATCAAAATGTTGATCTCTTTAAGGACATTTATGCTCTTACTTTTCTCTGTTGTAGCATATTCCTCAGATTTTATGTTTTTTTTTTTAAATATTAAAATATGTAATGGAAAGTCAATGGGAGGAATGTTTGAAAGTTGATAAGTGCTGATAAGTATTCATACCTTATGGACAGGTGTCTCATGTGGAGGCACTTAATATATTAAACAATGGGATCAATAGTGCTACCTTGTGGTCACTTACTGCATGTTTTACATGTTGGTTGATAACTCAGGAACCACAAGGCCCAATCAATGGACAGTGACACATGTTTTGCTTCTGTTGGCACATCTTTAATCTAATCTTCAGAATCAGAATCAACTTTATTGTCATTAAAACAGCACAACAAGATTTGCTTGTGCAGCCTCTATAAAACAATGCCCACACTCGCACACACACTCACACACTCACACACACAGTAATTAAGTGCATCAGAACACTTGGTACATACCATATTCAGATGACACCAAACAAAACTTAGTTTGTTTAGGGTCAGTATGATATCTCTACAGTTTTGTTCTTGTCTTATTAAAATAAGATGAAACTTGGTAGTAGGAGTCCAGTTACTGCAGTAAAAGTTTCTCAGTAGTTGAGATATTGGTCAGGTTGTAATATAGATAGATAGATAGATCAGGGACGCCCTGTCCATGGTAAGTGGATCCAGTGTCCAAGTCCAACCTGTGTCCAACTCAGAGTGTGTTTGTGTGTGTGTGGCAGAATGTCAATATTTAGAGCTGTAACCCTGCTCTCTCTCTCTCTCTCTCTCTCTCTCTCTCTCTCTCTCTCTCTCTCTCTCTCTCTCTCTCTCTCTCTCTCTCTCTCTGTGTGTGTTAGTGTGTTTCACAGAGAATTAATTAACTGGAAATGTGTATATGTCCTCTTTAAAACTAAATACATTGATTAGTGCAACTTGTAAACAGTTGTGAAGAAACATGACTTGTAAACAAATAACTGACTCATGCTCCTTGTGAAATCATGTTTTTACATAATAAGAGGTTTTACAAGTAATGTACCAGTATATCTAACATAAAAGCCACATGTTGTGCAGCTGCAGGTTCAAAGAACTTCCTACATTTCCACTTAAAGCACACAAAACATCCTAAAAGCAATGATTCAGATTTGTTGAGCCCTGAAAAGTAGTGTTACATAAGACACATCTGAAAGACATCCATTAACCCTCCTGTTGTCCTCGAGTCAAGGAAGGAAGGGAGGAAGAAGGAAGGAAAGGAGGGAGGGAGGAAGGTAGGAGGGAGCGAGGAAAGAAGGAAGGAAGGAAAGGAGGGAGGGAGGAAGGAAGGAAGGACAGAGGAAAGAAGGAAGGGAGGAAGGAAGGAAAGAAGGACAGAGGATAGAAGGAAGGGAGGAATGTAGAGGGGAGGAAAGAAAGAGAGAAGGAGGGAGGGAGGGAGGAAGGGAGGAGGGAAAGGAGGGAAGGAAAGAAGGAGGGAGGGAGGAAGGAAGGACGGAAGGAAGGAAAGCAGGAAGGGCGGAAGGAAGGAAGGAAGGAAAGGATGAAGGAAGGAAGGAACCAACGAAGGAAGGAAAGGAGGAAGGGAGGGAGAGAGGGAGGAAAGGAGGAAGGAAGGAAGGAAGGAAGGAGGGAGGGAGGAAGGAAGGACAGAAGGAAGGACGGAAGGAAGGAAAGCAGGAAGGGAGGAAGGAAGGAAGGAAGGAAGGAAGGAAAGGATGAAGGAAGGAAGGAACCAACGAAGGAAGGAAAGGAGGAAGGGAGGGAGAGAGGGAGGAAAGGAGGAAGGAAGGAAGGAAGGAAGGAAAGGAGGGAGGAAGGAAGGAAGGATGGAAGGAAGGAAGTTAGGAAAGAAGTATGGAAGGAGGAGGGAGCAAAGAAAGAGGGAAGGAGGAGAAGAACGAAGGAACAGTCAAAAGAGATGGGGTCAATTTGACCCGGGAGGACGACAGGAGGGTTAAGAAGTGATTGTGCTTGACCACAGACCTTCTGTGCCAATGAAATGACCCTTTACACCTACTGTAGTGTCACAGTTACATATGAAGAAACATGTCTAAAGAAAGAGTTTGATGTTTCCGGCCTCATCTGTGCTTCTGTCACTGCACAAAGGAAAGGTTTATATTGCAGACCACAAAAGCAGGCGAAATTACAGAAATAATGGTGAATCAATACTAACATGTTCTACTCACAGGTGTTATTGCTTAAACATGTGTCTACAGTGAACAAATTGATCATTTTATTCATTTTAATAGAGGTAGACAGACTGGTAGACACACAGAGACTACTTAGCTATGAACAAACACATTCTCTTGCCTCTTCTTTAAATTTTGCATGAATGCATCCATGTCTAGTTGTCAGTATTCGGCTCACGCAGCATTGTCTGCTTGTTAGCCTGAACACAAACATGTAGTCATGTCTCACCATCAAAGCTGCCGTGCTGCAGGGCGTGATCCAGGAGCCTGTCGTGGGTTTGCAGGGACGGTCTGAAGACAAACACGCCAGAGTTAAAGCAGTCGGGCCAGCCGGGATCAGGAGCGGCCGACAGCTCGTCCCTGTCAAACAGCTCATCCACGTTACACAGTACCTGAGAGGGAAGAGGTCACAGGTTCATTTGATGTGCAGGTGTGTGGATATATAGCCATGATTGGGATGAGACAGTGCCAGATCATTCCCACAGGAAAGCTTAGGGAAGCCACCGCCACCTCTGAATAATGCATCAATCTCCTCTTTGTGTTGCTGGTTCAGGTTTGTTTTTCAGTGTGTGCATCTCTCACATACCACTACTCATTATTTTATGCCATAAACTTCCAAAATATAACAGGTTTTTTAATATTTTACCCATTATTTTGCTGATGTTAGGGTTTATAATGCCTCCATAAAGACATATAGACCTGACACAATTCACATTACAGCTTATTATGTTTGCACAGTTCAATACTGATACCAGTGTCCAAACCTCTTCACACAGTCAGCACAGCAGCACCACTTATGGACCAAACTGTGGCACATTTACACTGTTTTCACACAAAAAGGCATTCAGTGACTACAGCCTTCGATTTTCAAAGACGGCATTTTTGTTTTGTTTTCTTTTCTTTACAGCATTATTCTAATGTATTGTATTGGTACTGAATTACAGTACTAACAGTACAGGTTCTGTCCAGATGTCAGATGTAATCAGAAACCTGTCACATGTTTATGTATCAGCCCAAGCCAGCATGTTACATGCAGGCTACCTGGGTACTGAGTGGGCATGGGCTTGAACTGGACACATTTTGCGGGTCCCACATGGTTTCAGTAACATGGGCCCCACATATGAACATGTGACTGTATGAGCATCATAAGGGATGTAAGTGGGCTAAGTGGGCATCTGTATAAACAGGGCAAATTGTATGGGTCCCATATTGTTTCAGTACCATGGGCCCCACTTAAGGTCCATTCTGATCCCACTTAGACCCCATATGGGCCCTACCTGAAACCCAGTCAGAACCCACTTGAAACCCATATGGGCAAACACAGGTGGGGCCACCATGGAAACTGTGGACAAACCCACTTGGGACCCATATTTGCAGCTCTTTCTTTTTTTGGAAGTATTGTTTCTGCACTTTTAAGGACTGCATCTCAATTTCGTTGTGCTTTGTACAATGACAATAAAGACATTCTATTCTATTCTATTTATAAATGTAACCGTTATGTGACCCACATGGACATGCTGGCTGGGAGTGTTCTGGTTTCTGTTGAGGTAAGGAACAAGCGCTTATCCAGGATGTCATGATCCTCCAACAACAGACTGATCAATAATCAATATATGTGTAGACAAGTCAGAGCGGCACGACCTTGCTCTGTTGACTCAGCTCGGTCTTCAAACGTGTGTGTCCCAACTAACATGAGAACATGTTTGAACTGACCACTGACCAAACAGACAATGAACATGTTCGAAAAACATGCCTGTAACATCATGATGGCTCTGATAACATCGCTGACCTGCACACACACATTAGCTAACAGGTCAGAGGTTCAAAGAGACTGACATGATACTGTAGGTTGACTCTGTGATAGTGACAGTGAACTACAGTTTGACCAGCATGTTCATGTACTGTACAGATGTTTCTATTAAAGAGTGTTCCAAAGCTTGGCTGAATAATCTCTTAAGAAAGTAGATTATGTGTAGCTTGTTTTTGTTCTTGGTTGTTAGAAGCATGAGACCTTTCAGACACTGACAATGACATCACACTTTGAGTTCCATTTCTCCTCTAATAAAGCAAGAGAAGGCACCACTACCAAGACATTCTGAGTAACTGCTCAGGAGTGAAGACACAAGGCAGAAGACATGTCATTGATCGTTCTCGAAAAAGATGGAGCCAAATTAAACTTGACCAATAACAAAAAATACAAAGAGTATAGCTCCATGCTGAGAAAAACATGACTGACAGAACAGCTGGAAGACATTTTGGAAAGTTCTTGAACCTATCAGATCACATTAGAAGTGGGAGGTGTTGGATGTGCACGATGCTGAGACTGTCCTCTTCACAAAACTACAGCATTGGTCATTTGTTTGCCAAAATACAAAGGACGAAATGTGACAACACTGATACCTGCTACACAGCCTCACCTGCTTGTCTACAGCTCAGATAGACAATCACTGTGCCTCTGTTTGTTCTCTGTTTAGAAGAATTGGAATTTGCCTGCAGCTCACATGGGTGGCTAATGGTATGAACCAAGCATGCAGTGCATTGATGGAGTGGCGGGGAAGTCAAATAACTAAATTCAAATATGCATCACGTGCCCAACTGTGAACTCATTATATTGTAAAAGTGTCAAATGAGGAAAATTTAGAGAAATGCCGCCAGGAGACGCAAAGTAGACATCATCAATGTATCCAGTGAGTCAATAGTGACTTTTAAACCTGTTTACTCAGAAACTATCAATCACAAATGTCCCGAGTTCATCCAAAGTCATTATTGGCTAAAACTTTTGAAAAAGTTTGAAACACAGATGTGTTTAGAAAGCATCAATAATCGATCTGACTGATAAATGAATGTGTGATTTAACCTTGATTCATGTTTCAGAGAGCAGAGAGAGTGTATTTTTTCATCTTTCAGCTTTTACACCACTAAACAGCTCCTATCACACAATATCATGTCCTATTTTACCTAAGACATGAAAATATAACATAGCAATAATGATGTAAATGTATTTTATGTAAAGTGAAAATAACAAGAACTTTAAGGAACTGTGGGGTTTATTGTATAACCATTAGAGCCATCAGTCTTCACTGCTACATCATAAAAAGAAATCCTCATAACTACTATCTTATTAAAACTATTAACTATTCATTTCACTAAAACACATGGCAATAGATACGAGTCAAATTTGACCCAGAACAGCTTCAATGGACAAACATTTGTAGCATCTATACAAAAGTATAACATTTAAAATATTTTCATTTTTGTGCCTTTTGGGCCACTTTAGGAAAAGTCATCAAATTTCAAGGTAAAAGACATTTGAGGTGTTTTTACAGGCTGTCAAATGTCAAAATGGGTCAAATATGAACTCCAGTTTTATTTCCTTTTGTTTGTTTTTTAAAATAATGAATGGAACACTACATTGTGAATCTGAACGTTACCAGCTTGTGTCAGACAGCAGTCCCCCCCCCCCCACACACACTCACCAGCGTGTCCGCATCCAGGAAGACACATTTACTATACTGGGTCAGGGTCCAGCAGTGGATCTTTGTAAAGGTGATGCCTAGCTCAGGACGTCCCAGCCAGGACAGACGGAGGTGGTCCTCACTGTCCATCTCATCCACCACGATGACCTCATCAAACACCTCCTCGAGGGTGTGCCTGGTTTAATTAGGATGAAATGAGCATGGTTTTTTTTCAGATTCAGTGATGAGGAGCTAGAAGGACATGAGATCTGATTCATTACAGAATTTATTTGCCAGTTTTTAATTAATTAATTAAAAACTTAAAAAATAAGAGACCAAAATTATTTTTGCTCGAGAAACAAATTAAAGAAAAAAAGATTTACCTCCACTCCTCTGAAATATTTGTCGTAACCATGACGACGATGCTGCGAGTTGTCCCATGCCGCCGTAAACTGCTGGCCACCACTGTGGCTCCCATGCAGTAGGGGTCTGTGGTGGCCAGGGTGACGAAGGCCTCAGCAGCTGGTGACAGAACAGAGGATCAGACTGAAATTAAAATGATATTATTGATACTGTCATTAAAAAGAAAACTACTGGATGTATGTTTCTGGGTTTTTCCTAAATCTCAGGTTCTTTTTCTTTATTTTTTATGATTTCATTGTTTAATTGATAAGAACTTTCATTTGATCATCATATTGTAAACATGCTGTGAGCAGGTCAGTGAGTACATCTGACTGAAAAAATCAATGTCTGAATAAATGTAAACTCATAGTATATAAATATCATAAAAGCCTAATAAGCTGTCAGTCAGCTCCATAATACTTATTAACTCACAAAGACACAACATATCTCTAAAATATGAGAAACTAACAACAACCAAAACAGCCACAGTCAAGCTACTGAAAGGTTTCTGCTTTCCATCTGATCCACAGAGGAAGGCTGAGCTGTATCATGACATAATGTTATCTATCATGTATCAGTTACAGTCTCTGGTTGTGACCACAGCACAAGTGGATGCACATACACAAGTTATTAAGAGGAAAAGCAAAAGAGCTTCAGAAAAGCAAAAAAAAATCCTGACCGTGACCTTTCAGGGACTCAAGTACACCTCAGAGTCTTCATTAGTGTTTGGAGTTTACTCATTTAAGCAATAAGACATTAAGTAAACCTTGAGTTAAAGGACAGGTTCATCATTTATCAAGTGTGTCTTAAAACAACAGTCAGGAGCCCAAATGAATATTGGAACATGTGTTCCTCGCTGTTATCATTATTCCTGTTCATACTGACCATTAGAAGATCCCTTGCCAAGTTTTCTAGGAATCGAACCAGTGACCTTCCAGTCACAACCTTTAGGCCCTAATTAATCTCATGTCATTAGTTACACCTGTGTCTGAGCCTCATGTACACTCATCAGTTCAGAACCACTGGTTTATTGTATCAGAGCCTCCAGGCTGTGATGTCTGCTCTATCTCCTTCTTAAAGCTATTTAAAGCCATGATGCTGAAGGTGTGTGTGTGTGTGTGTGCTTGCATGTGTGTGAGCGTGTGTGTGTGTGTGTGTGTGTGTTTGTGTGTGTGTGTGTGTGAAACATGAAACCACTGATTGAAACTAATTCTTAAAGCATCGTAACTTTACAGCATCTTAATCAGGCACAGTGGGAAACAAGTGTGCTTATTTATGCTGGACAATGGGATGACTGGTGCTTTATATGGTTGAATATATTTACAACATTTTATCCAGTGATGACATAAATATTGTTTCTGAAATTTTGGGCCAATAAGGAACATTTTAACCATGTTTTTGCAATTAATTTAGAAAAAAAGTTTGACTTTTTTCTAAATAAAACACTTTTGTCCAAAACATTTGTCCAACATTTAACATGAACCTCAGTGTCTTCAACTGTGTAGATCATTTTAAAATTCTTGATCCATAATGATATTTAACACAAAGGCCTCTAAGGGTTCGTGACTTTTATATCACACTCTGACTTTCCTGGCCTGCCGTCAGATGCAGAACTATGTAACCTTTTGTCTGCAGTCATCTCTGGGCTGCTGCATGTAGTGTTCTATTTCAATTGGCACCAGTGTGTAGGAGCAGGAGTCTATTCTGATTACAAGTCAAACTGGGTCACTGCAGTGTGTTCTATATAATTTAACAACTTCGAGGGGGAACACCTCCCCTGAAGACAATAGTGTTCCCTAAGTCCAGAGCTGTGTTTGAGGTTGGCTTGTGTTTTTTTTTTATTGAAGTTACTTAGCCATTGTAGAGAAAGTCAACTAGCAGTGTGGAGCTCTTCTACTACTCAATAGTGAATTTTGATCTTATAACATTTCTAATTTTGATATTTTGTATTAAATAAACGTACCTACCTGACATTTTTGATGTCTTTGATATCAAGAAAACTTCCCTAGTCCACAAAGAAGGTTATCAAAAAATCTGCCCCAACTTTTCTTCAAAAGGCTTCTCATAAAGTCTTCTGGAAACAGTCAATCATGAGGGCCCAGAGGAATCACATCTTTACACCAGCTGACACTGGAAGCTCTCCTGAGAGCTGACAGGATGAATTTGTATTTGACTCTGCAGCATGAAGTCACATCCCAGTCTGTTTTTAATGTGAGAGTGAGGAGCAGAGCAGAAGCACTCCGCTCTGTTTGCTCAACTGGTCATTCAACTAGTAGAAAGTGAGCTTTGCCAGGTGTTGTGTAATACGCTCGACCTTCACAAGCTGCTCTGTGTTCACCTACTGTGTTCACTTTCACTTCCTGCATATTAATGAGGGCCACGGAAATCTAATTTAACCAATCGCATTGCACGTATTCACTAAACAATCCCAACTCTTTTCTTTTCAGAGATTTCAAATGTCTAGCATGGTCATCAGTGGATGTTTGATCAGCTGTCATGTTACATCTGTCATGTGAGCTCTTATTAGCTGTGAGTTCATTCATTTCACTTTTAGGACTTGTCATTCATGTTGGCTTACAGTTAAGCATGAGAAATATGGATAAAAGCTCCAGAAAACAGTCAGTAAGCTTCCCTTGAGATGGGATTGTATTGTTTATTTTCAGGGTCAAGAATGAACTTGAGCTTGTTTTTTTTTACTATGATAATCCAGTATTGACTGTGTGGCTGATTTACATGTCGCTCTCTCAGTCATTGAACGTTATTCAGTCTCAAAACTGGGAAATTGGTTGAAAAAAAGATTTGAACAAATAACATGAATGTAGTTTCTGTCTGACCTCCACAGTCTGGTTGAAGTACTTTCAATCATCAGACTCCTGATTTCTGTCATTACAATCAGAAGAAATGTCTCATTTCATACAAATCAAACACATCACTCTGAAAAAGTGAGAAACTCTAGCACCAAGCTAACAGCTGAGATGAGCACTCACCATCAGCCCCATGTTGTTCCTGGTTGACATGCAGCTCAGGATGTGATAGAAACAGCACAGAATAGAAAGGATGTCTGTTAACACTGAATTAACTTCAGTTGATAAAGTTCTGGGTTTTCCTGAACAGATTTTGTGGCAGAACATTACAGGGTTATTTTTGAGTTAACAGGTGAGGGGTCACCACAGCTGTGAAGGCTTATCTAACATAGCACAAAAAGTAAGGACATTTGTGTTTGGTAGATTATTTCTGCTCAACCCAGTCTCACGGAAATACGTGACACTTTTAATCTATTGATTCGTTATCTGGGACACGAAATTTCCACTTTTTTCGTGTCACCAAGAACGATTTCAAAACTCATGTATTTCAATTGGAAGTATTTTTCGTGCCATTAAGCACGACTTTCAAACTAATGTTCTGTCCGGAAGCTTTCTCCCTACTGTCCCTTAAGGTGCTCCGTACAGATAATTTATTGTTTATTTTTCTCATTTGTGTCAGCATTTTTCAAGACATAAAATTTCCGTGAGACTGGGTTGCAATGCTTCTTGGCAATACATCTTATACCGTTGGAAAGCCTGTTTATTTCCCTTTTAAATGGAGCCTCATTTGTAAGGAACATGCTGAGTCAACGTGGTTGTGTTGGTCTCTCTGGCACGAACAGCGCGCCGAGGCTGATCCCACAAGATTTGACCATTTTTTCATGGGCCCACATACTCAGCTCTGCTGCTCCTCTACACAAATGCATGTGGAACCATACATAATTAACATTGTGAGTGAAAGTTATTGACCGTGGGCCATGATAACTGTCACTGGCCTGTAGCTACTTAGCACTGAGTCTGTGAGAGGACACTCAACTTGAGCTATATATCTCCCTTTATTTATAACATTCTATCACCTTAAGATCTGAACTGGGACCTCCATAAGGGGTCGTCAGTCTAAATCAAATATAGTCAGACATGACTCATGAACCAACACACTACTAAAACAGCTAGCTGTCATAATGACCATGATTGGCCAATTATGTAGCTGTTATCAATAAGAAACCATCTTTATATCTAAATATGAGTTAATATAACATTAATGTAATATCTAGATACTTCATTAGTTGAGTTTCTCTTACAGGTTTGTGAGAAAGGACCATGAGACGACCTTCGACAACAAGCAACCGCTTTATTTGTTTATTCATTTAACTTATTTATTCATTGCTTTATTCATCAGGGACACTGCACATTAATAAACATAGCTGTAAATGCACCTGAGTTAACAGGCTATTTTTCATCTGCAGTCCCTGAACACTTTACAAAGTCACCCTCATCTTTAGTCAAGATTCACATTACCGAGATCATTTATATTCAACATTTATACACTAACAAGATCAAATTTGTGGATTAAAAAGAACACAAACACATGCCTGGATCTCAAGTTGTTTTTTTTAAGTGATGACGATGGTGATGTGGCTGAAAGATCCAAAATATCAAGCAAGTGGACCTTGAGTTTGAATACTTTTTGATTACTGATGTCAGGGTCAAGACTAAACATTAGTCATTCTGAAAGACGTGATGACAAAAAGGACAAAACAACAATAAACTGTACACCACTTTATTGAAAACATGTACACACATTTCAAATCCACTCAGTAAAATAACATTCATCTAATCATCACATGAACTATACCTGGATTATCTATGCTTGTTACGCTCAGACAATATAAAATACAAAAATCTCCCCAAAACTCACTTTAGATTGAGATCATGATTGATACTGAACAGCTCAGAGGCAGCACGGCAGCATCCAGCCTGAAGCTAACATCAGCAGGGTCTATACACATCATTGTCAAGTATTTACATGGATGCAGATCATTTTAATGTTTTAGCATCGCAACAGCAACTCTCCAAACATAACCTCCTCATGTAATTGTTCTGATGTTAGTATTTTTATGTGCTCATGAGTGGCTGAAGGATGGGAGACCAAATTCAACATAGTGCAGAGAACTGAAATGGAACAAGTGTTGATTCATGATTCATGGACAAATGCAGCATATGCAATACCTCAGAGTGTTGCCTGTGCTTCACCTCTACTCTACTCTACCTCTATGCTACAGCAAACAAAAGAGCAAAAGAGCAGCAAAGCAGCAATATAACTGAAAAAATACAAAACTCTGCAAAAATCTCCATATTAGTCCATTTCTGTCTGATTGAATCCTTAAAACCTTATATTTTTTAAAACAAGTGGGTTGGAGTATTACACTTTCACTTGTTTTAAAGCTGCATTAGTTGAGTTTTTGACCAATTGGGGGCAGCAGAACTACCTAAAACACAGTCTGACCTTATGAAGTTGTTACGGCTAATGTGTTAGCAAACAGATGCCTATTTACATGTGCAGCAGAGACAGATGAATATTATCATCCTATTGGATAAAACCCTCTACCAGCTGAGAGAAACATCTGTCTCTTCAGCTGTCAGATGTCTCTGACTTTTAGAAGAGTTTGTGGGTCAGAGAACCAAAACAATGAGCTAAAAGCACAAGTGCAAAGATGGTGATAATTGTCTTTTCATGTTACACATAGTCATTAGATCCACTGTTAATATAAAAATGTTTATTAGTGCAGCTTTAAAGTAAGTACTAGAAGGAGTCAAACTACAGACAGAAATGTATTTTGCAGTGTACAAATTAAGGAGGAATCTCCAACACAAGAAAACAGAAATGTAAAGGTTATACTAGCTAGTATCTACTATACTGTATGTTACATTTACATGTGACACTAAAGATCTTAAGCAATGTCACTTATATATATCAAATAAATCTCACTGACTTATGTATATTTATCAAATATATATAATACATTAGCATTCTGCTTACATCACAATCAGCATTGTACATGAGAAGCTCCTTCTGCTGGACTGAAGTCCACTTACATGATGATTGGATCAATATAACAACCTGAAACATCTTTGACCTATGCTACAGTATGGATTACTGTCAATTTTTAAATAGGGGCCCATTACTGTCGATGCAAACTCAGTACTTTCTCCATTTTGACCTGTTGTCTTAATAAGTGCAGTACAATGTACATTTCCACAAAATCATGTCATAGTCACTTTAAAAGGTTTTCCCTCCTCTGTTCCAGTTGTTTCTACTTTATCGTTCTTTCAGTCGCACTCACTTATTTCACATTGAAAAACGTACAGCTTCTCAAAAGTCCTGCTCAATGGTGTTCCTGATGAGTTTTAAAACTACAGGAAGTCTTGATTTTATTGACTGTAACTTAGAAAGAACCAAAAACACCATTCACTATTGATCACTGGTACTCACTTCATTAAAAAGATTTCAGTCGTCACTTCTTAATCAGGAATTATTGATGATGGTCTGACGACTGAACGTTATGTTAACTAATGACTTCAATTTAACAGTGCTCAAAAATACGGCAAAGTAAAAACTGACTGGAGGTAAATGGTGAAAGAAAATGCACATTACACTGAATTTACAATTAATTTTGAATTTACAGTGTATGGTTCAGTCAGATTTTGATGATCAATCCAATCTTTTAAGATTTAAGGTGCTTAGGGAAATACTGTACATCCATTCTGGGGCACACACAAGAAAATACATACGGTTTATTTTTAAGGTTCCTTCTCAGATACCAGCTGGGTAGAGTTTGCCACAGACACAATCACAAGTTACAGGGTAAAGGATGGCAGGAAAGAGTCTATTCTGTAACAATCGCCTCCAGCTGTGCAGCAACTACGTAAAACTTAATACACTTATATGTAGTTACTATAGTGTAAGCGTCAGATTCATGTGTAGAGTAGTATTTGTTGAAATCATTACTCAGCTGTTCTGATTGAAGTTCTGTTAAATATGAACGGAAAAAAAGAAATCAAACAGGACTGATTTTTATTTTACATTTTTCAAGTTAAGCTTTAGTTGTATCCATGTTAGGCTGCAGCTTCATCTCTGAGACAAAGGGAGTCTCAGTCTTATGACCAAAGACAAAACACACACAGTTAATTGAAAGGTTGATTTTGAGTTGAGTTCTGTATAACAGGCCACTGACTTGTGTTGTGCAAGTGCAGAGTGTCTCTAAGACGTCTTGAGCAGGTTGCTGAGAACTGAAACGTAGAAGAACACAACATGGATGTAATGACTGAGTGACAGAGCTCCAAACACGGCAGGTACAGAGCAGAGGAGGAGTTCAGTACCTGCTTTTCACCACTAGATGTCAAACTAAACACAGGTCTGGATTTAGTTTGGTTCCTCAGCAGTTAACAACATCAACACTGCTAATAACATACTTTAGAGGTACCATTTAAAACATATCTAGATGTACAGTCCATGATTCCATACAAACATTAATCAGATACATTTGTACATTTGTGCCAAGCACTGAGATTCACATCTGATTTGATTCACACTTGGTCTTTTTTATTAATAATAATAATAATAATAATAATAATTTGAATTATTACTTTAATTTTTATTCCAGATACTGATTCAGAGAAACCCGAACAAATGATGTCTCCTGCTACACAAACAGTAAACACATGAACAGTGATACACTTTTTAATAATGTTGCATGATCGCATGTATTTAAATACTCTGGGCTTCAATATCCGTTTTGCCTTCAACGTTCAAGAAGCCAGAGGCCAGCTGGAAGAAGACCTGAGGAGACTATCAATCATACAAGAACTGAAGCAACCACATGGTCCTCATCCTTAAAGTCTTTTCTCTTGTAACAATAAAACTATTGTCTGAAAACACTCCCCATGAAGTGTCAATTTCATCTTTATGTGGCTTGTCAGTGAGCTGCATCCTCTCTGCCTCAAAAATAAGATTTAATGAAATTATAAGTGTTTTTCTTTTTTATATGATTTTTTAGGATTTTTTTGACTTTATTGGACAGTTAGTTGCAGAGAGGCTGACAGGAAACATTATTTCTCAGTATTTGTTCTGAATTTCATTTGGATGAGTGGTTGTGTATCAATGTAACCACATCTCTGACTCTTGTATCACTTTATTGATATACTGCTGTTCATACTCAAATAATAGGCCCCATCTTGCGGTCGGCGCACAGCGAATGGCGGGCGTGATGCATGTGTCTTTGTTTCACCCGACTCAGTTGTCATTTTTCAAGTGACAGCGCTCCTGGCTTTTAAAGGGAATGGGAGATAACACTCTGATTGGTTTACAGCATGTTAGGCCCAAACACACCTATGATTAATGAGGGGTCTTAAGTCCAACCCTTTTGGACCATGCGCCTGGTGCGTTGACCGTTTTTCCATCGTTAAAATAGCAAAAGTGGATTTGGACACGCCCCAAAGACACTTGTGCCACACACTTCACGCCATACGCTATAGATCGTTAAAATGGGGCCCAATGGGTGTTAATACACATTAGCAATGTAAGTGATGTCTTTTTTTTTTTTTTTACAGCTAATTTTGATAATTATCTTTAATCTATTGTTTTAAAAAAACAAGAAACCTACCTTGAGGGTCAGACTGAGTCCCATGCTGGTCTTTACCACTCTCTGGATCCTGACCTGAAGAGGGAACATTTTCCATCATTTATCACTTAGTCAGTAGCTGTTGTGACTGTACCCCCTTTATCTGTAACACACTGTACTATTTTGCACAAGTAGAAATCCTGTAGTGAAGCACTGACCTCCCTGCAGCTTGAAACACAGTTTCTTCTTCTGGTAAGCAAAGTAACTGGAAGCCGCTCCTAAAATAGCGACTCCGATGGCACTGACGATCCCTGCAATCTGTCCAGATCCAGCTTCTGCAAGACCAGAACACAGGAGAGAAGACATGTTACAGCAGACTGAGCTTTCATATGCTGTCATGAAAAATAGGTGTGTGTTCACAATTAACCGTGGAATTCTGAGCATGTACTTATCGGGCAGACAGGTTAAAAAACAACGAAAAAACGTGAACAATTCTTGGTCGTAATCTTTTAGTGTTCTGAGGTGTGTTTTGGATTGACTGTTCAGCACAGTGTTGGTTATGATGAACAATCTGTTAACATATGATTCAGAAAAAGGTGGTTTCAAATGCTGCTGCTTCCTCATAGTCTGCTAACACACACATGTAATAAGTTTCTCCTCTACCAGCAGCAGAACATCTTCAGTGCTAAAGTTTTTTCTTTCTATTGCAGCCTAGTTTAAAAATGATGTTATCTCTATTTATATATGAAAGTGTTCATTTGGATGTTAATTGCTACTAGAGATATTAAAGGTGTCACATCAGTAAAATTAACCTTTAAAACATTTCAAATCATTTGTTTTTCAGAACAAGAACAATAGGGAAGCACTGGGGTGAATCCTTGTTTCTGATTGGCTCTGATCTTTGATCATTTATTGCATTAAGTAGGAGGGTTTTTTTCCATTTCTTGTTTTATGTTATTTAACTGAAGAACTTATTTCTTCTAAAATGGATCTAAAGAGCTTTCTCCCCTTTGATCTTACTGATTTGATAAACTGTGAACTGTCATGACCCGAGTATTCCACAAGGTGGCGATCAACAGCTTCTAATGATGTACACATCTCTTTGCAGTAGCAATAAAAGACCAGAAAACACTGCAAGAAAAAGCTGAAGTTGACATATAAAAGCGACATAAAGACACAGACTGATGAGCTTCAGTTAAACAGAACAGAGGTGGTGAAACTGTGTTTAAATCAGACATAATCTGGATTAAAACACACCCTAGCTCCAGGGCAGGGTGTGGCTCAGAACATACAGTACAATAGCACCAATAATGGCTGTCTGTTCTGTTGACTTACTTTAAAATCACAGTGAGTCATCAGTTAGAGTTAGAGGTGTATCCTGTGATAGAGCAGTATATAAAAATAGGGTGTTGTCTGAAACAGGATGCCAGCAGACGACGTGATTCACTGCTCTTCTTTCCCACACACATGCAGGACACCTGAAGTTACTGAGCTGATAGAATCATGAGATCGAAGCAGTGTTTATTCACACAGACAGAGAATTAGAAACATTTGCTCACCTCTCAGGACTGTCTCACAGCAGTGTTCACAGAGGAATCATTAGGAACTATTTGGATTAGGAGTACATTAAAGGAATAGTTTGGGGTATCTGTCTGTCTCTGTTAAATACATAGCTGGTGTCAGGATGTGATTAGCCTAGCTTAGCATTAAGCTAGGCTTGATGCAGGAGGAAACAGCTAGCGTAGCCTGGCTCTGTCCAATAAAAACACTCTATTACAACTTTTAAATGTTACAAAGTATTCCTTCAAAGTCTGAATTCTTAAAGAAAATGAATGAACTTTGAAGGGTTTTATATTCCACACAGTACCATCAATGTGGGTTTCATTAATAGGTATATTTATGGAATGTTAAGGTATTTTTTAATGTATTATCTCCACAGTTTAATAAATGTCATTTTTTTTTAAAAACATAAACAACTGTGAATAAGATACATGCTGAGCAGAACATTTTGCAGTTGAACTTTGGAGAGTTTCTATAGGGGAGACTGGGGTAAGTTGAGCCAAAGGGTAAGTTGAGCCACCCCTTGTTGCTAGGAAACGGTAATAAACATTGATCATGTGACCAAATATTTAGGAGGAGTCTGTGAAGGTAAGAACCACATGGGTAAAGTGAATTTAGTCTATCATAAGTTTCATGAGAATTGTGTTTAGACCAAAATAGATCATTTTAAATTAGTTTTATAAATCAATTGTGGTATCTATGAGCTACAACATGAGGTCATAAACCTAGCATAAAAGTGCACCTTTTTAGCTGTGGGGACTAATAAAGTCAAAATGGTAGCTCTGGGGTAAGTTGAGCCATTTGGCCAGGGGTGAGTTGAGCCGGTGGGTTGGGGATAGATGGAACGAGAGGTGAAGATGGAGGGAGGAGTTTAAAGAAGATGGATAGAAGAGAGGATAGATAGAGGAAGAAAGGAATTGATGATGAGAGGATGAGAGTTTCAGTTCAGATTGTTCAAATGTGTTACTAGTCCATAACTGACCACAGCTGTTAATGTTCTCTTCCCAAGCGCACTTTAAGGCATTCTCATGTTAAAATGTTGTTGTTGTTTTTTTTTTTTTTTTTTTACAAAACAGCTGTTTAGCAGTAATATGCAATAATAATGTTTTAAAAGGGTATTGTACCTGTTGAATTGTGTATAATAAATAAAAATACACATGAATGTGAAGATGTGATTGTTATTTAGGGAGTGAGAAGGTGGGGAGGAGAGGGGGGGGGGTAGGGATACGGCTCAACTTACCCCATACACGGGGTACTCATTCTATTTGTTTGAAGGGATGCACAACATCCTGAAATATATGCAGATATATTAGTTAGCGACAAAACTATGATTGCCTTGATGTAGTGATCATAAATATGAAACATGGCTCATCTTACTCCAGTCTCCCTATGAGCTAGTTTGACATGCCTTTACTGACATTTCTTTTTAGTATGGAAGATATTTTTTCTAACTTATTATACCTTGTTATTAAATCATAGACAAACTGTGTCAGTACAGACAGTGTTTCCCTGCTGAGCAGCAGCACAGGGAGAAGTGCTGGTAGCTGTGTGTAGGTTTGTTATCAGGAAGAATAACCAGGAATGACCAGCAGCAGGAAGAGAAACTAAACTTCTGGAATTCACAGTTTTCAATACAACACTGATTTATCCTGACTGAATGCTGTAGTCCCGAGCCCTGTTCAGTTTGATTAGAGCAACCTCTCACACACACAACTGTTTTATTAAGATCAGCTTAACAAACTCTGAACTTATCCTTTAAGAACCCAGCAACAACAAATACACTGCCAGTTATTAAACGGCACACAAAGAAGAGTTTATGAGCTATAAACTGCCAGAGGGAAAAAACCCATCATGTGATCTAATATCGACTAGTGAAGTGGATCAGAGACAATGAGGTGTTTGAGCATGAGAAGAAGCAGCTTCTTGTAGCATGTTGGATGTGTCAGCAGAGAGCTTTGAATGCTGGCTATGATAAGAATGTACAGATTGCTGCTGAGGTGTCAGTACTGACGGTGTGTGTGCTCAGGCTCAAACAGGCATGTCCTGACTGGAGCTGATGACAGTGAAAAACACTCAGCAACACAGATGCAAAGAAAGCAAGAAACACTAGTTTTAAAGTTGGAGTCCTGAGATCAGTTTATTACTAGTGACTGAGAGTCAGAGGAGTCTGTTCAGTAACTCAAGTCCTGTCCTAGAAGCTTATTTAGTGGTAAATAATGAACAAAAAGTACCCAACCTGAACACTGGATTACTTTCTAATGCTGTAAACTAACACACATCATGAGTCATGGCACTTCATACACATACACATACACAGGAGACGATGGGTGGAGAGTGCAAAGCAAAAAGGAATGTATGTACACGCCCAAACTGTGTGTGTGTGTGTGTGTGTAGAATCACAGGGATAAAGTCTTTTACTCTCACACTCTCTGAACGCTGCTTTGATACACTTTTACTTTCCAGCTCAAAACTAAACTGCAGCTGATAGGAGCACAGGCAGCCAGAGGGCAAAGGTCACATGGAGTGATCACATTTCTTGTTTCTGTGTAAACTTTAACAGCAAGCATAAGAGAACTGCTGTAAACTGGTGTAATGAATGGAGAATGAATGAATGAATGAATGAATGAATGTCATAAAGGTGGTGGACAAAATAACAGAAACACTTCACTATGCAAGACATTATATAACCCTAACCCATCTTACCTAGTTTGACACTGAATAACAAGTCAAATAAAAAACAGCCTCCAAATACATTTGAAAAAAAGCACAAAATTCCAAAGATTCCAAATCTCTAGAGAAGCAAAAAAATAAAATAATTTGAAGGAACCAAACATTCCAGCATCAAACCAAACACATTTTTATTGTCATGTTTTCTTATGCTATCTGAATTGTTGCTGTACTGTTTTGTGTCTACTAATCTATGTTTTCTTACCCTTCCTGATGTATATTGTGTTTGTGTCTATGTACTCACCCTGTCCTACCTGTTCTTATGTGTGTATACCCTTTCTAGTGTTTAGAGTTCTGCTGTCTGACTATCATAGGGACTGCAGATGGATACTCTAGAGCAATGCATCTTTTCTCTTTGAGATTAATGTCAATTGTACATGGTCCATGACAAATAAATACTCTGTCAATCATTCAGATATCGCATCATGTTCGTATCTTTTAACATTGTAAAGGGTTTGGTAAATGTTAGGGAGCAATGTGTGGTTACAGTACAGAACAATAACAAACATGGAGTGCAATAACTCTGCCAGCTGAAAGTCTAATGAGCTGAAATCATGAGTCAGCAAACAGAATATGAGAACTGACTAAATCTAAAAAGCATCAGCTTCTTAACTTTGTCTCATGCTATTGTAAATCCATATGAATGTAACATCCTGTATAACATGCAGGATTCTCTGCTTTTATGAATGTATGTATTCAAAGTGTGCAGCTTCATATTATTTGATGTTGGAAGCAGCAGAGAAACAAATGTGTGACACATGTCAGATTAAATCTAGTGTGCAGCATGCAGGTCTCACTGCAACCACTGACTGTACACTCACCAACCGTTTGGTCATCACATCTACTGCACACATCAGTGTAGATAATCAGATGTAATAATCTTTATATCTAAGCCTAACATAAGTATTTACTGCAGGTTTTCTTTAGTTTGTCCACTCCAGAGCTGGAGGGATGAGCCCAAACATATAAACACCAAACATAACAAACATATCTAATAAGAACAAAGACCATCCAAAAAAAAAGTGATTCCTCTCTGATTCACTACTTCACAAACACCCTGCTATATATATATGTTTTGTTGTCATGTCCATCAGACATTGATCCAACATGTGTAAATCAAAGGTCAGAGTTTAAGCTCAGACCTGACAGCCAATCAGAACACACAGCTCAGTGCATAGCTTGCAGCAGATCCATGACCCTCTCTAACAGAGGTAATAACATCTGCCTTATGTTGGACATCCACATAAAGAATTCCTCTGGCATGTTAGCATTTAGCATCTTCAGGATTTGGCCCCACAGAAGGTCTGGATCTGCAACGACACACAATCGAAGCAGGTTTTTAGCCAGAGAGAGCAGACCAGGGGTTCCAACATGAAGATCACACCTGTATAAAACTCACTAACTGCCCATCAAGTCCTCAGAGAGCCTTTTAAATACAACTGATTACATATCTGAACACTCAGCTGACTGCTCTGATGTCAGGAAACACATATTCTGACAAATACATCACAGTAAGCATCCTGAGGTGCTTTCAAAGCCTCAAACGTATCAACACATGAGAATCTGCCTTGTGGCATGAAGAATAAATAAAAGACCAACACAGCTACTGTTCAGCAATGACCCAGAAGCAGGAAACAATTTCGAGAAGCAGGAAACAGGAAATTCCCAACAACAAGTGGAAGAAAAGATCATTTCCATTACATGCAATGATCCCACATGGACACTAACACGCAACACACACACACACAAAGACAGGAAACACATCCAAAACAAGCACAGAACATTATGAGATATGCTTTTACCTTCTGGCTGGTCAGCACCACCTGTGAGGAACACACAACACAATTAATCTGATGTTAAAGACATTTATTTTCAAAATATTAAAGACACTGAAAATACTGGATTTATATTATATTGATATTGTATATCATATTGTCATGCTTCAGTATTTATCTTAGACTGTTTATTGTAAGACAGTGTAGAGTGTTCTGGATGTATCTATAAGTGAGAAACATTTTAGTAATCATTCCATTTTCCTCCTTTTAAAGCAGTTTGCAGCATTTCAGAGGACAGTGTAATGTACAGGTCATCCACTGTGTGTCTGTTTCACATTAAAGTGCTTCCACAGCCACAGAGCCTGTTTTTACATGAAAGTAACATATTAGATCACTACTTACAATCATGACTAGACAACATGATTGTCATGTAGTTTTTCCAATTAGCTACAGTTATCATATGAGTTATCCGGCTGTTAAGTCACGACATCACGCATGACGAAAATTCTATTTCCGGGTCCAATACCCCCAGAGCGGCTCCGTTTGTGCAGTATGCCACAGTGTTGTGTCCCGTGTTGTCTCAACAGATCTGAATCAAAAAACGACATCAAGTTGTCGTTTTTGCGACTGCCCGATTCTCAACGCGTATCTGCACTTTAAAAAATCCATCCTCAAACTGCTGTCAATCTATCTATCTGTTCTTACTTTAGCTGAGTGGCTAGCCGCTTATACTATTACGGCTGTGAGCAACCATATAATTCGTGAGTGGTCTTGAATGAATCAGGGCAATCTAAGCTTTCTAACAATGTATGGCATTAATATATATGTTTAAGGGTTGGTGTTTAAAACATTCAGAAGAACTTTCGCTACCTCACAACTTCACCTCAACTTTGTACACTTTCTTTTTCATTGATGCCTGGACAGTGCCCTTAATTAAACCATCAGGAAGAACAGTTACACCCTGTACTGAATTATACGAATTCAGTCCCTTTTTCACTCTCACAGACATGTCACTACAATAAGAGGTGATCGTAAAAAGGTTCACGGGTTCCGCCATTGTTGTTGATTACTAATCGATGCCTTTGGACCCGGAAATAGAATTTTCGTCATGCGTGACGTCAGACTTAACAGCCGGATAATGAGAAGTGCAGTTGTACCAGAAAAATCAATAAATAGATATTTAATGTACACTTTTGACTTTACACTATAGTAATGTTTCTATGTTGAATCATTTTAGAAAAGTTGTTTCAGTTCATGTTTGACGTCATCCAGGATTTATAATGGTGTGTTTGTGGACTTGAAGTGACACACTGAGGGAAGCTGCTGTAGAACAATGTGTGCTCATTAGCTTTTCTTCAAAGCTTCTGGCCTTGAACCCTGTTTTTATGGTTTGGTTCCATCTGGTAACTCATGAGCAGCATTATTCTGGCTTTGCTTTCTCTTGTAAATGAACTCAAACATAAAGTAGAATAAAGATACGTACCCTGGGTATCATGACCAGAATCCTCTCCACGGCCTGAAAAGAACACAAATCATATTAAACTTTTTAGTTGAGGTTTTTTTTCATCTTACAGAAACAAAGTAGTGAAACTGTGTAAAGCTAAATAGAAATCAGCACATGGGATCTGTAATAGTGTGCTTCCTCTTTCCTGTGCAAACCGGTTTTCTTCCAGCATGAGTACACTCAGAGCAGAGTTAATGACAGGTTACTGCTGCTTCATCTACATGAACACGCAGAACACAACCATGTGGCTCTAATTACACTACATAGCTGGTGGCTTTTTATTTCTTTTTTTCCCCCTCTGGTAGAAGAACAACTAATTCCTTCCATATTCTGACTATATAAAGACAAATATTCCAAAATAACAGTGGCTTTTGTGTCTTATAGAATTCTTTTAAATGTAGAACAATGGAAAAAGATAGCTGTCATTTTCTCGTTGAGAAATAGAGACTTTTTGAAAGAATATGATCGAAATGAGCAAAGCCTGCTGGTTAAAAATTCATAACAAATCAACAACATACAGTTTATCACGAGTGTCTTTGTCACTGCTGCAAAATCCATGAAGATGTATAACATGTAGAGTTCATCACTGGACTTCAGATAATTAGCAGCTCATTTGCAAAAAAAAACACCACTGATACAACTTTACAATCATACACATATAAAGAAATGGGGACCCCAGAGGCCCCATATTTACTGTATGAATGTTGGTCTGTGGCAATATGGCAAATTGTACATTTGTCTAAGAATATCTAAGAAATGCACATAATAAATATATAATAAGTACATAATATAAGTCCTGCAATGCACTACAGCACAGGTCAGCAATTAGGTTCAACCATGTGCTCCATAAATTGTGCCTATTTCTTTTAATTGATTCAAAATTAAAATTGACTTGTAAATGTAATTGTATCTGAGAGCAGATTTCATACTTCACCATTATTAAGTGAGGTTAATTAATGTAATAAACTGTAACTTGCTTCATTTATGGTTGAAGAAATCTGCTGTTATTGAACTGTGTTCAGCTCAGATTATGTTATGTACCTGTGTTATTCATCTGCTAAATGTATAAGTGCTGCTACTGTGTGGGGTTAGGGTTCTCCCTGTGCTTGCATGGGTTTCATCCGGGTGCTCCGGTTTTCTCCCATTGTCAAAAAAAAACACCCATGTGTCATAGGTTTCACTATTCTAGGAGTATGCTCACACTGCAGACTGAAAATTCTTCTCCATCATGTGACTCAGATGTGATCTGATGACCACTCAGCTCCTACATGTTGGGGCATTTTGGTGGTTTATGTAAAGTAATATAAAACCACACCATCCTGTGTGAGAGCAGCAGCACTTCTTCCACTGTCTCTATCACACTTCTTCTATCTGACTACAAGCTATTTCCAGCTCTGGCTGACATAGATACACTGTACTGTCAAAAAGTGGCATGTGATCCACAGGACACTTGTATAAACAGCTCAGAATGTGTCAGCGTTACCATGACATTAAATAAATGTTGTGAGATTCTCTTGAGACGCTCAGCTGGGCCGAGTCAGCAGCAGAGAAGGACACAACAAAGAAAAGAGAAAAATACTGAAGCAGTGAAGTCAGATTATAACCAAAGTGTGTTTTGGGGGGATGAACAGGTTACACATTACATCCCTGATTTTATTAAACATCAGTAAAAAAGTTCAGAGTGATGTCTCACCTCCTGAGCGGCCTCCATCAGGCTTGAAGTCTCCACCAGCAACATCTTCCAGGTCTGTGATGTCAAACGATCCACCACCTTTAAGAAATGACACCAGGTTTCATTCCGCACACGCACAATTCAAACTGTCACATCAGTGTGACAGGAAGTGTTTTATTTGTGTCGAGGCTCAAAAGCACATCACAACCACCGTCTCACTTTAATCTGACATCTTCTGAACAAGAAGTGGTTTACTTGGTACACACAGTTTTTTCCGCAGATCTGCAGCTGGATAGAGTTCATGAATGAGTTGAAACATCTGTAGACTCACCTCCTCCACCCTTTGGTGGTCTAGGAGCAGGTTTCTCAGTGGGGTTATCTGTGAGTACAAAGACTTCATGAGCATCAATAATTGAGGAAAGCAAATAAATAATAGTTTGTAGAAGTCCAGTGTTTGCATGTAGCAGGTTATTATATCAGAAAGACTCATTTTAAACTGATAATGTTTGTTTCGCCCATGAATATTTCACTGTTGTAATATTCACCTTTTTATCACTCAATCTTTATCAATCTTTAATTATATAGCACCAAATCACAACTAAAGTTATGTCAAGGCATTTTTCACACAGAGCAGGTCTAGTCTGTACTCTGTAATTGGATTTGAAGAGTATATTATATATGATATATTTTATATATAGAAATGACAACTGTTATGATGTAAATATGTTTTCATTCTGATGATGAATACATACATGATATTGTACTAGAAGGCTGAGGACATGTCAGATAACAGGAACTGTTCAGAAGCAAAAGCAAGACGTGTCAGCAGCTAATGATCCATGAAGGAGACATGGATGTTATTCTAGAAGTGTTATTATTGTTATGTTTCACTTTGACATACTGTGATATAGTATAAAAACACTCTTTAAAGTAACCTGTATAACTAAATGCAATGCTAGGTTATTGCTGTGGGCTAGTTAGTGAGCTGGATATGCTAACATTTACAGCTCACATATTAAAAGCATCAAAGCATTAGCCATTAAATATGCATGCTGCTCAGGCGCTGAGTTAAATCTATTTCTAGTTTCATCAGTTAGAACAGATTTACCTGGAACCAGAGCAGCCTCCAGATCAAACCCATCTCCTCCTCCTCCTCCTCCAGAACTGGGTTTCTTCTCTGATTTATCTGTCAAAACACACGAGAGAAAAGGCTTTAAGAATGAGGATGCGTTTTGTGTCCATGTCCATGCTGCTCAGATATCAGAGAAACATCCCAACATTACATCTTCAATTACAAGAGATTTACCTGGACCCAGAGCGTCCTCTAGATCCAGCCTACTACTACTACTACTACTACTACTACTACTACTAATACTACTACTACTACTACTACTACTACTACTACTACTACTACTACTACTAATACTACTACTACTACTACTACTACTACTACTACTACTACTACTACTACTAATACTACTACTAACAATAATAATCATGAAAATAATAATAATCATTTATTTATTTTCCTGCCAGAAAAGTTAAAATTCCTGTAAGTTGGAATGAGCTAGAAACATGAAACATGGTCCACTACAAATCAATATACATCAGAAATGGTTTGTCCAATCATTATATCTACAGTAAAATAAATCATAGCTTATTCAGTGTGTTGTGAGCCTAGGCCAAAGTAATGAATATACAATAAGTCATAAAGGTAATAATGTCATTTGATGAATGTAATGAAGTGTAAAATTAGCTGTCACAGCCTGATCTTTGAAAACTGCTTTATTGTCATTTGCCTTTCATATTTAGGTGTTTGATATTTATTGGCTGATGAATTGCTGACAAAGTCAAGAGGTTGATTTCATCATGATGGACAATATGGAGACTAGTTCTGACTGGTGATTTGTGACTAACACTTTTGCTTTTTCTAGTAGTGAACAGTATAAGGAATTACTATTTCAATTTGAGTAATGAGGGGAAAAAGGGGGTTAGAACCCGCAAATTACCACATTCTCTCTTTTGTTTCCATTTCCAAATTAGCGGTTTGGATGAAGTAGTTGAAATGTGGAGCTGTTCAAACCTGTCTGACAACTCACATTCTAATATGAAACTGTGTCCACACAATCACACTTTCACAACATCTCAGCAAGCAACTGCTGTAATGTACACTACTTCATTCAACCAACAGTATGACTGCTGTGGTTTTTATAATGCACACACACACACACACACACACACACACACACACACACACACACACACACACACACACACACACACACACACCACAGTTAGTGCTTCAGATGTCATTCTGAATGTGAAGAGATACAAACCGTCAGTTTTGGGCACATCTGGGGATTTTGGCTTTTCGGGCTCTGGTGCTTTTGGCTCTTGTGTTGGACCTAAACACAACAAAGAATTGAGCAGTGTTAGTAACTGAGAACAAGTCATATTTTAATTTAAAGTCCCTTGAAAGCCAGTATCCTCTTTGAATCTCCCCTTAACAAGTGTATTAGTCATTGTCAGACACTCAGTGACAGTCTTCTACAGTGAGTGGTCATTTGAGATTTACACTATAGTTGAGCTCTTTACATTCAGAGTTGTGGATCATGGAATGAAAGCTAAACAATCTCATAAACACAACCCAAACCTACACAAACTCATATTCTAAATATTCCAACACAAACAAACTTCATCACAATCAAATCAAAGCCAGGCCCAGTTAGATGAATATAAGTCTATAATGTAGTTTTTGTGCTATAAAGCATTTATTAAATGACCATTGGATGGCTGTAAATATTAAACAGGAGGACTTACAGTACAGTGTTGCACATTATCAGTTTATGTGAAGATGAACGTGCTGCTGAAATAGTTTTAAAATGTGATGTTACAGAGAAAGTGACTCACCTTTATCAAAGGCATCCGACAGATCAAACTCTGTGAGAGGAAGACATAGAACTCTGTTACACATCTATACCAGCTGATCATCATGTATTTTGTATCATGTTCCAGATGTTCACACTGATGGAAATATTCAAACTGAGTCTTCTTTAAAGGTTCTATATGGATTTTGTTTTCTGTATTTCTCCTTATCATTATTATTATTAGTAGTATTATTATATTTGGATTATTTCCTGGCCTCACATATTGTTTAATTTTTTTTTATTGGTCGTATAAATATACTGTATACTGTATGCGTGTTTGTTTGTGTGTGTATGTGTGTGATGTGCCGTGGCGTGCAGCGTGTTGATCGCAGCCTCCTTTTACACACACACACACACACACACACACACACACACACACACACACACACACACACACACACACACACACACACACACACACACACACACACACACACACAGCTAGTGCTTCAGATGTCATCCTGTATGTGAAAAGATACAAACCGTCAGTTTTGGGCACATCTGGGGATTTTGGCTTTTCGGGCTCTGGTGCTTTTGGCTCTTGTGTTGGATCTAAACACAACAAAGAATTGAGCAGTGTTAGTAACTGAGAACAAGTCAAGTCCCTTGAAAGCCAGTATCCTCTTTGAATCTCACCTTAACAAGTGTATTATTCATTGTCAGACACTCAGTGACAGTCTTCTACAGTGAGTGGTCATTTGAGATTTACACTATAGTTGTGCTCTTTACATTCAGAGTTGTGGATCATGGAATGAAAGCTAAACAATCTCATAAACACAACCCAAACCTACACAAACTCATATTCTAAATATTCCAACACAAACAAACTTCATCACAATCAAATCAAAGCCAGGCCCAGTTAGATGAATATAAGTCTATAATGTAGTTTTTGTGCTATAAAGCATTTATTAAATGACCATTGGATGGCTGTAAATACTAAACAGGAGGACTTACAGTACAGTGTTGCACATTATCAGTTTACGTGAAGATGAACGTGCTGCTGAAATAGTTTTAAAATGTGATGTTACAGAGAAAGTGACTCACCTATATCAAAGGCATCCGACAGATCAAACTCTGTGAGAGGAAGACATAGAACTCTGTTACACATCTATACCAGCTGATCATCATGTATTTTGTATCATGTTCCAGATGTTCACACTGATGGAAATATTCAAACTGAGTCTTCTTTAAAGGTTCTATATGGATTTAGTTTTCTGTATTTCTCCTTATCATTATTATTATTAGTAGTATTATTATATTTGGATTATTTCCTGGCCTCACATATTGTTTAATTTTTTTTTTATTGGTCCTATAAATATACTGTATACTGTATGTGTGTGTGTGTCTGTGTTTGTGTAAGATCAGACTTTTCTTGAGACTTGAACACTTCCTTTTGCTTTTCCATGTTATTATATTGTTGGGATACACTGTTCAATACAGATTGTGTTTCTTATTGGGAGTTTGATGTGTAAAGAACACTTTTGCCTCTGTAGTGAAAACACATGTGTGAGTGTTTGGGTGTAGCAGCGAGTGTGTTTGCTGGTTGCTATGGTGATGCTGACTGAGCGGCTTTGAAGCATGAGTCACCACTGACACTACTGAGTGGTTCCCCCGACTGAAAAGCACATGCTAACACTGTTCTGCCTAAGAGACTGTCAAACACAGATAATATTGTGAATGCCTGTCTGGTCTGTAGAGCTGGACTCATCTTACAGTGACAGAGCAATCACTATCAAATCAAAGCTGTTAACACTGACCCAGCAACATCATGTTTCTGCTGCAGCTTCAGGGAAATAATGGCATTAATTCAATAGAAGTCTGTAAATAAACTCAACAACAGAAAACAATAGCTAATACTTTCAATTATCCTTCCATACTCACAGTAGCAGGTCAGTCTAATCTAACATGTAGGGGTCAATGTTAATGTTCTTTATCACTTGTCTGGACAGACAAGTGGCCAAAGTCACTTTTTACTTTTTTACTTACTATCTATTAGTAGTAGGGCTGGGTGTCAAACGATACCTGCAATCCATCTGGTCATTTGTATGGACTTGCTCACAGCCAATCAACACAAGCTTTCTTCAATTTAATATGACGTGATTGGCCCACTGCCACAGCAGCTACAACCTGTCTGTGGTGGTGAAGTCGTGGTGAATTTGAATTAGCGAGCTTAGCAGTTCAGCAGATGCCACCTAAACGCTCTAAAGTGTGTCTACACTACACGCCTGTTACACCGGATAAAAGACAGAGACCTAAATGTGTAATGGGTATCTAATGAAGTACTCAGCTGGTATCAGTATCACTTTAAGGGTACTAGGATTGGTACTGGTATTGTCTTTTTTTTTTATGATAAACAACCCTAATGGCCAGTTGAACATGTGACTTACTAGATTTGTTGCCCTGGTTGATGAGGCAGTGCTTACTGTTGAGCCATGACATCAGTCACAGGTTGACTGTGGGTAAAGCTGACTGTTGCTTGCGTGCTTGTGACAGGAGACTAGAGCATTTTGCTCGCTTACACTTCTCATAATTACATAAAAGATGTCTAACATTGTGTTTGAACTCAATCTCTCACTAGCAGTCAACCCTGCTGACCTGACCCCAAACCACCACTACTACCATTATTACTAAACACTGGTAGACTCAGGCTCTGTCTGAAATCATTCCCTATTTACTACAGTGCTCTACATTTACACTCCGCCATTTTATTTGAGTGTCTGAATGTTGAGTCTGTAAATATCTCCACTATATTCCACCATGGAATTAAAAAAAGTAGTGTCCATGACATGTACACTACTTTCATGACTCTACAGGTGATGGTGACGACACAAAATGATGATAATTAGTTAGTGTTTGAAATCTTGATTTGCTGCTGACTGACTGAACTATTCAGTGTTTATAATACAGGGAGCCGTGAATGAGTGAAAATGTGAGTGATTTCGGACACAACCTCAGTGAACTGTGGCCAGGGAGCAACACACTGTGACCGAGGAGCAACAGGCTGTGACTGTAGTTTTATTGTGAAAAGTGATCTTATTACCACCTTTGGACAACCAACAGAAAACTAAACAGTAAATGATGTTCTGCTCTCACTCTGGGGCTTGTTTCTGGCTGGGCAGGCAAGGCGTTATGGGTGGGCCTGACAGTCCTAGGCCCATCCACTTTTCGACAGGCCCACCCTAAACTTTTCTTCAAAAAACTATAATATGCAGGTGCAATTTTAAATGCTCTAGCACCCCTAAATTTGATCTCAGCACTCCTAAAATAGATAAATTATCGGTGTTTCCCATTAATTATATAAACGGTGGCAGGGTTAGTCTATATAATAATATAATCCACCTGTGTCTCTGTCTCTGATGCACACGGAGGACTCAGCTCCGCTCTCACTGAGACAGAGCAGAGGACGAGAGGCTAACGTTAACCTCTGTTATAGTTTGCTGTCATTTCTCGTTGCTGCTCTCCGATTTCTACTTTATTCCTCCTCACTGTTCTGTGTTAAAGGTCTGGACATTGAACGGGGGACAGAGTTGCCTCGCCAGTAAGCGGCTACAGAGGTAGTCACAGAGCCGGTGTTTCATTGGTGACCGTGTTAAATGGTGACTTTCACGTAGGTGTTCTCTTAAAAGCCTTTAGTAGTTTAGTTCAATTTAGTAATTTGAAGAAACACGCTGTAGAAAGCACCTGTCAGAGTGCACCAGAACGATGCATTTGACTTAAAAATGTACAAACGTTTTCTTCCAGGGGAGCATGCCCCCAGACCCCCCTTGAGGGTCGGATTGAGATCCACCCACCATATTCTGTCAAAATTCTGTATGAAACACTGAGCATTGAATGTCAAATTCTCATTGGGAGCTGAACTAGCGATTCTAGTTCTGATACTAGAATCGCCCCTGTAAAATATATAAATATATATAATATAATACATAAAAATTCGACCTCATGTTATACGAACAGGACTTAACTAAACGTTTTGGGAAATACTAGATTTGTTGCTTTTATATAACCGTGGTCAATGTGTCTGCTTTTACAGCCTATAGGCCTTATGGAGAGATGCATTACAGCGCAGCCAGGTATGGTGCGTAATGAAGATTTCAGAGCGCTCTTCTTTGGTCAGAACCAAGGAGAGCGATCGCGGGTAGGTCCGTCCTATGCACTGAAACGTTATAAAATGCAATCAAATATTTAAGGAGCATCAAGCAACTAAAATCTGCATAAAGCACAGGTAATATAGCGGTATATCAGTCAGTCATTATTAAGCAGGCGGGGAGTTCCGGTCCTCTGAAATGATACCAACGCGGAAGTAACTTAAAACTGCATTCTATCAAAAGGCCACCAGGGGGCGACCGTTTCGGTGTCAAAAGGACTTCCGTCTCTATACAAGTCAATGGAGAATTCACCAACTTCTCACTTGATTTATAACCTCAGTAAACGTTTTCAAAATGTGTTTATGGTCTCAATCGCTAGTTTAAAGCCTTCTTCAATGCAGTATGATGTTCATTTGTGAAATTTTGGCCTCCCTGATTTTATATTTGACGATAAAGCAGGGTATGCATTAGGGCGTGGCTACGTCGTGATTGACAGGTTGATTGGTTCACAGGTTCAGGAGGGCGCCTCTTGCTCTTCCTGATGCCCATATAAGTAGAATCCGTGTTTTTTTTTTACCCGGCATGCACCGGAAATTTTCAAGATGGCGCTACTCAGATCGGAAACTATTCGCTTCCAAGCAGCAGTCCACAAAACAATGGGTGAAGTCACGGATGTTACGTCCATTTTATATACAGTCTATGTTATTAAGTGTAGATACTGAATATGCTATGAATTGGCACATGCTAAAATATCAGATAATGGGATTAATTACTTTATTGTTTGTTTCATATAAAAATGTAATGCCATGTGTGACAGTTTGAAAGCAGTAAGTTTGTTGTGTAATAAGAATGCATCCCAGCTGGAAGACAATTGACCTTTGGTAAAGACATGATTATCACATTGCAGGGGTAAAGACAGAACAGTGCTTCTCGCAATAATAATGATCAGGAAGTAGTTATTTCAGGGGCTACTGTTCTGTACTCAGGGATACAGGATGTTTTGTGATTCTGTAGTTTCAGAGACAGGAACTATCACACTATGACAGAATCACGTCTGCTTCTGGAGGAAAGACGCTCCGCAACATCTGTGGTTAAAACATCTGTATTAATCTGTTAATGAACAGGGGTGATTCTTACAGTGTTTGTTATCCACAGGACTGATGTGTTGATAAATGCCATTACACACAGCCACAGTGCCATGGCAAAGTGCCATTACACACAGCCACTCACTGTTTGTCATCAGCTGATTTAATAAAGGTTGCTACAGTATACCACACACCCCTCTACACTCATCAGACTGGTCAGTTATATAGTAACTCAAGTTCTATTCTTGAAACACATTGCTTGACATATGCACCGTTACAATAACAATCCACCAAAGTGACAGCGCTCCTGGCTTTTAAAGGGAATGGGCGATAACACTCGGTTGGTTTACAGCGTGTTATGCCCAAAACACACCTATGATTAATGAGGGGTCTTAAGTCCAACCCTTTTGGACCATGCGCCTGGTGCATTGACCGTCTTTCCGTCGTTAAAATAGCAAAAGTGGATTTGGACACGCCCATAAGGCACTTGTGCCACACGCTTCACGCCATGCGCTATAGATCGTTAAAATGGGGCCCATATCAGCATATTACGATTCAAAATCTGAGACGATATCTATTAAATATCATGATATCAATATAATATTGATTTATTGGCCAGCCCTACTCCACGGACTATTAAAGATAACTGAGAAAGTCAGGAGAGTCTCATTGTTTAAGTTATGTTACCACCTGTTCAGTCATTAGAATTAATAAATAATGATACATGTAAATGGTTCACAATTCCACATATAGAAGCTTTAAATCGTTCTTTTAAACCTTTCAGAATGTGCCACCAGTTCTTCACTGCAGCTTTTCTCTCATCTTAGAAAAACATTCATACTTTTATTTTAGGTAGATGAACTTTATGCTAGTTAGGATTTTACAAAGAAACATTTAATTTGAATATTAAATTACTGCTTTTTTATCAGGTGATTTCCCCAGAAACTCCTCCACACATGTTCAAAGTCAGAAAGTCCAACCGCACAGCTGCTGCCTCATCACAAATCTATTCAACTAAAGCTCACAACTATAACCATGTTTGATGGATCATCTGTTTTGTTTCTGCTCATCAAACATTAATGAGGTAAAGAGTTGTATCCAATGCAGATGTCTACACACTGTTAGTATTCAGGCAGCTGCAGTCATTTCCTCAGTGAGACGTGCCCACATGTTAGTGTTTCACTGGAGGGTTATTAACATGGACCTGAAGTCACTGAAAAACTAAGAGGATTTATTTTTAAGGGTCATATTTAAATGTTAGTAGAATAACAGCACAAGCCCTGACTGAACTACAGTCCATGTGAGCCCCTGATAGAGAGCGTGCCATGCCATCTCATCTGGCGTGTGGTGTGGTTTACCAGCCAGCCTCATCCTCCTTCAAACAAGAAGCAGTTGCAGCAGAGACAGACAAAGGGCACGGCAGATGACTGTAAAGGGGGAACTTTCTACTTGTATTTGTACTTTATCTAAAATGAGCAAATTTTTTTTTACAAATCTGCCTACAGCAATGATGTAAGAGTATTTTCGGGTTGTTAACTTACACCTCAAGCTTTAGAAAATGGTGCCTCAAAATTGAGTAAATGTACTTAGTTACATTCCACTGCTGTGCACCAACTACACACACAAGTTGTTTCCATTCCAACACTAATATTCCAATGCTGTCCAAAAAAGGATAAGAAAAATCCCCTCAAATCTCAGCTCAGCGCTCAGTTCATATGAGCACAACACAACACAGCAGCACAACCAGCATCTGCTCTCTACTCCTCCACAGCAGCACAGCCAGCATCTGCTCTGTACTCCTCCACAGCAGCCATGAAGAGCTGCTCCAGGTGTGAGACACTCCTCTAACTACCTGTACGTGACTGCAATGCTTTCTAATTCAATGTCTTAGTAGTTAATATATGAACTTGTTTTTAAAAAGCATTTTCAGTGACATTTGAATAAACTTGTTATTCAACTCAACCAACACAGGTTGAACAGTAGCTACACTCCTCATGCTATGAACAGCTGGAAAATGATATAAGATTAGGTAACTCCATCAGTCTATGGTAACTACTAGCTAGTAACCGTTTAGCTCACGGTTAATAAGATATAAACGTCACAATTATGAGTTCATGTCGTTAGCAAGATAATAACTCACTGCAAGCTAAAGTTGAGCAACTTTAAGGCTTAAATTAGCCAGAAGCCGTACCTTAAAGGGAAACACCGTTAAATAACAGAACCTCATTTCTAATAGTATACTGTAAAATATATAATAATACGCTTACCTTGTGTTAATGTTCCAGTAACAAGAAAAACAAGTAAAACTATCCTCAAACAAGACTTCATGTTGGCTGTAACTTTTCTCCCCTGTAGCCGAGAGAAGAAAAAAAATCAAGTTTAAGCAGTGCAGCTAGACTTTTGTCTCTGCGTGTTAGCGTGTAGCTGGAAAGTATTAGTGGACACACCGCCTAGCACAGTCTGGTGTCCTGTTACACTCACTGTGACTCAACTGTGAGGACCGAGCAGCCTCCGAGGGGCGTCGACTTTTCTTATTATAGCCTGCGTTTGTTTAAAAGAATGTTAAATTAACCCCTTAAGCGTGTTGTTTTAATTATGAGCAGTCACATAGAGATAAGACTATGTAAACCTACCAATAAACAACTTTTTATAGACATAATTCCACCGCTACAAAAAAAAAAAATGTGGTTCATTTCGAGCGACACCAAACTGTATTCACAAATTACGCCATTTATAGTTTTCTTGCTTGTCAACAAAAATACAGACCTCGCATAACGTGAAGAAATTTTACAAACAAATGAGTACAATGTTTCGCTTGATTCGGCATACATTCAAGCCATGTTTAAGATCTAATTTGGACAAAATAGCAACTTTCATATCATATGCTCATTTAGCTGAACAGCGTCGCTATGGCGAGCTGTGAGCAGAAGTTGCATTTTTGTTGAATTAGAGCGTTACTTGATGGAGCTGGTGGCATCAATTGTAGCCGAATTTACCAGTAGACCCTTATGATTAGTACACTTAAGGAAGGAATTTTAAAAATGGTAAATTTTTCCTAAAAAGGAAAGGAATGCTATAACAGATATATTTTTGAACCACATTTGGCTAACGCTTCATACACTCACTAAACGTTCAACAAATAAACAAACAAACAAACACAAATTAATAAGAAGAACAGCAGTTAATAACATCAGGCAATTTAAATTATAACAACATTGTGACTAAACATAGGAATGGAAACTTTGCATCACTCATTTTTGGAGTTCTGTTATGCAACATTGTATCTGTTGCTGAGTGTGCATGAAGACACAAGAATACAAACATCAATGAAGGCATAGCTTCAAGCTACTTTACAATTGAAAGATCGTTTGGGAGAAACTGGCAACATGGTAGCACAAGGGTGTGACTGCTGCCCATCACCTGACCCAACATGAACCTGCAGTTTCTATTGGAGCGTGTGTGCCATCTAGTGGATGTAGATGTAATGTCTGGAATTATTCCCACAGATTTATTCCAGGATCTGCTAAAGTTAGTTTGATGATGATGATGATGATGATGATGATGAAGATGACAAAAAAAAAAAGTACGCTAAGGTGTTGCTATGTGAAGGTAAACTTTGCTAGCAAATAAAAAAGTGTCATAACAAATAAAAGTGTGTAAATGTAAAGGAAAAAATACAGATTGTAATACATATTAATTCACATCATATACAGTTAACAGAAGACACTCAGTTGACCTCTTTGGAGTTCATGGTGGCATGTAGTAACTGCAAGTGACAACACACAGCACTGAACTAAATGAAGCACAAAGCTTTCTTATTACAGTAAGCAGCTAGATTACCTTAAAAAAAAACAAGATTTATTTAAGTCAATTTCATAGTTTGCTTATTTTTAAATGTTTTAAATTTATAATAACAATATAATATAATACGGTCTAAGGTGGAGGTCTTCTGCAGTGTGTTAAAATGAGATTTTCTTGGCAGTCAGCTTTTTAGAAATGTTGTGAGACAGAGGAAAATATCAACTGTTCACTGTCATAGCAGGAAAAGCAAAGATGCTACTAATAACATTAACAGTGGCTTCATTAAAGTGTCCCATCAAGTCATGACAGTGTGATGGTAAGCTAGCATGCTCAATACCCTGAAACGGAAGCAGCTAGATGGAATTAATAGTAATGGTAACAGCCAAAATGTCTGCAGAGAAAACTTCTGTTCTATTTTAGTCACTCAATGTTTTTCTTCCTGCAGTTACTCCTGCAGCCCATCAGGGGGCAAACTCACTTACTTTGAATGAATGAATGACTGAATGGTGACATCAACAGAATATTTTATTACTAAGCTTAATAGAAATGAATGGACACAGATTTCACCATTCATGATAATCTTCATTGATTCACCAAAAGCACACACACACCAGTCACCATCATTACCCTGCAATATGTCTTTAAGTTTTAGTTATGCTTAGTTGTTATGGAGGTATACATCCTGTCATACAGTAGCATGACATGTATTTGAAATAAAATAGATTACTGAAAGATTATCTTAATGACATATAAATGTTTAATGATCAGGTGAAAGGATTCAGGAAGCCATCATCATTAGGCTCGTCCTCTTCCTGCATGATTCTCAATTATTGTGTCCAGTTTTTTGGATCATGTTACCATAGAAGTCTGAGGAAGAGTTGGAAGGACATGTTTAATAAATCATAATATGTAAAAGCATTACTCAGCAAACAGAGTTCTACTTGTGAGCCAGTTTTAAATTGTTTGGAAGAAATGATAACGTTGCACATTAGTCAGAGTAAATATGGAGGTTGTTTCAGTTAATGTTGGAAACAGAAATGACTTTGAAGCTTGAAGAGAAGAGGTCAGTAACTCACCTGCTCCAGTGGGTTTATCAGTGGCTTTCACAGCTGTGGAAACATTAGAGATAACATTAAAGGTAACTCTGAATCAGCATTTGTATGCACCACTTAATACACACAGTAATAGATGATTGTCAATGAGGAATCATGCAGCATTTAGATTCAAAATGATGGTATTTTTGTTAATTAATCAACATGTTGTAATATGTCACCAATCAGCCAGTGAAGCAGCTTTATAATCTGACTCCACTGCAAAACTCCCGTTTCTGTTTCTTCTAACAAGTCCTATACCTCAGTCATATGTATGTGAGTGTTGGGTTCTGCTTTATATAGATGGGGGGTAATGGGGGGTGCAGAGTAAAACAAGCAAAACAAGCAGCAGGTGAAATGTCAGACTAGCACACATGTCTACAGTATATGTGAGTGTATCAAATGATATGTTGATCCAGATGTGATATTAGTGGCTGAAGCTGGACATATGAACAATGTATGATGTAACAATTTAAACCACGTATCCATTACTTTACAATTACAATAATTTCTAATCAATTTTTATTTTCTCTCAATCACAACATGTGGTGTAATTATATTGTAATTTCTATTCTACTCAAAGCGATTGGGTGGCCCTTTCATCCCATCAGCCATCAGACTGTACAACACCACAGCTCCCAGTACCTCCCACTCCCCCTCCCACTAATGTATTGTATATTTATTGTTTGTTTTTTTAAAGAATACTGTTATGTCAATTTTGAATTTCCCCCTAGGTGGATGAATAAAGTACCTTACCCTACCCTACCTATTGGAATGCATCAAGAGATCCAAGAGAACTTCAATCAGAAAACAGGAGGTGTTGGGACTCACTCATCTTCGTCCACCTGTCCTCAGCCTCATTAGGAGAGGAGGGAGATAACACAGTGTGACTCATGCTAATGTGCTTTCAACATCTATTTCTCCATCTCATCTCTCCTTTGTTCATTTCATCCTGCCACTACATCACAGTTTCAATTCATGTTTTTAAGATTCCTGTATAGGATTTAACATGTTTCATCTTTTGGCCCAAATGATTTTCATGTCCTGCCAATGCAACATATATCTTATGTGTTCTTATTAAGATCCAGTGTTTAAACATGATCTTTTAATGGACATGGACTCATGTATCAGGCCAGTCCCTCAGTTCTGGATGTCAGAACTCTGAATATACAAGAAGCACTCCTGAATCATCAAACTCCTCACTCACTTATACCCAAACTCTATAACTATGAGCCTATAATATTTTCCCTAATATTATATGTTTTTGATTTATTTACTGAATACTGTGTGATGTACATCCCAAATTAGCAGAACTTCAGCAGAACTCCCTGCTGGCAGATGTGCTGATTTATGAGACTGCCGTTTGTAACAGATCACAAAAAAAGTGTTTCATAATTCTGTCAGATTATAAAATGTAAGATTAGATAATATTTCCCTACTACCAAGTAATTAAGTATATGCAGACTTTTCAAGTATCACATTCAGAACATTATATCACAAACATGCACTGATCATTACAAGCAGCTTTAAATAACAGTTACCTTTTACTGTTACTGGTTCAATGACCAGAGGGAGAAGAAGAACACCCATTTTCAAGCCAAACTTCATGTTGACTGTAACATCATGAATCTTTCATTAACTGAATCAGTGGGCAAATTTCCAAGTACTCTGTTTTTCATCAATCTTGTATTTTGCCATTTTTATATTTTTCTTTCTTATTCTTACATGTTATTGTCTGACAGGTGACACACACTACCACATTAACCCAAGGTACTCATCAATTAGTAAGACTGACGGGGGCACATAATACATTACATTTCAACAGTAGTACAATCTGGAGCCTCCAAAATGATCATAAATAATAATGAAAAAGTTTAAATAAAAACTACATAAATGAAACATTATCACCTCCTTTACAGGATGGTTGTATTACATTGCATTTAGTTTAACATTATCAACAGAGTGTTTAACTTTATTAGATGTATGGAGCACTTACTGCTGCTTTGTTGAACATGCCTCTCACACTATGCTGTCAGTGTAGACACAGTGTTAGATGGACCTGTTCAGTCATGTGACTCAGGGCCTTTTGGCTGAGGGGATCCGCACCAGTTCCACAGCCTCCTCCGGTCACAGCAGCACCTCACACTATGTTCTCCTGTGTCCTATGACTTCATACACAAACCCCATACATAAACACATACATATCTGTAGCACCACACACTTCTATTATCTGGCCATAAAAAGGTACAGATTCTGTTGTCAAAGTAACAGCTAAAAAAAAGTGTAGATGACATTGAGTCAACAGTAGATGATGACACTCATCTTTTCTCCTAGTCTGGCTTCTGTGAAACCTCACTGATGACACCAATTTTGTTGTTTTTTGTAAAAATGATTTTTATCATAATTTTATTTTTTTAAACAATAAGGACTGCAGTACCAGGTGGTACATAGAATAACTTTCTCTGAAAAGTAGTGTAATATTTACTGTAACATCTTTCTGACATTAAAAGTGATGTCTATATAAACTGTGTTGTATGCTTTCTGTGTAACAAGTGACAGTGAAAGATGAACATTAAGCAAAATGTTTTTCTTTACTCATATTTGCATTACAGTAATAAATTACATTAAATTCATAAATAATGTTACTACTTACTGATGTATTCTTCTTTGATGAAAAGGCCAGACTCTGATCCATCATGCTGTTTTAACAAACCAGGACATAAACACAGAGGCACAGTCTTACCACAGTAGCAGGTCATGGGTCACTGACAGTGCTGTGCTCTGGGGGTTTTACTCTCTTATCAAACTGATTAAAATATGATTATTTGATGCTATAATTCAATATTTATTTATGTATGTACTTATTAATGAATACGTCACTTGTAGTCCTCCCTATCTGTGCAGAACCATACAACATTCTGTTTCCCCTCATTTCTCTTCTATTTCTCCTCAGTCTGAGGTTTCCATAACCAGCATATCATCTTTACACATAACAACAGTGATGATACAGGACCTGCATGAGAGGTTATCAGTTACTTATGGCTGTACTGCTCTGATCATGCCTGATCTTGTCTGATCTTAAATACTAAGCAGGGCCTGGTTAGTACTTAGATGGAAAACCGCCTTCAAATAACAGGAAGTCAAAGTTTTTTCACTTGTCTCTTCAAACAGCAGAGGGCGCTGGTCACTTCTTTAATACAGACATATCCTGACGCAGTGGTGTGGCTTCACTTCCATTTAGGCAAACAGTCAACAAAATCCTGCCTGGTAGGCAAGCTCTGGGACTAACTGAAGACATGGAAGGGTGTTACATAATTAAGATACAAAAAGAGGGAACTGTATTCTGTTAAAGGTACAGAAAAAAAAGACTTCATCAGATTATACAGTCAGTGAAAATAGGATTATTAGCAGGATTATGATTTTAAAACACATTTTAAAATAAAAATTGATAAACTACCATGTACTGTAAACAGAGCATGAATGAGAGGATAACATAATGCACTGACCCATGATGGTGTTAGTAGATGATGGAGCCAGTGCTTCTTCTTCAGGAGATTTCTCTGAGAATGTCCTTTGTTCTGTTGTCTCAAAGAATACATTTAAGTGAAAATGTCATCTTTTCTACTGGCGTTATTATTTCATATTATATCTTTATTATGACATATTTGGTATTGAGGTTATCCAAACGTAACGGAAAGTAATCAAGTTACATAATTTTAATATTGTGATTAGGTTAGTGATAGATTTTTAACAGATAATTAATAATAGTATCAGAATGCAATTTTAAAGTAACCCTCCCAAACCTTCTGATAGCATTTATCAATACATTGACGTAATAAACTGTTTCTCCTCTAGAGGGCGACAGTGCTAACCTAAGCCCACAAGGTTTAGTGTTGTTGCTGGACTGTATTTGTAAAGGCTGATGGTCACTGCCAATTGTATTGATTTCATTTTAATTCATATTTCATTGTTGTCCACAAACAATAGCAAACTTTCTGTTAAAAAACTAAATGTACTGTAGATGTTTATTAACTCATCTAATCTTGTTTTTACCATCTGAGAAATATTGCCAATATCCATTCACACAGGAGCTTTAGAGACACTGAAACCATCTTACACTATTTCATTTCCTCATGATTCCATTCAAATGGACACCAGATGGAAACGAATCTGAAAACAATCCACATACTTACAAACAATACTCTTCACTCCTTTTTGTTTTAAATACACAGCTTTCAATGGACACGTCATCAGTGACATTACCTTCAGCATCCTTACTATCATGAACACTAATGAGAGCACTTTTAGCTCCTCCACTGCTGATGGAGAGGAACAGTACACATCTGTCTGAGAACAGCTGGAAGTGTGGACATTTTTAAAAAGGAAACTCAAAACCTTCTTGTTCAGCCTGGCTTCTGATTAAAAGCTGAATTGTTTGATAGACTTTTTTTTATTTTATTTGATGGTATTTGTTTTGATGTTTATTACAAATTTGCATTTTTTTAATTATCTTTTTATTCTTTATTTTAACATTTTATTATTATATTGTCTTTAGTCTCTTAATCTCTTTTTAAACTAGTTATTTAGTTCAGCATGTATTAAACTTTTATTTTACTTTTGTCTTTTTTAACCTAGTTTTTACTTTTTTCTTTCGTATTCTACTTATTTAATTGTTTTACTTATTTTATTTAAAATTTCTAAATATTTGTATCATTCTTATTTTCTCTTGCGTGCATTGGACTCAATTTTTGTCTTTTATTTGTTCTTTGTTTTTATTCCTTTTCTTTATGTTGTCACTTGTTCTGTCTTATTATCAGCTTGTCATTCAACTCATTGTAGAGCACGTTGAACTACACTAAAGTTTGACATGCCTCTGGTGTACATTTTCCTACTAATGCAACACTAAATAAGCATCTTACTTCTCAGCTGTTTGGGATTTATCTCCATGAAACATGCTAACACTCAGAGTGCACCTGAGTTGTGTTTTCCCTGACTGATCTGAAGACTCAACAGAACTTTAACTTTACTATTTCAAGTCTTTTCGTGTAGCCCAAATATGAACAAAAAAAGTTCCACCTGTTTTTTTTTGTTTTTTTTGTTCCTTTATTTTACCAACAGGATGCCACAGTTTGGATAGTTGGTGTAGTCAAAGCCCCCAGATTAACAAGAGTTTGGTGTGTGTGTGTGTGTGTGTGTCCTACATTCAATAATGTAATGTAAAGCATTGAAATTCATAGCATGTCTAACAGTACAGTTCTTTGCTACACTACAACCAAAACACAGATAGCTCCAAAACTTAAATAATGTCAAATATAACACTTAGTGAACATTACAGGAACAACACTGAGGCTGCAGACTCCTCATGTTGAAACAATGTGTCAGTTTAAGCGGTACACTGCAGAGGCTGCTGTCAATGTGAATAAGGTGAACTTTGACTTGACTACACATCCACCACAAAACAGCTGCGACGGTGAGGCTGTGACATCACAGATACAGAGTTGCAGCCTGCCCACCCCCCCCCCCCCCCCCCCAATACATCTGAATGACATGTTTAGCACCCTAGCAAAAAAACAACAACAGTCGCAAAGTTATGATCAAAATAATTCTTTTCAAAACGGGTTTCCTTCAATCTGTCCAAAAGTCTACATGACGTAAAGAAAACCAGGACTTGTCAGAATGATGCTGCATTCATGTCATGTGGGAATAACCATACCTAAATCACTCTGATGATCTTGTATAGACTTTATTTTCCCGTTACCAGTTTCATGTCACACACACACACACACACACATACACACACACACACACACAGTACATTTGGGTTTTTGCAAAATATCAACTTCAGACCACAAATACAGCAGACATGTTCTCCTGCCATGGTCATCATAATAAAATACATTATTTTACAACTAGCATGTCCTTCAGTTCCATCTCAAAACTTCAAATTCACAAGCGTGTATCACCTGATGACTAAACTCAACAGTAATTTCCATGAGGAAGTTCATATTTCCTGTCTTTCCCACGGGACATGAATGCAGCATTGGACACTATGTTTTCTCTCTCCAGCTTATGAAATGCTCGTCTACGGGACAGCGCAGCACTGGCGGTTGCCTCCCCAAAGTCCCAAAACCTTCTTCATAAAGCTCCGAGAGCATGCTCTGCTTTTGAACCATTCACTTCAGGATGAAATATTACAGCTGTCAACTGCACGCCCCGCCTGTCGTTGTTCACTGCTTCACACCGTCCGTGTAGTCGGGGCGCCGTGTCTGAATGATCTTCGGCCGAGAAGGGCGGGGCTTGTCATCTTGGTCGCTGTCGTCCTGGGCCGAGCTGTCACCGTGCTCGTCCTCACACACGTGGACGACCACGCTGGGGGTGGTGGGAGTGGCTGTGTGGATCTCGTACTTTTCTCCTGGGAATCAAACACACAAATCCAGGAATATACATCTGTTTTCTGTAGATTGTAACAGAACAGGACCAGCTAATATTATATCTTCTTACTGCTTTCTTACACTATGTTGTCCCTTTTTCACAGTAGGAAAAGCACATCTGTAAATAATCAAATTAATAATGGATGAATTCCATGTAGCTGCTTCAGATTCAGGGACCTGGTGTTGTGAGTTTATCATTTTAAAGGGAAACATGTTAAATATCACTTTGTTATCTATGTGCTTATGCCTATTCTCCATCTCACTATTCATTTGTCCCCTGCTCTTTACATTTATTGATGTAACCAGTGAAGTGCTTGTTCTAACAGGCAGGTTACTTGACCTCCTGTTTCTACTACAATGCAAAGAAAAATGAATCCAGTTGATGTGAGGTGTGAATGAACATTTACAACGTTATAAAATTAATAAGTACTCTAATAGTAAATACATGTTCTTTTCTCATTTCATGTAGGATGTTAGACTGTTCCTATTCTCTGTGCAGTGTGTTCAGTTCAGATTAGAGTGGGTGTGTTTGCTCCAAAGATTAGTGCTTTGTCTGTAGTGATACTTCACAATCATCATACTCTCAGAACTCATGAGACACAGTGGTTTTGAACTGCCTGTGGAAAATATGTCCTCCATTGTGTATTGGGCTCTGAGCACATCCAAAACACAGGTTACCTACTCTCAACCATGTACCTGAACGCCTCCTGTGTCACTCGCTGATGATCTTCTGAACGTCCTGCTAACATTACACACTCTACATTAAAAGCTCTGCTTTTGTGGTGTACTTTCTCTCTTTAGAGCACTTTCCTCTGAGTGATGTCACACCTTGTCTCTGCTCTGTCTGACATGCTCCAGTCAGTCAGCAGAGTCCTGAAGCTCCACCCTGCTGCTGTACAGAGCAGAGCAGCTCGCTCATTTATTTAAAGTTTATTAATATTAAACTTATCGCATGTCCAAATTGCACCAAATTCAACAAGGCACTCCTTTTGTTCCCCATCTATACAACCACCAAGTGTGGAGTCATTTAGGTGAACAATTCAAGAGATTCCTTCTTCTTTTTTTTTATATATATTTGAAATTTTGCATAAATAAATCAAATATAGAATATATTTTCCTCATTTTCAGTGTTTCTATAAGACATTTGCTCATAAGAGACTTTACCAATTTCGGTAGACCAGTCCTGAAAGAACAGGCTTTCTGGTGTCTTGCAGACCCCCTCATTAAAATGTGTCTATCCACCATGAAGCAATTAAACATGTAATTGGATGCACTACAATGGGGCAGCTTGTAGAGGATCACCCAGTACACACAGCCTTGGTTCAAATCAAAACTGTCCTCAGAAATCTGTGTAATACGTTTGTAGGCAGACTTCCAAAAGTCTTGGATCAGCAGGTGCTCCCACAGGTCATGGAATAAAGTGACCTCTGAGTGTGGGGCCTGATACCTCCAGCACTCCACTGAGTCCTTAAGACCTGAGCTGTGAGGCCAAGAATGTGTCCAGTAAAACTGGCTGAGAATTGTGAATTGAGAAGCCTAATTCTAATATCTGTGAACATTTTCTCAGAGTTTCCACAAATCCCCTCCTGCTCCTCTACACTAATGAACGGCCCTGGCTCTGTTCTGAGGCCATATTTAGATCATAAGGTAGTGTGTTGACCTGATCAAACATCTTTGGATAATAAAATGAAGCTAGCTTAGCCACTTTCAAAGCCACTGTCTACATGACTACATGTTCTTGGGCAGTGTGAACATAAAAAGTTAGGTTAGTATTCCTTTGATCATGTTCCTTTCAGTCTATATATTTTTCACTTTGTAATGAACACAGGCTGTGCTCTGTATAAAACACAGATGAGTGTACTTATGATATATGAATATGACAGAGTGCTCATATACTGTATAATGTACCTGGTCCTAGTTTGGAGATGGCACACAACAGGTCGTAGTTGATGACTGGCGTGGCGTCCTGAGACTGTTCCCAGCCCACTGGAGGTGAAGCAGGGGGGGAGATCAGAAACTGCTTGTCAGGTTTAGGAGGCTCCAGCCGAGGACTCCCTATGTGAACGGACTGACACAGAAGAGAAGACACCATTATTAGTGACAGCTGAGAAAGAAAAGAAAAACACCCACAGTGATAGCAGTTATTGATTTGTCTAGTTGAATATTGGTGTACCTGAGAATTACAAATATAAAATGTTTAGAAACTTCTAAGTTAATCTGTACTTATGTATTTCAACTTTAAAATAAAAGTACATATTTGAAAAATATTAATATCGGAAATAGATAGTACATTACACTTCAAAAAAAGCAGTTGTATGGCAAGAACTGCAGAAAACGTTTCTACAGCAGTAATATTTTATGAAGATATGTGGGGAAAGTGCTGGGTATAAAATATTACATTAAGTGAGGTATGGATATATCTTAAATTATAATTTACTTTGTGATTTTAGTATATTTGATATCATTTTTTTTTTTTTAGTTTATAAAATGTGATGGCTTGCTTTTGAATTTGAATGATGAAAGGGTATTGGCCAAGTTAGTCACATTAATAAAGAGTGAAGAGAACAGTGTAAAATGTGTCAGCATTCACACAGAAATGCTTTTCCTGTGGAAAATGTGAGTGAATGCGGAGAGCTGGAAGAAACACTACAGACTTTCCCAGCACCCAGTTGCAGTTCTCAGTGTGAATGATGAGAGCACAGAGCAGATGGATTTAAAGACATTACCTGGGCGAAGTAGAGTCTCATCTCTTTGCCATTGAAATCAGTCTTATGCAGTCTCAGTCTGGCCTCAGCTGCAGCCAGAGCGTCACTGAAACTGATCCTGACCCGACGAAAAGACTTGAAGTACTGGAACTGAACCTCCGGGTCGAACGAATGGAACAAGGCCTCGAAGCTGGCCTAGAAAGAGAAGAAAGGAGGGGAGGGAAAAGTGGAGGAAGAGTTGTCAGAAAAGGAGGCCAAGATTAACATGATGATTGAATTGAGGAGAATCAGACCAGACTCCTCCAGTTTCCCTGTATTTGCTCCCTTAAATCTCTTTTTTTTTTCTCTAAAAATACTAAATCCTGTGAGCCAGAGGCAGTCATGGATACAGTTATGAGACTTGAAGTTGCTATGAATAAAATGTATAAAAATAGCTTATATTACCACACACTATATCTGTCCCTCCTCTTTGCTCCAGAGAGGCTGCAGTCTGTGTTTCTGACTGCGTGTGCTGCTTGCGAGGGAGGCTGTGTTTTCATTTTTAGATGACCAATTATTTCTATCGAGGCTAATTAAGAGGGAAAAATGAGCTAGACGGCTGACCTTGGCAACCGCTTCTAAGAGGACTCACGCACACACAGAGATGGCTGACAGAATTCCATTAACACAGACACTCTTGAGATGGCAGCATGTCTGCAATTATAGATGCTACTTAAGCATATCTATACACCCACACACTCACATACAGTTTCCTCAAACAGTTGCTCTGGTAGGAAGCATCTATTAAAGCAGAACATTGTCACTGTGACCAACCCTTCTGCTCAATCTGAGGCTAGTTAGGTCAAAATGATGATCTCTAGAAGATCCCATGATGAGCAGGATTCCCACATAATGATCACGTCTGCACCGCTCAGCCACAGAAATGACTCCCTGCTTCAGTTAAATGTTGTTTTCACTTCAGCTGCTGTGATGTAAGTGCATTGGTTCAAACCTGCGAAATGTGTTCAAAAACACATCATGCAGTTGAGAACATTGTGGGAAACGTGACTGTTTCTAACTCAAAAGCCAAATGGGAAGATGAGTGTTCTATTCATCTCTGAATGTCAGGTCCACAGAGAGGCCTGTGAGGTGTTTAGGAAATGTTAGGCTTTAGGGCCATTTCCACCGCAGGAACTTTCAGGCTCATTTCACGGGGCCGTGACTGTTGGCGCGTGTCTCCATAGCAGGAACAAGCTCTGAAGGGGCTTTTACGGGGGGCAAAACGAGTCCCTGCCTCGGGGTAGAAGATGGAGATGGACAAGAAGACGTATGATAAGTGGACTGACGATGAGGTTGTTGTTTCTTTGTTGACTTGTTATGCTTTTGGTACGTCGCCTCATTGGCGTCACGGTCAAAACTGTCGCACAACAATTTACGATGGGTCCTATCAAGGTCCTACTCTGCAATGGAGACACAACGGCCGAGAAGACTGAGTGAGAAGATGTTCCTGTAAAGTTCCCGCCTCCTATATTTTTACCCGGAACTTCCTTAATGGAAACAGGACTTTAGAAACTGGATACAGTGCACCTGCTAGTCTGGCTCCATTAATAGTAACAAACTAATCTTCTTTCAACTGTTTCAAGCTACTCACCAAAACTCATGTATACAGTACTGTGCACACACAGTGGTGTGGTGCAGGTGAAGGCAGTGAAAGGAGGGAAAACAGAGACTGGAAGAAGTGGAGTCTCTGGAGGGTTTTGAGATCAGTCACACACTCTCACCACTAACAACAGTGCAGTCAAGTGTATGAATCATATGAGGGTTACAAAATGAATAAGTACTGCTAAATGGAGGGTAAAGATTTGCTTCATGTGAAGTCTGAACACACCTTAAATGACTAATGGTATCCTGTACTGTTCTCATTGTTAACAGTATCATGTGTGAGTTAAAGCCTGATATATTTTATTTCTCTTAATACTATTGAACACACATTAATGTGCCACACTGAAAACCGTTAATCAAAAGCAATGTTTAGTCTTAATAAATATGAATATCAATGAATGAACTCCTTCAACTTAATCGGACCTTCAGACGAATTTAAAAACATGCCACATGGTCGGTCACTTTGAATCGGCCACCTGATGATTGGAACCCTGGACCTTTGTGTCTACAGAGAAGCTGACTTACAGACTGCACCACTACACATGCAAAGTAGTGTTTTTGTCTGTTTTAACAAGTTGTATTGTCAAATATTTTAGTGAATTTAACTGCTCGACTAATCTGAACACTATTAGAATGCCTGATATCTACTTTCTCTAGAGGATGTCTGGCCTTGTGTCAGTTTTGGTAGCATGTGAATGAATACTTGTGAAGATTCTAACCAAACTTTATGCATTGATTTAGTCGTCACACTACATCAGGCAAACCACATTTTGTACATGTCCATGCAGCCCATTACAAAAATCACCTTTTCCCATTTTGTGGCGCCCCCTAGTGTCACAATATCACAGGTCTGTGCAGCATTTTCTAAATGGTATGGTATCAAAATAACAAAAACACTCCTTTCTAGCTCAGTCTGGATAGGCTGTGTACCTAATTTGATACTGATTGCAAAAAATCTGAGGGGGAACAGATTTGGACAAAATTCTAAATGGCAGATAATCTATGTAGGTGGAAATGGTCATGACCTACATTAGGGGGAGGGAGGGGGGGGGGGGAGAGAGAGAGAGAGAGGAATCAGAATCATTTGTTTGCTGCTTTTTCAGATTTACATCTTCAGCCAGGCTGGGTGGAGAGGTCAGACTAACACCAGGATGATCCTTCATGACTGCACTGATGGATCATAAAGGTTCATGTAAGAAGCACAGTGTAGATAACACAATGTAATGAAGCAGCACACCATCTGCTTAAAAGATTCTACATTTCAATCATAGTTATTATATCATATACATGTTACCTCTGTACATTTCTTATAACACGTTCATTAGATTATTTAAGGTGTGTGTGTGTATATATATATATAGGTTTGAGGTTTATTATATAGCAACAGATTACTGAAAAATAGGAAATGATAATTGTAGCTTACAAAAGACACATACAGAATGTTCCCAGGCTGAAGCATTCTGAAAGTATTAAATGAATGAATATCAGTCTAAAAAAAGCATTTCTCCAGTCATCTGTGTCCCCTGCAGTGAACAATCAGTGTTGTAACCACTGCTGCACTGCACTACAGAACAAGAGCAATCACTGGTCACTGACTGGAGCAGTGAGTCATACTGAAATCAAAAGAGGAAGGAGTATTCAGTCTGGCCTTAGGAGGTCTTCAAGCTGCTCATGAACACACTTAAAGCTGACCTCATGAGGTTCTGTGCTCTGGGTGAAATTCAGCTAATCCTGCTCGTCTTTATCAATAGCTTCTATTCTCTGAATCCCTTTAGAAGACTCTCTGTGAGGTCTGCTAAAGATTCAACTCAAACATATCAGTGTTTGTAGCAGTCTGCAGTGATGAACCATACAAGCAACACAGAGCAGTGTTTGAATCTGGATATCAGGAGCAGCTCCAGACAGCAGGCTGCTGCTGCTCTTACCTGTGCCTCAGGACGGTTGAACACTTCCTGGTTGGTCACCGAGGCGACCAGGCAGAAGCGATTACACTTGGTGGTCTTGATGTGCATGATGGGCGATCCGAAGAGTCTGAACCGTTTCCACCTGATACCTGAGGTCAAGGCGTGACGGCACGTTGACACGGACTTGAGCGGCGGCGAGGATGACGGCAACGATGATGAGGGCGAGGAAGGGGGGAGTCGGGGGGGTCGGAGGAGCGTTGCCTTCCCCAGGGTGACAGCTGAGCAGAGAGTGATAGATGCTCCCAAACAGGAAACAGACTCGTTTTTTTCCCCCACCACTAGCACTTTTCAGATTGTGGTAGAACACTGGTGTCTTCTTTTGTCTTCACAGTGAATCAGTCCTAATGTCACACATAGACTGTCCTACATTCAACTACTCTGCATCACCTGCTGCAACAAAATGATCAAATCCAACAGTCGACGTTTGCCTTCTCTCCTTATTCTGCTTCAGTGCTCTGTCCAATCACCATTCAGTCTTTCATGTCCTTTATGCGTCCATCAGTGATCCAGCTCTGCAGCAACCTGCAAACTGAAGGAATTTTCCAGAGATTTGGGTGTGGAGTGCCGAAAATGTCATTCAGTCAGTCTCTCTCTTTCTCTCTTGCTCGCTCCACAGCCGCTTAAATGAGTCCCTGCCAGCCGATGACGCATTACCCACAGTCCCCTCCCCCTTTTTTTCTCTTCCTATCCCTCTACCGACAGATACAACCCAATGCTGACTAATCATACAGAAAGAAGAACAGTGTGAGTGTGTGTGTGTGTGTGTGTGTGTGTGTGTGTGTGTGTGTGTGTGTCAGAGAGAAAAATAGATAATATGGAAAATGATGACATCACCAGTGAATAAACTGACTCATTAATCAGCTTTCAGCTGCATTTAAACTCAACAAAAGACCTTTGTCCAATGGAAAACATGCAACAATGAGCCTTTCACCTATTGATCTCACACACATACCAAGACTGATCAGCTGACTGCACGGAGCAAGACATGGAAAACACGTCAGTCTTAGTAAATATGGAAGAAGTCGCGAGGGAGACTGACAGACAGAGAGGAGATAGGCAAGAATAGAAAAAAAAAAAAAACACGAGTGGAAAGAGAAAGAGAGAGACATGGCTGGAAGGAAGAATGCAGGATGAAGGAGGAAGAGATGTGGTGCTAATGGAAAGTATGCAGTTTGATAACATGCTTTTATGAGGTATTAATAGCAGAGAGGCTTGAAGTGGCAGTGAAGTGTGTGTGTGTGTGTGTGTGTGTGTGTGTGTGTGTGTGTGTGTGTGTGTGTGTGTGTGTGTGTGTGTGTGTTTGCGTTGCCAACACTTGGAAAAACAAGACGAGGCTGCAGACATTTCAGCTGTTGAACATTTGCGTGTGTGTCACATTTGCTCTTACACAGCAGCTCGTTATTGTGTTTGATGAACTGAAGATAAACTCCATACCTCAAAAACATTTTATACTTGTGGAAAATGACTGGTGTGATAATAAGCAGAAGAAAAGCATTGACGTGGACGTTATGTGGACAGCAGACACTTAACATGATGAGTGTAAACTGGGCTCTGTTGTGTTCAGGCTGACATTCACAATATGTGCAGAAATGCAGCCCACGTGTTTATCTGAATGGCTCTTATGAACAAAGAAAGAAAGCTTTGAAAAATGTTGAACTTGGTTCACTTTTCACTGCAGTAAATGAAGCTTCAAACAGCAATGTGTGTGTGTGTGTGTGTGTGTGTGTGTGTGTGTGTGTGTGTGTGTGTGTGTGTGTGTGTGTGTGTGTGTGTGTGTGTGTGTGTGTGTGTGTGTGTGTGTGTGTGTGTGTGTGTGTGTGAGAGAGAGGTGTTCCTGGAAGAGAAAACACATATTCCTGGTAGATGACTGTATCACAATGAGAGTTAAATGATAACTTTCCATTGTTGTAAAATCCTTCCCTGTTGTATTTTTAACCACTGTGTACTTTTAGCATCTGATGAATCTTAAATCTCATTGATCTGTTTTTTTCTTTAAAAAAAATAAAAAAAGACCTTCCTGGAAATAAGCTGCACACCAACACCCACCCACTGCTGTTATTGGTCTGAATTCCTGGTTAAGCACAGGTGCACTCACATTTACACATGCTCTGACATTACAGCCAGGCTCCCAGCAGGCGTAGCTGCACGGCATACTGGCTGTGATGTGGATTTGTTCCATCCTCCACACGGTGTTCCTATCCCACTGGGAGCACAGCGTTTGGACTGTGGTCGAGCCAGTCTTTTTAAATTCTGCTGCACTGCTACTACAATGAGTACGGCAGCCTATTCAAAGCTGAATGAGCTTTAGCCTACCGTAATTACTGCAGTAGCAGCACAACTAAATGGGCTGATTTGGTTAACTTGCTCAGATTTTGTTGATGAGGTCATTGGTTTTTGTGCTTCTACTGTGGGTCAGCAGGGTATTGTGTTTATTGTTGGTATACACTCAGGAATCTGGTGTTTTAATTACTGTGTATGACTTCCTGCCCAGCTCAACTCTGCTCAGCGTGATATTGCTCTGACGCTTCCATGAAAAAACAGACTGGACATGCATGTGTGTAACAGAGCAGAGAGCCACTTCTGGGTCACTTCTGGTAGGATCACAGCATTGGACAACAGTGGACGATCAGCTGCGGTGGCTGTGCCAGGTGGGACTGAGTCAGAACACACCTGCCAAACACCAAATGCAGGTTTTCTGTTTGGTGAGTTAATCTTAGAAGGTTTTCCACCACACTGAGCTGAACAATATATCATTATGGTATTTATATCTAGATATGAACGTACAACAATATGACGATATCAAATGTCAGAGCGTCTCAGTGGTTCGATGTATTTATATTACTGCAGGCGAAGACTTCATTTTCGCTGTTGTCACATTTTAAATATTGTTAAAGCATTGTTGCAAAGTAAAGGTTGCAGACATTTTTTTTTATTTCAATGCAGCTTAAAGGACCGTCCACACTGAGAACCATAACTATAAATGATCGTTCTAATTGGAGTGGATGGAGGAGTCCACACCACAACTATAACCATAACGATAGAGGAGAACTCACTTTCAGAGCGATTTGATGAACGATAAAAATGCTGACTGTCAATATGTGATTAATAAACTATTTTGTTGAGTAACTGCACTGTAATGTCCATTTGGTATTATTATTCTGTTTGGTTTAATAATGCTTCATTTTCACTGTTGCTACACTTAACATTTCAAACAATTGTGAAATCATAGTCATATTGTATCGATATCGAGATGTCTGGCTTCAATATTGAGATACGATCATTTGTCCATGTGGTGCAGTCTTAACACTGACGGGTTAATGTTTGTACCAAAATACTGAGCTGTGGCTGACTGGACTGTAGTACAACTGGCACATCCTTTATTTATGCACTACCAAAATAAAGCAGTATGTTGCTTTAAGCCCACTAGTTCTGTGCTAACTACTACAACAACAACAACATATCCACAAACAATTAACCTGTTAAGTAAATTACTCTTACTTGTAAGCAAAATTAATATTGTGGGGTTCAACTGCACTCCTGCATTAAATGTACTAACAGTTCAGCCTCCACCTGCTGCATGTGTTTGAACTATGAGAGGAAAACAGGAGCAGCTGGAGGGAATTCATGCAGGCTCAACATACAAACACAAAGGCATCAGCTGGGTTTGACCTCAGGACACTCGGGTAACACACACACACACACACACACACACACACACACACACACACACACACACACACACACACACACACACACACACACACACACACACACACACACACACACACACACACACACACACACACACACACACACACACACACACACACACACACACACTGTACTACAATACAGCAGTGATATGTGACAGGTGGTGTGGAAGGCATGTGTCCATCATAGACTGACATGTCGACACACAGCTCGTCATGTCTGTGGCCTGAGTGCAGGTGGAGATGCAGTGAAATGAGTAATGTGTGTGTGTGTCCTGTGTGTGCTGGATGGAAACTGTGTGTGGAAAATAAAGTGGTGTAATGTTGGTGAAACTGATGCTCTCATCTAAGTGTTGTTTGTTGATGTTAAACATTACCGTGTGAGTGTGTGTGTGTGTGTAGGTGCTAATCATCTCCAGACCTGAACGTCACCCTGCTGTGGCTGCTATGTATGTGTGTGTGTGTGTGTGTGTGTGTGTGTGTGTTTGTGTGTGTGTCAGTCACACGCTCAGCCCTGCATTTTTTCCATCCCTATGTTTTTGTTTCATCTTCCTATGTTTTCCATTCCCTCACTACACAGATAGGCAGGAACACACACACACACAGACACACACACACACACACACACACACACACACACACACACACACACAGTACAACAGCTAATGATTTTAGTTTGCTGATGCAGTAGTACATGTATAGTATCATCATTCAGTAACTGAGAGGAATCATCAGAGGCCATAAAAGAGAAGAAGAAATGCTAAAAACTGGAGATTTAAGTGTGTCAGCAGTGAAAGCTAACAACATGTAATCAGAGTGGTTCAGTGTTGTGACTAAGACTGAAAGACAACATAATTCAGCCTTCTTTCACTATGACACTTTAATACAGGAAGACAATTACATATGCCGTACTATTAAAAGAAGTCGACAAAGAAAAAATAGGAAAGAAAGCATAGTTCTATATTGATTTGTATTAATATCTTAAAGGCATATTAACAGGTGAACACTGACTGTGTCATGTGAACACTTCAATGGAAGTGATCCAACTCAAGAAACCTGATCTGATTTCTGATCTAGAACTAGCAGAATCTTACATATTTCTTATTTATTTTACATGTCATGACTTCCTGTGTTTTTAAATGTTTCTGAACCCTCAAACTTTCAGATTATTTCCAGGTTTATGTGACAATATTAAATATTTAGACACCTCACAGTATATTATAGGTTTTCTAGGGATATAATGTTAAAGGATAATTGATCCTCAATGTGCATGAGCTGCTGCTGGTAAGCTTTTCATTTTTACACTCAGGCTTGCAGCTTTTTTTTTTATCACTGTTTATTTTAATCAATGAGCCAAAAATAACAACAAATATCCATTGATTCAGAAATCAATATCATTTGTGGCCTCTACATTGATTGATTAATGCTTCCAATCTGTCTGTGAGCTCGCCTGCTTCACTACCAGCATATTCACTCACTACACTGGGCAAATAAATAAACTCAATGAGTCAATAAATACAAACACTGCTGATTTGTTGTATGCATGTTAGTGGGCTGGTGAGGAGCTGCTGCTGACAGACAGCAACAGTGAACACAGGTCAGAGTCATTGTAAAAGCCCGGCTGGACACAGGTTATTTAAGTTGATGCCATGATCACAGGTGCAGACAGTTTTTGACTGTGCTTGTGTATGTTTGACTGTATTTGCTTTAGTTTTATGTGAAAAGTTTCATGAAAAGTAATGGACAATACCTAACATGGACATTGGTAAGAAAATAAACGCAGTATACATGAATTTACTGGAAAAGACTGAATAGCCTATCATTCTGTTGAGTACATGTTTAAACAGTACCTCCCATTAGCTGCCAGCAGCAGATCAAGTGTAGGGCTTAGTCACTACAATGTCAGAGCCTGCAACACCAACAACCTAGTTCTAGTGTGAGAAAAACCCATCAGATCAGCCCCATTGTTACCAGTACATGATCCAGCTTCTTGAGTCAGTATCAGATCTGATATCCAGTGTTAGTACTGGCGTGGCACATCCTTTACTCTCACATGTAAATCATACATGTGAACAGGAAAAGTCAAGCAGCCCACTGACACATGCTTCTCTTTTTCCAGGTCCATCTGCCTACCAGTGAACTTCACCTTCACAATAAGAGCAGTCTCACAGTGAGTCAGCGCAGGTCAAACTAAATGAAAACTGCTCACACTTTCCATTTGGAGAAAACTGTGTTAATCTGCTGCTGCTGACCTAAGAGAGAGGAGACACTTTGACATTTTTTATGAGGACGGTCGGAAAAAATTCAAATGAGTGTTTCTATTCATGTTTAAGCTGCTTATCCTGCTGTGTGACACAGCATTAAAATAGTCCAATATGTGTCAGCATGCCAGAACCTGAAGGACAGTCATTCACTACTGATTCTTTGGCAATATTGTTGTTGTGGAAACTGTGATCACACATATTTAAACCTGATGATTTCTATAGCTCTACATCGTCAGTATAGTGGGACTGAGATTTGAATTGTAATCATTAACTTAAATCATGATGATGTCATGTTTTGTCACTGGGTGTGTCCTGTTGGAAAAGTCCAGGACACTGACTTTCCAGAACCTACATCAGAATTTCCCCTGACCTACATCTGTTCCTCCATGCTGCTTTATTCATGCTGAGTGCTGACAACACTTTAACTGACTGATTGCACAAGCTGGAAACACACGCTGCTGTATTCCATCTGAATGCGACAATGTTCCTGTTCTCTACAGAAAATATATCACGCTCACAGTTTATCCTTCACGTCTGTAAATGATCCCTTCAGCCTTATTAACACCAGCCCATTCCCCTACATCCCTTATCAACAATACATGACACACAGAATATTCCACTGTAAAAAAAAAAAAAAACAAACTGACCTTGCTGGGTGGAAAAATGTCAGGAAGGTAAAAGAAAGGAAAGAACAACACAAGTCACTGTTTTCACCAGATGACCTTTGACCTTCCCCTCTATTATTCTTTCTTTTCCATCAACATCAGTAAACCCCTACAGGACTCCACCATACACTTTCTCATGTTACTGCAGAGCAGGGTGGAGCTGAATCTGGACAATATTCGCAAAAGCAAAACTATTACGTTTTTTTATATACAATTACTTTTAAATGATTTGCTTATGGCAGGAAACATAAACCATGTCAAATAAGAGCACGCAGGTCAGTTACATCTCTATATCTCTCTCCTCTGCTCCGCTGTGTTAAGTCTATTAGCAGCTCTTAACGAGGGGAGTCACATCCACCTGCTGCATGACGCACATCTCCTTATTAGGACATCAGTCCCAAAGTTGGGGGTGTTCCCCAGAGATAACACTGAGCTACTAACACATGCCACATGCTCTCAAAAGACTGTCCACAACCGGTTGTTCCCCTTTCCCCAAAGTTAGGCTCTAAAAAACTGAACTTAACATAACAGAAATGATATATTTAAGGTACTTTCTGTCTACAGGATTTTGAGACAGCACATGGATTTATTCTTTTTAATGCATTGGTCAGCGAATTTGGGCGAATGACCAAAATGTCATATCCCAACATAGACCATTTCATATCCTTATAACAATATGTATCCTGATAGAGCACAATAGTTGCAATATTTAATGTCTCATTGGAGATAGGAATGTACGGTATTGGATATTTTGCCGATGTATGATAAGCCGATATTTTCTCTCATTTTGGCTGATTGTTGATACCTATACTTATAAATGCACAATTTTTTCCACCTGGCCAGGGAGACTGTTATGCATGCAATCATAGATTTTAGTATAAAAGTATAATCAATAAAGACAATATATGGTAAATATACTGTACTTATATAGCACTTTTCTAGTCGTTATGACCACTCAAAGTGCTTTTACACTACATGTCACATTCACACACATTCATACACTGATGACAGGAGCTACCACACAGGGTGCCAACCTGCTCATCAGATGGAGTCTAACCATTTAAAAACTGTTGGTGCAGCTATCAGGAGCAATTTGGGGTTAAATATCTTGCCAAAAGACACATTGACATGTGGACCGGACGAGCCGGGAATCAAACCACCTATCTTCTGATTGGTGGACGACCGCTCTACCTCCTGAGCCACGGCCAAAGGAAGAAGACTGTTCAGGAGTTCAGGAGCTCAGCATTAGACTTTTTATGCGTTTATTACACAGTCGGGATTAATGGGAAGAATTTAATATCTGCTCCACACTCTGAAGCAGAAGGTAGCCATAATGCACCTAACATGCTGGATGCCAACTGTCATTATAAACCAATTAGTGTTTTTTAAACAGAGTGCTACATCCTGTTTATGTGTTTCCTATCTGTGCAGCTGAACAAAGCAGCTCTTTTACAGACTGTTTCACCCTGATGGTCCTGATGCCTCCTCCACACACACACACACACCCTCTACTTCACACTTCACACAGCTGACTGACAGAAGTACTGATGTAGGTTCAGTATTGAGGAAACTTCACAATGTAATCACATGTTAAAAGGTGAACAGTGCAGTCACACCCCAAAATCTGAGGCTGTCCTGGAAGAAGGGCGTATTTAATCCCCTCTGATTCTCACGTGTTCTGGCCGCCACACTGCAGCAAATATTACCCAATCAAGTCATTTCTGATTCTCTACAGCCTAAACAGAGACAAGTTATTGGTCAACACTTAGACTTTGCCTATGACCCTGACACCACTGCTGGCTGCTTTATCTATACTGTGTATTCAGATAGACGCCTTGGTTGCCATGGAGACTGCTGATGGGAGTACATGCAGATGCCAGTGTCGAGGTCATTGATAAAATATGAAGCTATTGTCGACCTGAAGGGAACACGCCCTGCTGGCTGCTGCTAACATTCTAAATCAGTGTCTCAACCATGAACCCACAGAGCAACACCATACATCTTCACAATGTTTTCAACTGTGTTTAACTGTAACTTTAAATATGTTGTATGGACTAAGAATACACATTTTGTAAGACAGTATTCAGTTTAAACATGTTCCTCTTTTATCATCAGCACTACAGCATTTCTCACAGTCACAGGAATGCAAGCAAACCCTTAAGTCTCTTATACAGCTTATAAGTACTTAATACTTTACATATTTCTATGTATTTATGTAGTTGATGTATTTTCTGTCTACTGTGTGTCTGTCATTGGTGAGCCAAAGTTGTTTCCACCAGGGGACAATAAAGTTCTATTCTATTTTATTATCTTCTATTCTAACACAGATCCATATGTGGAGTGTACTTTCCATCCAGTGCTGCAGCTCTGTGTGTCATGTGGGAACAAAAATAAAGTGCTGCAGATCAGCATGCAGGTATTGAATAACTCATAATACCTAAATAACCAGGAAGTGTATATTCATATCAGCTCAGTCATAACCATAGCCCTGCTATCTTAACCATTACCTCCATCTAGTGGTCTTAATCCACTAGAGGTAGAGGGGTTTATCAGTGGGTGGAAATGTGTGTCAAATTGACATTCAGTATAGCAACAAACTCCATTCAAAAAAACAGGTGATTCAGTGTGTCATATAAGTGTATATATCACAGAAGAGACAACTCTTAATGTCAAAGCACATCCAATACAGCAAAATGTTCTGCTTGTAAGAATCAGACATTCCTTCTCATTACCGACACCCGTGGCTGTTAAATGAGTTCAAGTTAACTTCCTGTTGCTCGCACTCTCAGCACAATGTCTTTTTCCTTGGTTACACTTCTCACACTTACATAAAACATGACTAACTTTGTGTTTTGCACCATGTTTCAGTAAAGCATCTCTCACAACCAGCCATTTATTATCTTTGGTGACACTAGTGGGAGAGAGGCACTTTGATTTTCACATAGAAATCAGTGCACAGGCTGTTACAGACAAGCAAGAACATGAGGCATGGTCTCATTTTTTTTAGATAGCCTACATTAGTGCTACTTCACTCAGTGCCAATAAAATGATTTAAACATGTAAATTGCTTCACTATACACTTTAAATGTCAACGTTCATAAATGGTCCACCTGAGTCCCACACTGGGGGGCGGTGCAGATGTGAGCTCAGGTTTAGAGCACTTTGACCTTACCTGCCTGCTGCCTTCATGGAATAAATCCTCCGGTACTCTGCAGGCGATCAGGGCGTTAGGTAGATCCGTAAACTGGACATCTACCGTCGCCTTCTCTGACTGCTGCATGATCACTTCACTTACACAGTTTTCTGGAAACACAACAAAACCGCTTTGAGCAGAGCAAACACATAGACATGATTCTGACTTCGCTAAAGCTCACCATCTATGTCTTACTAGCTGAGGGTGGCTAAGATATAGCTCTGGTTACGTCCCTATAAAGCTATGTGCGTTATTTAATGATAGCATGGAGTTAAACAGCTCTATCTACGATGTATTTCAATGACCAGTCAACAGAAACAAAGCTGTCGTGCTGTTTTTCATTGTATTAGCGGACTGTACAAGCTGCTATAAGCTGGCTAGCTAGCAACTTCTACTAACCTGGGACCTGAATGATGCCACTAAACAAGGAAAACACACGATATTCCAGTTATATCTCCACCCAGGTTATTATGAGTGAAGACAGTCGTTTGGTAGTTACAACTGTCTGAAACTAAAACAGCATAATATTCTCTATTTGGCCTGTAAGTGGTAATAACCCCCCCATCCCCCCTGGATAATTGTGTTAGCTTGATGCAGAGGATAAAGGAGATGACGTAAACGCAAGAGCAGCTGTTTTCCATTTCCGGGTTCCAGTGTTAATTTTTTTTACTTTTTTTTTTTTTTTAACATAGCCGAGGTGTTTGAAGTGTTTTTAGACAACATAGGTAACAGTGACAATAAGAAATATTTAAATAGTTTACATATAATGGAGTTACAATACAAGATGCAATATAAGCACTAATGGCTACAGAGACATTATTCCACCATCTGAGCGGATGCAGCTTTCATATTAAAAGTATTAAAATAGGCTGGATATATCAAGCTTTACTTTCAAAAACCTACCATCACAAAAGTAGCAGAAAAGTTGCTTGATATTGCTCGTCAATATTACAGAATTTTACAGAAAAAAATATAATATATAAGCTTAACACAAATCGACTTATTTGGTTTTCTTGTAATATAGCCCAAGCTATGTAAGAAAGGAAATGTTTGATCACCTAAAGTAATGTTCCTAACAATAAGGGGCAATCGTTTCAAAACATTCAGCTGCATTTCAATCTGGTTGTTGCTCATCTTATTTTACAGTCAGATGTGTTATTTGCAGTCAACAGTCTGCCCTCCCATGGCAGGCTCTACTTATTACAGGCATTAGAAACAGTTGTCACTGTAATCTGAATGTAAAGAAGATAAGCATGTCTAGTAAGTGCATGTAGAAAGTGACATGATTTACTTAATTTGAATATTCTAAAAATGAAAGCAGTAAATCAATTATTGGCTAGATTCATTATTGGCTGGGAAGGAGCACAGTGTAAAACACACGCTCCACTCTGCCAAAAAGCATTTAGATTTAAAAAATGAACAATGAAGATAAAAACAAAAAAACACTTGTTATTATTACCGAATGTGATGTGTTATATGAATATGAGGTTAAGATGTGACCAATTAGTGTAGAAATACTTCTTTCTTTTTTTTAAGTTTTACTTTGAAATACTCATTCCTCCTCTCATTTCAGATACTTAACTTCCTGTCCCAGTGTGTTCCTTGCCTTTGTGTCCTGGTGTTTGTGATATTTGCTTAGTTTTAACTGTTCTTTAACCTGTCCCTGCAGTTTCAACATTTGGAGTGATTTTGAGCTTTGCACCATTTAGATTTGTTTGCCTTATTCGGACTGATTCCCCACCTGTAGTCTACCTACCTACCTATGCCCTTCTCACTTTACCTGTCAGTCACTAGTGTCTGCATTTGAGTCCTCTTGCTTGTTACTTTGACAGTCATGACATAAGTAATGTGAAAGCTGGACTCTTGTACACCTGTATGTCCATCTGTGTCTGTACCGTATGTAGTGCATCTCTATTGGTGCTGGTCACTGGGTGGCAGAGAGGTTTAAGCTCCTGGTCATGTGGGGATCAGCAGAGAGAGAGAGAGAGAGAGAGAGAGAGAGAGAGAGAGAGAGAGAGAGAGAGAGAGAGAGAGAGAGAGAGAGAGAGAGAGAGAGAGAGAGAGAGAGAGAGAGAGAGAGAGAGAGAGAGAGGTTTCTTGATGTCTAACTGCTTTAAGTGCAGTGCTTACTCAGGAGCTCCTTAGCCACGAGCAAGGAGTAAAAAGATGGTGTACTTCAAACCTTAAACCTTGTGAAATATATATATATTGTCTTATTTATTTTGGAATTGCAATCTCCAAATCCAGATTTTCTTTATTTTTCCTGGATATTTGGAAGTTCCTTGGAATCCTACAGGCATTTCACAAACTGGAGCCTTTGAACATTTTCAGCTCCATCTCGGACCCTACCTGGAAAGCTGGACTAATCTGAAAATCACAGCCTTCACATAGCATTTTGGAATTCTAGAGTTGTATTCTTATCTATTCCTATACCTTGTGACCGACTTTGGAATATTGTCTGGGGAATTGGATTTATTCTACTCTTTATTCTACAATCTACAATCCTTGGTGTCCTCAAAAACACTCCGAGATTCCTTTTTGGACCTAATCTGGAAATTGGAACATTCTGCAATATTAATCCTAGGTACTTCCTAATTCCCTATTCAACCTTTTCTGGAATAGTGGGCTCAATTTGAAAACTTGATATCTTATAGAACTGCACACTGATCCTGAAAACTTGGTCACCAATTCATCTTGAGTAAGTGTCTGATCATTTCAATACATTTAATCAATGGCTCAGTCAGAATCCTGCCCAAACTCAGAAATGTCAAATGGCACCATTGTCCACAACCCAGTAGCTTTTAGTTCAGACTTGGACACTCAGAGTCGAAGAGAGGATGAGGACGAAGAAGAAGATGAGGATGTGGAACTAGCAGAAGAGGTAGGGGAAGATGTTTTGATGATGGGTGAAGCAAGAGAGGTGCAAGCTGAAGGAGAAAGTGGAGAGCAGGGTGAAAAGGAGGAAGTGAAGATTATTGATATGGCCCCGTTACCAAATGAAGCAATAACAGAGGGTGAGGAAGGAGGTGAACAAATGGAGGAAAATGGAGAGGAATGTGAAGAAGTTGGGGATGAAGAGCCTGAAAAGACAGATGAACAGATTGAGAAAGAGGGTACAAGTGAAGGGGTGGAAAGGTCAGAAGACACAAACACAGTAATTGAAAATCCGTCTTGCTTTTCAGCATTGGTAGAAGTAGAAGAAGATAGCCAGCAGATATTACACAGTGATGGAAAACATGGAGAATACAGTGACAAAGAAGAAAATAATCTAGAATGTGTGAAAGAAAGTGCAGAAATAGAGGTAGGGGAGGAGAAGACTGAAGAGGGTGATCAGGGATTAAAAGAACACCACATAGTATCTACCACAGAAGATCAAGAGACTGTCCGGGGTTCTCAGAACTCAGGAGCTGATGCACAAAAGTCTGAAGAAGGTACAGAGTTGTCTTCTGATGACACAGACAAAACAGAAGTTGTTACATTGCCAACCAATGATGAGGTAACAGAAATATCTGAGGATTCAATGATAGATGTTACCTCTGTTACCATGGAGGTAAATGAACAAGTCAAAATTGAAGATGATCTTTGCCAAACCTCAACTGTCAGTGACAGTATCATACCTTTTGATGCAATGGCTACAGTTGTGGCGGTTGTTACATTGCCAACCAATGATGAGGTAACAGAAATATCTGAGGATTCAATGATAGATGTTACCTCTGTTACCATGGAGGTAAATGAACAAGTCAAAATTGAAGATGATCTTTGCCAAACCTCAACTGTCAGTGACAGTATCATACCTTTTGATGCAATGGCTACAGTTGTGGCGGTGGCCAATGAGACCAGCCAATCAAGCAATGACAATCAAGATGAAATGAAACACACTGATGAGAAGCTAACAACGATGGATGGAGGAGAGCAGAGTTTAGAAGAGAAGGGAAATACAGGTGATAATGTTGTTAGTGAGTTAACAGTCGAGGAAGAAGATGGAGGAAGAGATGATCTGGAAGTGCAGGAAGACAAGATTGGTCAGCTTCAAAGCCAGGCTAAGGTAGCTCCTCCAGAACCAGTACTTCAGTCTGTGGAGGATATACCTTTAGAAACACAGCAAGATGTGGATTTAGACCAGGTAGAGGAGGCCCTTGAATTGGAGGAAGAGGGTGAAGTTGTCGTGAACCAGCCAAGAGAGGTAAAATTAGAGGAGATTGAGTCCACAACAGAGCAAGAACATCCTTTGCAGCTCCTCAAAGAAGCAGGGACAGATTGGGGAGATACCTTGTGGAAACAGCTAAGAGAGCCAGCCCATGTAGAGGATGAGAAAGGAGTAGGAGAAGAAGATGAAGCAATGGAGGGAGAGGTAGAGATGGCAGAAGAACCTGTGACTATTTTAGATGATGAGATTGAAGAGACAGAGAAGAGTCAGAGTAGAGAACTTAAGCCTTCTGAAGATACCATAGGCAAGACAAAAGACGGAGTGCATCAAGAGCGGGAAGGAGAGAAGGCTGAACTAGACAAAGAGAATAAAGAGAAGCAGAAGGATGATAAGGACAAGAAATCAAAAGGTGAAAACCTAGAGGAACTGGATATACATGGAAAAGTTAAAGGACTGAAGAAAGCGATGGAGAATGGGATCATAAGTCCCGAGCCATTTAGGAAGGAAGGATGGGGGACAGCAAGAGTGCTGCCGGCCAGGAGAAAAGATACTGACTGGATTAAAAAACATCAACCAGAGCAAGAGAGTGCTCCAGAAATTAAAGACTGGAGGAAAGACCTGAAGCCAGTGAAAAAAGACATCTGGGAATCTGAGAGGGGGAGAAAGGAATCGTTGAAGACAGAACCACTAACACAAGAGAAAAGTCCGCCAAGGAAGGAGGACTGGATAAAAGAGCTGAAGTCAGTGATCAAAGATGACTCCCAGCCCAAAAAGAGGACTGAGCAGGTAAAGAAAAAGCGAGTGGTGCTGCTGGAGGATGGCCATTCATACATCCCCCACCAGGAGATGAAAGAGGAGAGGAGACAGGAGGTGAAACTGATTTCCCATAGGAGGGTGGGGAGCCCTGTGCCTCCTTATCGCAGGAACAGCACAACAGACCAGGACCAGGACTATGATGTCTCACTTTATGTTAAGGTAATGGAACATATACATACAACCTTTCCTACGCATGTATGGTGCACATTCTGTATGTCCAACCTGAGTCAATAAAACCTCATGTACATTGAGAAAGGAGGATTCCTCCATGGTTCTTCGGTCGAGGCATCAGACCATAATAGTGTTAGTGGTTCTAGCAACTTAAAATTACTTTATGGAACTGTATCTACATTCATTGACTGAGGTCATAGGGGAGAACTGAACTCAAGACACAACATTGCAATTAAAAACCATACCATACTAAGTAGAAAATGAATTATCTAGTTAGTATACTTTAAGACTGTGTTAAACCTGCCCAGATTAAAAGACCAGAGCTTCCTTATTCATTTCAAGTTGGCCACAAAAATTTGTCATTTGGCAAATATATTGAACCTATCTACTGCATCTTTTGCAATTCACTGCATGGGCCAATCACCCACATTTCTAGTAGTTTACTTTGATCGTGGATAGCATAATCATATTGTTGGTTTATGCATAATGAACAACAAAAGAGTATTATAAACTGTTGCACAGTGTTTTGATATCTGATAAGTTCAGGGGGTCCTAAGGACAAAGAACATACAAGAATGCAAGTACAAACATTAAGTGAAATACACTTCAAATCCAGAAGTGCAACAAATTAAAAGACAAACACATACAAAAGTTAAAAAAGCACTCTTATGTGTGCTTTGTCCTAAGGGCCAACAATAAGCATTAAACCTCAATCAGCTCCATAGCACATACGTCATACAAACTGAAGCGGTAGTCAAGGTAACAAAAGCCAGAATGTGCTGATCCCGGGAGCTGATTTTCTAGAGAGCTGACGTGCACCAATTCTTGGAAATAGAAACAATGGTGTATGATGACGAGGTGCCACGCTTCAACCTGAAATGAGGTGTGTTGAGACACTGCTGGTGTGCATGGCCCTCAATCTGGACTTCCTGGTTTATTTTAATCAACTTAATCATTCTTGGAGCAAAGCAGTCCACAGAATGTTTTTTTCAACACATTGTTACTTTTGCTCTGAAGTCCTGCTAACTGATACAGATTTGAACACTGACATAGACTAAAACTCTTGAATGGGCTTCATGTCAGATCCTCATGTACTTGTATTATATCATTGGGTACCAGACCCAGAGACACATCTGGCCATAGGGACAGCTGAGTTAGGCCAACTGCAGCTGAGTCTCAGACCACTTGCATGCTCTGCACTGGAAGCCCAAATGTGAGCAGGCTGCATATATGGCTGTCTTAACGTCAGGTTTTTGAGCGACGTGGACTTGTGACAATTTGTGCTAAGAATCAAAGTGTTCCAATTAGCAGGCTTGAACAGCCCTGGACTAGTGCACTTGGACTAATTTTAAAACATAATTAATCATGAGACTGGTGTGACTCTAGCAAACACATATGCTGGATTTAGGCAGCTGTTGAGCCAAGCCATTTTGGCTCGGGTGGTGTGGTCATAAGCCCAGGCTGGCTGTCCTGTGGCATGTTGGAAAATAGAGCAGTGGCACATAGGGCTATCTGGCAAAGACACTGTACCCTACAACAGAACAAAATAATACAATGCAATATATATTTAACTATTCACAACTAAATACATCTTTCATTTATTCTTTTTTTTTAATATAGGGGTTTTGTTGTCTTGTGGTTTAAAATGTTTAGTTGTTGATTGATGGAAAGGTAAAGGTACAGAAAAGGTACAACTAGGAAGAACTGTGCTTTAGTGAATATTTTGTCTTAAGAATCCTATCAAATATATAATAACCTCTATGACAGAGCACACAGGCTTTCCATAATCACCACATCAAAAACTGTCCAAACTACACATACATTCACATATGTAGATACACATATATACATTATCTTTACCCTTTCATCTGCAAACATACCGGTTATGGCTTTGTTATTATTGTGTAGCAAAATAGCTGGGTAACAAAACCAATAATAAACAATATAATTGATTGTTTAGCTAGAAGTTATTCTACCAGCAACAGTCATTTAAATAAACAGTATTGTGTAAAGCCACCTGACACTCACACTAGCTAGCAGATACAATGCACCACAGATACTATATTCAGTATGTAGATATGATGTTATCAACTAATGTTTAAGAAGACTGGCTGTTTTTGCTGATATTTTCTATATCTAGGACAACATGAAACACTTATTTTTGTATAATTACTATTTTGTGGAAATATGAAAATTTGGAAAAAATACAAAAAATAGATGATTTAATGGTCCCTGTTACCTCGTGTACATTTAGTGTGCTATCTTGCCTTTAGTGTATTTTTGTATACATAATATGTATTTACTTCCTCTGTGTAAAGCACCTGTGAGTACTATGAAAAGCACATTATGAAAAAGAAAATTATTATTGTAAGGTTGGACATAAGTTTAAAAAATAAAATCTAACACCACAATGGTTATGTGAAGTACATTTGCCTACTGATGCAGTTGTTTTAGGCATAGATGCTGTCTTTATTGGTACATAATCTCACATAATTACCTCAGAAATGAGTCTGAAAATAGTATAAATTTGAAGTGAGGTGAGGCTGAAGTGTCTCTGTGTGTCTGGCATGATACAGAGAGGGAGCAAGTGACAGAGTAACCCCATCTTGATCTACTTACCTTATCCAATTTAGACAGTGATATCCTAATCCATTAGGCATGGTAGCCTACACTTCTCCATGCATGGAATTCTAAAGGTTGTGGACAAAATAATAGGAACACATTGTTACAATATAATATAACCAAATGCAATATCCGAAGGATATTACATTTGGTTATATTATATTATAATATATCCTTCTGAAGATTATAATTCTTTCTTTTGGTTTGTATTTTTCCGTCCTCTGTAGGTGTGCATTTATACTTTAATAATGACATGCACACACACACACACACACACACACACACACACACACACACACACACACACACACACACACACACACACACACACACACACACACACACACACACACACACACACATTTTTCTTTCTGGTTTAGCAGCACATTCCTCACCGAGGTAAGAATAAAGGAGGGCAGCATGCTAAGGGCCAGCAGAGAGGTTTAACGCCAAGAAAAAATGCACTAATATCTGAGAGCTGCTTCACATACAAGCTTGTTCTCTGTGGGAGCTCACATTCAAACAATGGCTTCCTTTGTCAGGGGCACTGCTGGCAGCACAGACCGAAGTAGATGGAAATATTATGGAAAAAGGTACAAGCGTCCCTCTGAGTTGCTGTAGCCAACAGCACATGAGGTACAGAAGGGTTGAAACATTTGATCAGTCAGTCATCAAATGTCTTGAAAGTAGTTCTTTCAAAATGACATGGTCACAACACACCAACAGAAGGTTAACTTTCATTTTGACTCATAAATATGGTATGGGTACTTTGTGTCATTGTCTTGCGTTGAAGGATCTAAACTCAGGCATTAATGAATAGCGTAGCAGTGCTATGCTGTTGCCAGTAGCATGCAGGGTTAATCTCTACATTCTCACTCTGTAAGCTGATTAGCTGTTTGGTGCTTAGAGCTCTGGGTGCAGTGATGCTGGAAATAACACATCCTCACACTCAATACTTCATGTACATTATGTTTAACAGCTAGGTATCAAGCTCAACAATGACCAAGGTTTGAGTGATGAATGCTGACTCGCTTTTTTAATATGTACAGCAGATGTGACAGCTGAGATATGTCTCTGTGACTGCAGCGGTCACTACTGATCTGTTGACCTGAGCTGTCCGCTCTACTTACCCTCATTTAGCCTCACCCACTTCTTGGCCCCCCTTTCTGTGGACTAAATTGATGTACAACAAGTATTGACATTTTTATGGACCTACTGTTTCTACTCTTGGATTTTGCATATGTTTATTTTACTTCTATTTTCATATACAGGTCCTATTGTGGACCACGATAATCCCTTAACAAGGGTATCATTGTAACCATGACTAACTTTAAAGACCCCCTCTTTGAAAAAAGTGTGTTTTGCTTATAGTTACTTTACTTGAAGGTTTGAGCTTCACTGTGCAGAATGATGTATGTACAATTTGTTTTCACATTCATCTGCTGAAGGGGGAATGTTTCTCTGTGCTCTTCACAATTTAATGCTTGTATCAGTGAGCATGATTTATGACATCACAATCATATTTTAGATCCAGTCATGGTTGAGTATGCAACACACGATGTGGAAACCTAAAGTCTCCAGTACATGTGTGCTGAGACTGGGCTGTTCAGAGAAGTTTAACAAAGTAATTGAACTTTTTTGGGGAAAAAAAGATCTTAAAACATGTCTGAAGGGGATCTTTAACAGATTAGTCATTTTAACTTAATTTCTCATCATTTAAGTTTAGCTGTCTTAACCCAATTGAACCTTAACCATAGCATTGTCACATCTTAACACTTACATACTGTTCGGGTCAAATTCGACCCATTTTTAAAAACACCCCAAATGTTCCGTTACTCTGAAATTTGATGAGTTTTCCTAAAGTGGCCCAAAATGCACAAAAATGAAAATATTTTAAAAAAAGTTATTTTTATAGGTGCTACAAATGTTTGTCCATTGAAGCTGTTCTGGGTCAAATTATCTCCGTATCTATTGACATGTGTTTTAGTGAAATGAATAGTTAATAGTTTTAATAAGATAGTAGTTATAAGGATTTCTTTTTATGATGTAGCAGTGAAGACTGATGGCTCTAATGGTTATACAATAAACCCCAAAGCTCCATAAAGTTATTGTCATTTTCACTTTCACTTTCACTTTACAACATTTTAAAACTGTAACACTGTTAAAAGGCACAGACAAATAATGTTCTGTCGATTGAGGTATCAGATCAGAAAATGCTTGAATGTGTTGTTCTTGAGTGCATGCACCAACAATATACTGTATTTCAGTCATTCAATTTGGTCTCCTTGTTGACATTTATACTTAATGCTACTTTGAGAGAAGGGGCCAACTATAATGTGGCATGGTTTTGCAGCTATTTGCACACTACGTTAATATTTCAGGCTTGTGTCAAAAACTCAAACATGTGAACCACACAAAGAGGAAAAGAGTCAATTAATTAACAGGTGTCAGTGTGTACTAATGGAGCACCTCCATCTACACTTTCTTGGGAGATGTTGTCTTATGACAAGTTGATCTGGGTTAAATTTAAAACTAGTAACAGCTTCATGTGTAATAACAAATCAGACTGCAAAAAAATCCACGTCGCACGAAATCAACACGAATAAAAGAGAGAAAACAAGAGAGATTTCTTAGCTGCTGCGGGGGTGAAAGTAGACCTTTCCATCACTGCTGTGACACACACTCACAGTGGATACATTGTGTGTCTGTGTGTGTGTGTTTGTAATGAAACAGAGATTCCATTACCACCCACACTCCTCTGAGATATGAAGGAAATGCAACACTGTTCTGTGCCTCTGAAATTCACACAAAAAACTGACCTCAAGTAAGATAACGATGTTTATTAGATGATTTTAAAAGGAACATCCGAGAGAGAGATCATGACCCACAGTCATCACATTGGGGATGCTCAAGAAAAGAAATCCCTGTTTTGACGTAAATGTACAGTGTATTATGATATAGATGGAAAAAAAATAACAGCCTATATATTGGTATTTTACCTATTTACTGTCTATAATTGTAACCACTATAGAACCACAACCCATGTCTTAACCTTTAAACATCTTCTCCTGAAATGTAATGCTTAGTCTTTTATCCCTAGATGTTATTTTATCTCCATAATGTGACTGTGTTAACTGATTTCCTCTCCTCACAGTCTTATTAATACACACACAAACATCTTCATTGAGACTGTGTTTATTACTCATTCTGACAAAGAGGGATTGTGTGTGAAGGAAACACTGACATACCAGAGAAAGCAGGAAAAAAATTGTCAACCAGTCCAGGGAGCAGGCAGATGGACAGACTCACAGACAGACTGGTTGTTAGTTGCTGGTTGTCATGGCTTTATTGGGAAATATGGATGAACTAATTCTGGATTATAATACCTTTATTCTGAGTTGAAAACATCATTTCTGGGTCTTTTTTTTTTGTTTTCTCGAACAGTCTCTATTGGAGTAAGAGACTGTCTTTTAAGTGTTTTTAAAGGACCCTGGTGAACGTCCCATCAAACTTTCAGCTCATTTGGAATGCTGAACTGGATGGTTCATAATGTCCTGGTATGACACTGTAGTTAAAAAATTAGGCTTCCCTACCATTGAGTTGTTTGTCAAGGTAAGATATGTGGTACATTTCTGAAAATCTGTTATTATTGTCACAGTCATGTTTTTTTTCTCTCTTTGGCAGCTTATGTTTAACATATGGTTATTTTCCCTCTGTGATGTGTGTATGTGCCCGGTCAACACCAAGGTCCCATTAAGTACAGTACACACACCAGATTATGGATATGGCAGCTTTAATAGCTGAACAGAGCCCCAGAAGCCTTACCTTGCATTGCAGGAGGATTTGCGAGATCACAACATCATGACATCCTATCATGTCAGGCTTCAAGTTGCGCACTTGACCAATGTCATGATCTCGTAAACTTGCAAATCCAGCTGCCTCCCAAGGTAAGACATAGATATGTGGGTCATCCAATCACCTGTCAACTATTTTGTGAAAGTGCCTGCCCTTCTTCAAAAAGTTCCACGGATGACTTCACACATGGTTCTGTGTAACAAAGGATCTGGTGCACCAGGTTATCAGAAACCAACCAGTGCCCAGGTTTTTATTTTATTTTTAAAGCACAATTTTATTTAGGATTATTTACCAGTAGTGCAGTATCCAATCACAATGCACCCGTTCAGAACGGCATATTGGGCTCTTCAATCGTTCCTATTTCCTGTGTCTTCAGTTCAGATTAGAGTGGGTATGTTTGCTCCAAAGATTTGTGCTTTGTCTGTAGTGATACTTCACAATCATCATACTCTCAGAACATATGAGACACAGTGGTTTTGAACTACCCATGGAAGTATTTGCTCCGTTTTACACGTGTAACTATAGTCATTGTGTATTGGACTCTGAGAGCTTCCAAAATGCAGGTGACCTACACTCAACCATGTACCTGAATGCCTCCTTTGTAGTCACTCACTGCTGATATGCTAAACCTGTTGCACTATGCTTTCTGTCTCAACACTCAGAGTGTCCATTCTGAAGCACAGCAGCTCACTGATCGCTGGTTTATTCAAAGTTTATTCAAATGTATTCAAATGGAATGCATGTCAAAATTGCACGAAATTCGACACAACACTCCCTTTAACACAACACATGTATGTATGATATGTGTGGGACAAACATAAATACATTCATACATACAGACAGACACTGGCTTCAACCTCAGACTGTGGTAGTTTCTGCTTTTAACGCTTACATACTGTTCAGGTCAGATTTGACCCATTTTTACTTATTTTTGACCTTTGAAAGCAATGAAAACACCCTATAATGAAATTATTTAAGTCTGAAATGTTATGACTTTTTCCAAAAGTGGCCCAGACAATACAAACATTCTAAAATATTTCAAAAATATTTCAAAATGATTTTTTTGTAGCTGAGTCAGTGTTGATTGGTTGGTTGGTTTTAATGGTTATAATGAACCCTACCATTCAAATATTCAAATTATGTTGCATCTTTCACTTACTCTATTTTCTATATTAACTTACCACTGATTAGTACCATACTGTTAAGACCTAAAAACAAAATAATCGGCTAAAAGCGGTTAAAAAGCAGTATAGATCTGATAGAACTGCAGAGTTAGTGATTACACATCATCATTTCATCAGTTGTTAAAATAATCAAACTGGTGTCACTGGCCATGCTAGAATGGGATGTAAAACTGGGATTTATATGAAAAACAATCTTTATCCTTAATGCACATTGTGTTCACAGTTTTTCTCCCTTTATTTGATCAATTCATTCCAATAGTAAAAGTGTTGTTTTGAGCACTGATGGATCCTCACTGATGGCTGATGGGATCTAATATGAGAATGAATGGACTTGCAGGTCTTTGCTTTTAGGTTTATATACAGATTAAATCCTATAAATATATTACTACGTGAATTATGAATGACTTATTCTTTGTAGCTCATTTTAGCACTGACACAAAGTTGATCATAATCATTCTCTCATTCCTCTGTTTGTGTGTGTCTGTTTTTATGTGCATGCATGGATGTGTGTGTAGGCAGGAAGTGATGGGGAGAGCATTGGTAACTGTCCATTCTCTCAGAGGCTCTTCATGATCCTGTTACTTAAAGGAGTCGTCTTCAATGTCACCACCGTCGACCTCAAGCGGTAACACTCTGTGAAACTCACACATTCATATTCACCTGTGTGAAGCTACAGTACAGCCTTTGTGATTGTGTAAATGTTTGTGTTTATGCTGTCAGGAAGCCTGCTGACCTGCAGGACCTCGCTCCAGGAACCAACCCCCCTTTTGTGACCTTTAACGGTGAGGTCAAGGTCGACGTCAACAAGATAGAGGAGTTCCTGGAGGAGAAACTGACCCCACCACGGTACACAAACACACATTTACTGGCTTATCGCTGGCCAGAGTAGATTTTATTTATCAATCAAGCTTACACAAATAAATTGAAGGTTTTTTTAAAGGGGTATGATCAAGTTGTATTGTTTTATCCCATAATAATTAGGGTTGGGGGCATTAGTTAGCAAAGATGGATGAGAGCCTCTCATCATAAAGGTAGTGGCTGATAGGACGAATATCCAGATATCAAACAGTATGTGTAGCATGTGATTGAATAAATGATTAATAATGATGATCCATCAGTGGCTCTGTAGAAAGAATTCATTTCACATTGTATTTCACATTAACGGTTGAATATCAAAATTTATGAGCATCATTTGGAGAAAATAAATCAATATGCAGGTTTACTCCACTGACCATGTGTCTTTTAACACCAGTTACCCAAAATTGGCTCCAAAACATCGTGAGGCCAACACAGCTGGCATCGATGTCTTCGCCAAGTTCTCAGCTTACATCAAGAACCCAAGAAAAGACACCAATGATGGTAAGAGAGAGACACCTTCAATTCACTTAACCCAGAGTTTTTTCAAAGCTGCACATATAAATATTTTTATGTTAAAAAAAATCAATCATTTGACTGTATTGTAATGGGTATTTATTGCATGGATAAACCCACAGTTCCCCTCAGCTCTACAGAGCCCTGGTCCTGTAAGCAGCCAAAAAGTTATCACAGCTTTAACGTTTAATAGCTTGGATGAAGACTTGATTTAGATTGAAGACACAAAAATAAGGACTTGTGACTTGACTCTGACTCTGTTGTAAGACTCCACTTACTTGAGACTTAAAGGCAAAAATCTGAATAGACTTGACTATTTGGCTAATAGAATAGAATATAATAGAATATAATAGAATAGAATAGAATATAATAGAATAGAATGGAATAGAATAGAATAGAATAAAATGGAATAAAATGGAATAGAATAGAATATAATAGAATAAAATAGAATAGAATGGAATGGAATGGAATGGAAAAGAATAGAATGGAATGGAATGGAATATAATAGAATGGAATGGAATGGAATGGAATGGAATGGAATAGAATAGAATAGAATGGAATGGAATAGAATAGAATGGAATGGAATGGAATGGAATAGAATAGAATGGAATGGAATGGAATGGAATGGAATGGAATAGAATAGAATAGAATGGAATGGAATGGAATGGAATAGAATAGAATAGAATGGAATGGAATAGAATAGAATAGAATGGAATGGAATAGAATAGAATGGAATGGAATGGAATGGAATAGAATAGAATGGAATGGAATGGAATGGAATGGAATGGAATGGAATAGAATAGAATAGAATGGAATGGAATGGAATGGAATGGAATAGAATAGAATGGAATGGAATGGAATGGAATGGAATGGAAGGGAATAGAATAGAATAGAATAAAATAGAATGGAATGGAATGGAATGGAATATAATAGAATGGAATAGAATAGAATAGAATGGAATGGAATGGAATGGAATGGAATGGAAGGGAATAGAATAGAATAGAATAAAATAGAATGGAATGGAATGGAATGGAATGGAATGGAATATAATAGAATAGAATAGAATAGAATAGAATAGAATACAATGGAATAAAATGGAATAGAATAGAATAGAATAGAATAGAATAGAATAGAATAGAATGGAATGGAATGGAATAGAATAGAATAGAATAGAATAGAATAGAATGGAATGGAATAGAATGGAATGGAATGGAATGGAATGGAATGGAATGGAATAGAATAGAATAGAATGGAATGGAATAGAATAGAATGGAATGGAATGGAATGGAATGGAATGGAATGGAATGGAATAGAATAGAATGGAATGGAATGGAATGGAATGGAATGGAATAGAATAGAATAGAATGGAATGGAATGGAATGGAATGGAATGGAATGGAAGGGAATAGAATAGAATAGAATAAAATAGAATGGAATGGAATGGAATGGAATGGAATATAATAGAATGGAATGGAATAGAATAGAATAGAATAGAATAGAATAGAATAGAATAGAATGGAATAGAATAGAATGGAATGGAATGGAAGGGAATAGAATAGAATAGAATAGAATAGAATAGAATAGAATAGAATAGAATGGAATGGAATGGAATGGAATAGAATAGAATAGAATAGAATAGAATAGAATAGGCTTTATTGTCATTGTACATAACATTGAAAGCAATCCTTATTGGTGCCATAAGGTAAAGTTAAAAAAGTGCACACAACACAAGAAACTCTACATTCTGCTGTCATTATTGCACAATTTCCCTTAGTATTGCACAAATAAAGATTCTTTTGGAGTACTGCCAAACTGTATTGTATTAATTAATAACACAATGAGGATATGTGCAACATCTGTATAATGTATAACTACTTTCAGCTGCAGCAGCTGGCACCAGAATGATATTTAGAAAACTGTAAAATTAAGATGAGATAAGCCTTTTATTAAAACATTAATAAGTCTATATATACACATAAATGAGTAGGGTGATTTTTAGTGATTGAGATTTTTTAAGGCCACGTTACTCTTCTTTGTCCCATTAGTCTCCCTCAGGAAGCTACTTTATTATCTGATCAAGCAGACTTCATTTGTGTTTCATTTGTGTGTGCAGCCTTAGAGAAAGCCTTGCTGAAGTCTCTCAGGCGTCTCGATGAATTCCTGAGGACTCAACTATCTGATGAGATCGATGCTGATGCTGAAGGAGACCTGCCTGAGTCCACCAGGAGCTTCCTAGATGGGCCTGAGCTCAGTCTGGCTGACTGCAACCTGCTGCCTAAACTACACATCCTGAAGGTTCTTTGAGCTCTATTTTCATATTGTAGGAAAAAGAATGATCTGTAAGGTTTTCATTTTCTCCACATTGAAGAGAGATTTTATGTGGATTTTGTACATAGGAGCACAACCAATGCTCCAAACTCGTGCCAACTCACCCCTACTCATATTTTTCTCTTTCCAGGTTGTGGCAAAGAAATACCGTGGGTTTCAGATCCCAGCAGAGATGACAGGGGTTTGGCGGTATTTAAACTGCGCCTACGAGAGGGACGAGTTCACCAGCACCTGCCCAGCTGAGAGGGAGATCGAGTTTGCCTATCTGGATGTTGCAAAACGAATCAAATAAGGAGAAGAACGTACACACTGTACGAAACTAAACTAAAACTGATACTAAAACATCTGTTAACTCTATATATCTCTACAGTGTGTGTGTGTGTGTGTGTGTGTGTGTGTGTGTGTGTGTGTGTGTGTGTGTGTGTGTGTGTGTGTGTGTGTGTGTGTGTGTGTGTGCGTTCACAGGTTGGACTGCACAGTGATCTGTTGTATCTTTATACTAATCATATAACAAATAATGATGATATTAACAGAAATTAGAGGTTTGCTTGCAGAATTCATTTTTCATTTTTTCAGACAATGGCCGGACCAGTAACACAACACATATAACAAACATTACCTACCAGTACTACTGTATCAGTTTTTACCTAATGTTTTTTTTTTTTTTTTTTAAGTATAACAATTACCACCTGACCCATAGCCATTAAAATATAAATAAGGCTGAGATCTAACTTTATTGATTTTTTTTGTGACACATTTCTGTTATAGAGAGCATCAGTCACAACGTATTATCAGTTATGGCCCCTCAATAATTGGCATAAAAGAATGATTTCATATTTTTGGGAACTGTACTCTTTTACTTCCTTGACTAGCTTTAGATGAGAAGATTGATACCACCCTCATGCAGAGCCAGAGCTGGAGGCGGATTACTTAAGCTTAGCATAAGAAGTAGAAGCAGCAGGAAAGAGCAGGCCTGGATCAGTCATGCCTGGAAGTCACTAACCCAGCCAAGAAATTCTTCCAGCATATTTCTTTTTGAGCTTGGATTAAAAAACAAGATCTAATGTATTAATTAGTGAGCTTTAGAGGGTCTGCTAGCTGCATTTTATTACATTTGGAATTTTCCTTGAAGCCTAAAGTAACACATGTTGCTTTGTGGAAAATGCCAGTCAAAACCTAAAGACATAACTGAATATAACACCTTTACATTTATTTGGAGAAAGTGTTCATTGTGTTATGATCCTCACTCTGAAGTCTAGTATTAAAAACATGATCTGATGACTTCTGTCTTGATGTTAATGATCAAATAGTTATATAGTCAAAAGTGTATAATGTCAAGGCTCAGAGCTTTTTCTATGTGTACATTTTATAAACATGTGTACTCTTTATATTGATACTATTGATGCAATTCTTTTGTATCTGATGCTACTGACTGAGGCTGAGTGTGGACAGGTCTTGGTGCTGGTTGGTTTATCTAGTGTTAGAGACATTTTGTAGTTCAAAAAAGACCATCACTGTGTCATTTATCCAAAGTCACCTCGTTACCCTCATCTTGTCTACTTGGGTTTATAGTCCGTCTGTTGTAGTATCCACCATTTCCAGGACAACAGAAAGTTGCATTCATGTCATATATGAATTACCTTTATTAGTTAAAAAATGAGCTAAATCGTCATTTAAACTTCAAAAAAATCACTTGTTTAATTGTTGTTGAGATGTGGTTTTGTATGTTTTTTGTGAATCATCAGAAGTGAAGAAGTGTTATCTGAACATAACCAACCCTAACACCAGCCTTACATCCTCTCTGGGGAGATTCTTTATTAAACTGATTTTATCATTACAGTATGTGTCATCCTTAGTTTATTTCACAGGAAAATGATTCTGAAGGGAAGTTGGTGTACAATCAGGTTATAATCCAAATCATGTAACAGTGTTTCTTCCTTTATTGCTATCATTTGGTGCCATGAAGGACTAGTTGATATAATACAGTTTCACAGTCTTTATACCAAATTAGAGGCTTTATAATAATATTTCAATCATAACTTGGATTATTTATCCTTAATTATGGTTTCAGAAGACAGGCAATGTATTTTTTAGGTTTAATATTATTTCTTTATGGACAAAAAAAAGAAAAAAAGCACAAGCAATAATACACTTGTTTCATCATCAGAAAGTTGAGTAATTGCACACTCAGCATTCTGATATTCATTTGAACTGAGGTTTGTGTGAAGGTTCAGGATGTTTCCAGTGGGTTTAATGAGGATTGTTTCAAGGCATCTTGAGTTATGAGCAGATGTTATAGGCCACACTTTCTTGGTTTTATGAGTTATGGCCAATATTTGCTAAACCCCGCCCTTTGCAAATATATTTTGGTTGATGTCGACCATGTTTTCCACAGACTCAAACTTGGTGTTTATGAAGTTTATTTATTTATAAAGTAAAAATCCTAAAAGTTCTATCTATGTTATTGTTTTCCAGTTTATGCAAAATAACATCATGGACTTTTGTTGTTCAAGAGGGGTTTATATTTTTAGTCATTTCTGAATAAATTTAAAGTCAAATTTCACCTGTAAGATCATCTGTTCACAAATCAAACAAAATGTATCAGCTGTACAACTTTTTTTATTTTTTTAAAGTTGTATATTTTGGGTCAGTTTAGGAAAGCACCCTAAATGTCAGACTAACAGACAGCTGTTATTTACTATTGTCAGATGTAAAAATGAATCAAATGTAACCTGAAAAGTATGTAAGGGTTGAAAGAATGAGTTCAGTCCATGAAGCACCAAGTCTTTAACAGACAGTCCTCCAAGACCTACATTTGCCTCAGGACTCAAACAACAGCAGCAGTAATAGTATGGAAGCTGGAGTGTGTCACTAGGATCATCATAGATTATTCATGTACAACAAGCAGCAGGAGACAGCTCTTCTCCAAAGTTTAAAAATATACCACTCTTTGCTTTAAATATTTATATTTGTTAATTAATTAAATTTTGTGATAATATCTAAACACTGTAAAAGTCCAGAATTATTCAGGTGGTACGCCGAAAATTGTACCTCGTTAGCGTTGGTATTTCAGATTTGGAGCGGCTGTGGTTTAGGAGGTAGAGTGGTGTCCACTAATTGAAAAGTTGGCCGTTTGATTCCCGGATCCTCCAGTCCACCTGTTGATGTATACTTGGGCAAGATACTTAACGGCAAATTACTCCTGATGGCTGCACCAATGGTGTATGAATATGTGTGACTGTGTATGAATGATGAGCAGGTTGGTACCCTGAGTGGTAGCTCCTGTCATCAGTGTATGAATGTGTGAATGGGTGAATGTGACATGTAGTGTAAAAGTGCTTTGAGTTGTCAAAAAGACTAGAAAAGTGCTCTATAAGTACAGTCCATTTACCATCTATTATTACCACTCCACTGTACTTTTTAGGAACACTTCTGTTTTACTTCAATGCCAAAGTCATATGTAATCATTTCCTGCTCAAATAATGCAAAATGATACAACATACACACACACATCCAAGCATGTGCAGACACACACACTCATCACCGTGGCGACAATGACGGTGATCTCTGTGGAAACCCTCTGAATTTAATGACCCACAGTTTACACACCCAGACAGCAAATACACATAGTTCAAATACCATAGAAACATCTAGAAGGAAGAATGTTCTGCTCTCCATACTGAGGTCTAATAGCACTGGATAAAGTCACACCTCAAATACTATAATTGTATAATTACACATTATAGAGTAATTGTTATCTCCGAGTTGGGAAATAAATTCATTACCTAAAGTACATCATTAGGTCAGTTATACTCCTGGAGCAGTGTCAACGAGGTCTGAACTATTCCAGTTTCATGCAGCCTACATTTCAATGAAGACTTGAAGTCCATACTCCATACTGTGGACAGATATTATGTGCAGATGTTCGTGTGCCGTGTGTTTAATATGAAAATACTGCAAACCCTTGGTTAAAGTAAAGTATAGTAGTAAGTATCTTTTTTATAAACAATAAAACATACTCATCATTCCCATAAAGTGTGACCTTTAAGTGTAGAATTAAAGTAAAACCTAGGGAAGCTGTTACTGTTAAGTACTTTTTCATGTGGAAGTTGTGTCAGTCTCACAGCTTATGATTCAGCTGCTGAGCTCAGAGTGTGAGTCTCCATAATGAAAATCAAAAAAAGAGTGTAAGTGTAGAAAAATAAATGATCAATCTTTATTATAACAGCTGGCTTTTGCTATGCTGGCTATGAACTTTATTTTAAAGTTGGCGCACACATACAGAAACAACATGTGTCTGTCTTTGAAGGGAAAGAAAGGGTTAACAGGGTTCTTTGTTCATGCACACAGCGCACATCGTCTTCTTTGATTCGTCAGTCTTGTTAATTAATGAGTGAATGAAAAGGACGGTGTCAAGGCTGGCGGCACCACTGTGGGGGTGTGGGGGGGGGGGGGGGGGGGGGGTGGGCAGGCTTGCTGATACCACGGCAACAGTCTCCTAGCACTCAGAGGTCGGAGAGGAGCCAGAGGAGAGGAATGAAGAATGGGTGGATGGATAGATGGATGAATGAAAGCAAAGTTCAAACAACATGAGCTTCAGATTGATGATATTTCAGATTATTTACCAAGTGTGAATGTAGATATTTTCATACCAATAGATTCCAATCAACCAACACATTATACAGACTTATCCAGTATCATTCTGAAGGGTACACATTACATAACTCTGTTACATGTTAATGTTAAAGGAATAGTTTGACATTTTGGAAAATATGCTTTTCTTCAAATGCCTAGGATCTGTAAAGCTCACTAATTAAAACATATCTTTCATCATTATGAGTATTTGACACGTACAGAAGCCTGAGGGCCGAATCCATAAAAGGATTGCGTGGATCTGCTAAACTGGTGCAACTGAGACAAAAAGACAGCATGGAAGTCACAATGCACCTGCAAATTGTGCTGCCAAGAATATAGCATCATGTTGCACCTGTGTCATTCACATGTATGTAAATGAGGTCATATTCATACATCTTGTACAAAATTAGCCCCTTTCTATGCAAATTCAGCTCGTTGCAACACTCAGTTAGGGTGGAGTAATTAGCATCTTCAGAGAGTCGGTGTTAACTCACCACATGTGTGTGTGTGTGTGTGTGTGTGTGTGTGTGTGTGTGTGTGTGTGTGTGTGTGTGTGTGTGTGTGTGTGTGTGTGTGTGTGTGTGTGTGCACCTGTGTTTGAGGTGCACACACACAGAGCTCTTGACACGCAATTTGAGGCTTCTGTGCTCTTTGTAGTTTTCATTGTGGACCAATCTGTGTGCTGAAATGTGGAGAAAGGCCTGAAACACTGGAAAGCCACTCCACTCACTCAAACAGACGCAGAACAAGGCAAACTGCACTCAGCAAAACTTTGACGGTGTATTGCACCAATATATCATTAGTGCAAAACTTGTGTGTTTAGGATCTTAAAAAGGGGCAGACTGCAGGTGCAAATGCGGCTCAATTAACAGTTCATTATTATCCATTATTTGTGGATTTTAGAAGTCTGTTTTTAGGAGAGGCATCAGGCAAATCAGACAATTCCAAATGAGACATGACAAATAAAAATGAAAAAGAAAAAAAAAGAAATGCTGGCACATGATAAATTGTCACATAGATTTTCCCATGCAGTTCCACAGTAAGAGCTGGTGAATTAGCACAACTGAGGTAAGCACAGCACTGTCTCACAGACAGACTGACCACAATACTTTCCTCCATTAATCAGTTTGATACAAGAGTACAAAGAGTTGCAGAAGTCAAATTTCAAATTCACTGAACGGATGGATGGATGGATGGATGGATGGACGGATGGATGGATGGACGGATGGATGGACGGATGGATGGATGGACGGATGGATGGATGGACGGATGGATGGATGGATGGATGGATGGATGGGGTAGGATGATATATGGCTAAACGTGAGACACAGAGTGACACAAGAGATGGGAAGGTAAATTCTGTGTGGGAGATGATCAGTTCTGGGAGCAGTACTTCCAGAAACACACTGTTGAAGAAAAAAAAAAGAAAAAAAGATATTTGGTTAGAAAACAGTTTCATTTGAACTGAGAACTTAAATATTCCACTGCACAAATGTGGGAGGGAGGTTTTAAAGGGTAACAGTAAACTTTACATGGTGTTTAAAGGCCCAGTGCCATGACTCAAACTCACTGTAAAAAATAAAGTAAGGCAAAATGAAACTCCTGGACTTTCACCTCTTTTGTTGGTCTTCTTGCTCTGTGGTGGGAGAGACTTCCTGGAGTTTCGACCAGTCAGGCCGGGGACGATGACATCTGTACTGGCTCTGGACGCAGTGCTGTCAGCTTCTGCTGGGGTGGCAGTGGTGGGCTTCACTCCTCCCTCAGCAGCAGGAAGCTTCAATTACAGCAGGAAGCAAGAGAATAAAGAACAAAGGATGCTGAACTACATGTGTCCTACAAGTCATATCATTATTAGATTTCATATTTTTAAGTCAGTAATGTTCCAGCGCCTGTCTTTGAGCTGAAAGGCACACCTGCTCCAAGGCTTTCAATACTGGCCCTTCATGCACCATAATCTTTCAAACAATTAGCATCTCTAAATCAATGATTGAAAAATTCTCTTTAAAATACAACATAAGCATATTAGTCTGCAAAATATTTCTATTGAAAATTATGAATGCAAATATTTTTTATTGGAACTTACCATTTTATTCTTTCTTCCTGAATTCCTGCCATTAGCTGAAATAAAACAACAACATAAAAGTGTAAATGTCTGCACAGTGTTGCACAAATGACACACAAAAACACACATACAGAAGCATACAACATTCTGTATAATGTGGAAATATGTTTATACATGGGTCCAAATGTCTGAGACCACTAGTCCAGATTCTATTATTCATTTGTTTCAAATGTGATGCAGTGGAGGTGAACACAGGTGCAGGAGACTGCAGCCAACAGCATCTTGAAGAATAAATCTTTATTCAGAGCAAATCTGAACCAAGACTTAGACTTTGAACCAAAACAAGGAAAGATGAACATATTACCTCAGTTTTGTCTATACTTCATTGCCTCACAGTGTCTTTTAAAATACATTTTTATGTATTTTGACTTGTTTTTAAAGCTCTAAATGGTTTGGGACATCACAGAGTCATTTTACAATCCTTCACAAGCTCTCAGATCATTTACTGCTGGGTAGGTAGTGCCGCTTTCTTTAATAATGCTCCAAAATGTGCATCAGAATACTCTACCAAAAGAGACGGAGGCTCTGTGAATGTTTTCAAATGACAACTGAAAACATATACATACTGTACATACATATTTATTTAATTTGGCTTTTAATTAAATATGTCATTTTAACTTATTTTTACTTTACTATTTACTTTTAATTTCGTTGTATATTTGCATTTGTTTTATTGTACTGTATTTTAATTTTTTTTAATGTAAAGCACTTTCAGCTACATCCCTTGTATGAAAGTGCTTTATAAATAAAGTTTAATGTAAGGTATCTTTATTGATCCCCCTAGGGAGAAATTCCAAAACAGTAGCCTCCTAATGGTGAAAGTGATTAAAAAAAAAAAAATAAAATAAAATAAAATATACAATAAACAATCTGTGTAAAATAATCTGTAATGATATAAATCTGCAATATACATAAATTCCTGATACAAGTGTGCAATGTTCCTGGGATTAAACAGTAAGGACAGCCTCAGTCTTTTTAGTGGGAGTGGGAGGTACAGGGGGCCGTGGTGTTGTGCAGTCTGGTAGGTGTTGGTATGAAATGGCCCCTAAGTGCTTTGAGGCATGTGGAAAGTTAATACAGACTGATATTTTCATTTGAATGCATTTATTGCACATACACAGCTCTGAAAATTACAACTGCATCAAAGCATTTGGTAGCAGGCATGGTTTCATCTAAACTGGGATGGAATGAAATGATTCTGTCCCACAAGCTAGAAAATGTCTTTTTGGTGTGTGCACCAACCGAGCAGTTCTTATTGGACTGAATGGGCGCCATTTTCGACGCAGTATCCAGCTCTTGTATTACAACAATGCTCGTGAGTTAGCATTAGCCATAGATATAGCCATGTGAATATATCAGCGCTAGCTAATGGTTAGTTCACAAAGTTAACAAGAAAAAAAACGACCTTATCTCAAGTTTTTGGGGCTCAGCTATGCCACCATCCCATCATTCAGAAACAGAGTTCAGGTGTTTGATTAGCTGACATCTTCACATGCTCATGCACATTATTTAACAGGCTAGTATAGCTGCTGCATACAAATGACCCTCAAATAGTCCTACATACACACATACACACACACATACACAAACATGCACTATTTATGGGGGATTCCACGGCATTGGTGGTTGCTAGAGACATTGCAGAGGCTCTTTAAGCTGTGACATAAGAGTTATATGAGTTGAGTTTATATGTGTGCGTAATGACGTGTATGTTTCTGCAACAGCGGCTCAGTTGTCTGATACTAAGAACTATAAGAACCGTGTGCTTTGAAAAGCAACACCAGTGACTACTTTAACTGAATGTGTGTTTGGATTTTTATATGAACATTAATTGATGTTTAGTCTGAATTAGCCTGGGTTCAACTTTTTTTCATGTAACTTTTATCGGTATGCTCATAAAATCTCTTCTGTCAGATCTGTTTATGGAGACAACGACTCTTCTTCAAGGGATCCAAGAGACTAAAGTCCAACCTTCAGAAGATTTTATGTAGGATGGCATACAGTCTAAATAAACATAATAATTGGTGCAGTAATTACATCTGTAGACTATCAAACATGGGTTAACAAAAGAGAGTTCAAATAGAACAGTTCGTTTATATGAGTAAGCTGAGTAGGTTCTTTTGGCACGCTACTCATTTTCTGAAAGCATGTTCAATGAGGCGCAGGCGAAGCTTCATGCTGCTTCTACATCATGTCCCATGTGATTTATCGTGTGTCTTACCCATCTCTGTTCCTCCTCATTTTCCCTCACCTGTGTACTGTGTACAAACTCATGAAAGCAAAAATGGCCACAAAATACTAGAAAAAAGATGCTGGTCTGTTGATGGTTGATGACTGATAACTAAGAAAAGCCAACAATGTTTTCAAAAAAGACACTTGATATTGGCCAAATCTCCAAAACTGGAATATGTTCAATAACAACATTTTCTTCTCTTTTTTTTTTAATTCAACAATATCTGCACAGGGTGACTATGGTTAGAGGTTAGAGACAGATTTTGGTTATGCCACATAAATGACAGTAATGGTATGGTCAGGTTTAATAAGCTAAAACTATTGGTTAAGATTTAAGATAGAGTGGTTACAGCTGACCAAATGCAAAAACTAACTGTTTGTTGTTGACAGAACATAAACTCCAGCCTCCTGCATGACAGCTGTAGCTGTATCAGTCTTTGTGTCTACCTGCCCAGAGACTGGAGATGAACTGTAGCTATAGTAGATACATCAACAGTAATAAACTAAACTAAAGACAGATACACACGCCTGTCACTCTGATCTATGCACAGTTTTTTTCAATCTTTGTACATACACAGCTGCTACTGAATATTTGCAGTTGACATAAATCAGTCAAATTGTCAAATTGAACATAATTATTGGGATATCAGACTGGAGAAGCTTAAAAAAACTAGATCCATCAAAGCAACCACCAACAAAAACCTCCCAGAGTGACCTTCAATGAACTTATCATCAATCTTCACAAACCTTGTGCACTTTGAGGATGTGCTCGGTATTCTCAGCATTACATTATTATTGGATGATTTTGGATTTCTATCCAGTGCCAGTGCAGCTAGTCTGTCCTTCAAGCAACACCAGTGTTATTTAGCAACCTGCAAAAAACCTTTTCTCTTATCTCCACAGGCTCCTTACCTCTATCAGTGGGTGCTGCCTCCACTCCCGTCCGAAGAATCATCAGCATCATCATGACAACTTTCATCACCGTCACTACAGCTGCTTTGTTAAGCATGGTGGCTGTTAATGAGTACTTGAAACGAATGGTAAGTTGCGTATATAGTGCCAAACTATAGTCACTAACAGTAAAAATGTCTTTTTCTCTTAAGTTTCAAACTCTTTCAAACTGTGCATCAGGTTTCTGTTCCCTAAAAGATTTTCAAGCTGTGTTCCATTTAATGCTCGACCCGTTCCGTCTGATTCTTCACACTCTCTGGTGATGTTGGAGATCTTTGAGCTCTGTAGTCACTTTTTCTTTGAAGTCCTGTTAATTCCTCAAAATCTGTGACACAATAAATTATTTGCAGTTGTGATAGGTCAAGAAGCTGCTAAGTTTGCTAAGTCAACCAGATGTTGGTATTTGTCTCCTGTAGCTCTACAGCGTTACAGTTATATATCTTTGTTGTTATCTATATAATAAAGGAAGTCTTGTCTGTCCTTCATGCCTGTTTATCTTCCATCGATGCGCCTCTTGAAGAAGGCTTGTCAGGAGTGTGTAGGAAGCATTCCTCTCTGTAACGGACCCAGTCTCACCTTTATAAACAGGAGTTTGCCTCTGGAAGTCTGACCAATGGATCTGTGTCAACCAATGGCAGGCCTGGAAAGCTCTCTTAGCCCCGTCTCTCCTTCCTCGATGGATTGGTGACATTTGGGGAGTTTGGCATTGAGCTTTGTGTGTTTGGAGTCAAAGATATCTTTTTGTGAATGTGGTGTGTGTTTAAGTTTGTATTTAATGTGTGTGTGTGTGTGTGTGTGTGTGTGTGTGTGTGTGTGTGTGTGTGTGTGTGTGTGTGTGTGTGTGTGTGTGTGTGTGTGTGTGTGTGTGGCCCTGGCTGTATAAGCAGTGATAAGGTAGTTCTTAATATGTTTGCTCAGGGGCCACAGAAAAAGAAAGGCCCTCTGACGCACGAGGGCCTGGAGCCACACTGACTACATACTCACACACACATGCACGCACAACACACACACACACACACACACACACACACACACACACACAGACACAAAGCTCGCAAACACAACATTCAACAGTTAAAAACAAAAAACGACGTAGAAAACTCATGTATACAAACACACACACACACACACACACACACACACACACACACACACACACAGTACCCTGAGGTCAGTTTGAACTTGGATGAAAGGTTGAGACACACACACACACATTGTAAAAAGAAGCGTGGGATGCACATCAAAGGGCACAGAAAGGCTGAGAGTCATGTCCAAACGACAAAAGACGAGAAGAATGTTTTTTTCTTTTTTTCCTTCGTTGTTCACTGTGACGACTAATCCCACAGACAGGAAGTTGACAGAGTGACGATGGCACAGCACCTCGCCAATAACCACCACAAATAACCCACTACTGAATACTCATGATGGAGGGATGCATGTATGTAAATGAGATCATATACATACATTTGGTGCAAAATTGGCCCTTTCTATTCAAATGAGCCTTATTGCAACTATATTGAAAAAGACCAGCACTAATAGCTACAGGCAGTTAGAGTAAAATTATTACATTCTTCAGAGAGCCGGTGGTAACTGAAGTGCACTCACTCTGTGTCTGAAATTGGGGCAGCTAGTCTGAGCACCAACTGATATACAGTAGGGGATTATTTTCTGGGTTCAGCTTTAGGGTTTGGAGGGTTTTGGAATGGAGGGTGTCTGGATTTCTTTTCAATGTTTGTTTGTTGATTTTTAAATTGAAAACAAACACAACACATAACATAGCCCATTATAGTCTCAGCAATAAAGACAAATAAAATAAATGAATAGATGTTAGAAAAGAAAAGTTATAGTTCACATACTTAAACCTTGTATGTATGGGCACACCCACTTCCACACATATATACACATGCACACATATATTAAACAGTTTGCACATACTCATATACAAACAAATATACACACATAAATTTACATTCACACTTGCGCCTATTAAGAGTGTATCCACAAAATTTAGAAGTAAGTGTAACAACCAGAAGTAAATTTCCTTTTTTTTTAAAATTAGATAGCCTCTCTAAAACACGAGAGAGGACTCACATACAATTTGGACCAGCGTCTCAGAAGTCTAAATTCGCTCAGGAGAAATGGGTATCGAAAAGCATCTGGACACCAAACACAAACTGTTATGATTAAAATTAGTAATTACACAATTTATTTAATTTCATTAATCAGTTCTTTTTTATCTTTCTCTTTTCTCAAAATAACATTTACCAGACAACAATGACACTACCACATGTATAAAAAATAAACAAATACAAAAATAAATAGACTTTTCCCTCTTTTCTTTACATACAATGAAATCCACCTGTCGGGTGAGTATCTAATTATTGTAAATTATTAATTTAATTTGATATTAAGTGCTAAATTTAAATGATTAAAATGTCTTTGTTTAGTCTTTTTACTAATTAAGCTATAATTAAACTATTTATTTCTATTTTGGTCTCTACCCAACAGGTGGTTCGTTCAACCCTATTTTTTCCTTTCTAATTCAACAAAATAAAATGCTAACAAAATAATAACAACAATAACAATATCAAAAAAACTGAAGTATCAATAAAAGGTTTCCACTGGTTCAGGGTTGGCTCGCCACTTCAGCCCTACTGTAATGTCCCTACTGGAACCAGCCGAGCTGAAGAATTTGTAATGCAGATGATGATGCAGGGGAGGACAAGGATGGAAGGGATGACGAGGATGATGAAGATGGAGGGGATGACAAGGATGATGAGGAGGGTGAAGACAAGGACGAGATTGAAGATGAGGATGGGGATGAGGATGAGAATGAGGCCCTGGCCTTGTACCCACAAAGCCAAAAAATAATAATAATCACTACACAGCTCAAAAACTTTTTTCCTTTTCTTTTTTTTCCAAAATCACTCTTGTTCTATATTTACCAATTATCATTTCATTGAAATTTTAATAAACTAAACAAAATAAAACTTGCTTTCTTCCTTATCTTATAATGTTTTTTCTTATCTTATCATGTTTTCTCTTCAATCATTAAGACATTAAAAATCGATAACAGAATTACAAACAGGTTATATCAATTTAACTTAAGATATATACAATGATGATTACAGTACAACTAATACAACTTTAACATGGACTTATATACAAATTGATTTCAATAGACACACAACTCAAAATAGCTACTAATCGGTTATTAATTACCAATTGCTAACGTTAGGGTTGTTAGCACCAACGGCTATAAACGGCTACAAACGCTAGCCGTTGCTAACTTCCGCTAACGCTAGGACCGCTAGCTATCAACAGCCACCAACTGCTATCAACATCAGTGGTGGCTAAGTGCTGCTAACCGTTGCTAATGCTAGCGCGGCTAGCGCTAACGTTTTTTCTTTTTCTTTTTAGTGAATATTGCTATATTTACAACTAATGGGTTTATATTCAAACTCACCGGGAATTTACTACGGCAGATGAGCAGCAGTAGGGTGACTGCTCCAGGTTTATATCTCTCTAATCAAATCAATCTGGGTTCTGCTGTATCTGTCTGTGTATCTGGATCAGCTGCTGCCTTGACAGCTGGGTGACACAGGCTTATATACTCTCTAATACAGCCGTTATTTATAACGGTTGTCTACTTAATACATTTAAAAATTAATTATTTATTTATTTTATTAATTAATATTATTATTAAAATCAAACCCACATAAATACACTTTTCTTCAATACATTTTCTAAATTATCCAATTACTTTGTTTAACTGTTTTGGTAACCGAGGGTTAAACAAGTTTCCCCAAAATACTCCTAATTAACCATATAAGTACTAAAATATATACAATAAATACACATATGTACAACCATAACTACATTATTACATACACACATTTATACATATGTACATATATACATACATTTAAATATATAACAATTCAGCATTAAAAAACAAGTGAATGGAATAAACTTAAAAATATATCCATCCATCCATTTTCTGCCACTTATCCGGGAACGGGTCGCGGTGGCATCAAGCTAAGCAATGTGACCCATAAATCCTTCTCCCCAGCAATGTTGTTCCGCTCATCCTGGGGGATTCCTAGGCTTTCCCAGGCCAGAAGGGATATATAATCCCTCCAGCGTTTTCTGGGTCTACCCTGGGCGCTCTTCCCAGTTGGACGTGCCTGGAACATCTCCAGAGGGAGGCATCCAAGAGGCATCCTGACCAGATGCCCGAACCACCTCAGCTGGCTCCTTTCGATGGCGAGGAGCAGCAGCTCTACTCCTAGCCTCCCCCTGGTGTCCGAGCTCCTAACCCTATCTCTAAGGCTGAGCCCAGTCACTCTCCGGAGGAAACTCATTTCAGCTGCTTGTATCCGCGATCTTATTCTTTCGGTCACTACCTAAAGCTTGTGACCATAGGTGAGGGTTGGAACGTAGACCGACCGGTAAATCGCCTTAAGGCTCAGCTCCTTCTTCACCAGGACAGTCTGCGTGCAACGCCCGCATCACTGCTGATGCTGCACGATACGCCTGTCGATCTCACGCTCCCTCCTACCGTCACTTGTGAACGAGACCCCAAGATACTTAAACTCCTCCACTTGGGGCAGTAACTCCCTCCCAACCCTGAGGGGGCAATCCACCTTTTTCCGGCAGAGCACCATGGCCTCCGATTTGGAGGTGCTGACTCTCATCCCGACCGCTTCACACTAAGCTACAAACCGTCCCAGTGCCAGTTGGAGGTGCTGATGTGTTGAAGCCAACAGAACCACATCATCCGCAAACAACAAAAGAAGCAATTCTGAAGTCCCCAAACTGGACACTCTCCTCCCCCCGGCTGCGACCTGAGATCCTGTCCATGAAAATCACGAACAGGATCGGAGACAAGGGGCAGCCCTGGCGGAGCCTAACACCCACTGTGAACAGGTCTGACTTACTGCCAAGGATGTGGACATAGCTCTCACAGTGGTCGTATTGGGACCGAATGGCTCGCAGCAGCGACCCTGGTACCCCAGACTCCCGCAACACCTCCCAGAGGGACACGGTCGTAAGCCTTCTCCAAGTCCACAAAGCACATGTAGACTGGATGAGCGAACTCCCATGCCCCCTCCAGTAAACCTGCAAGATTGAAGAGCTGGTCCACTGTTCCACGGCCAGGACGGAATCCACATTTTTCCTCCTGAATCAAATGTTCTACAATCGGCCGGAGCATCCTTTCCAGCACCCTGGCTTAAAAAAAAAAAAAAATATATATATATATATATATATATATATATAGTAATGATCAATTAAAAATGTTTTAAAAGTGGGTCATCCTATTCTCTAATCCCGGTTAAAGAAATTTGCTCTAGCTTTAATAACAGAATAAGGAAGAAATATACAGTACGTGATCTAATTTGAAGAGGATGTATTAGTAGCAGATCTTCTTGTCTTGAATTTACAGTAAAGTTTAAGTTACTCATAAATGGATGAAAACAATGGAGTGCTACCTCTTGAATGTCATCAGTGGGTATCTGCCTTATTCTGCTCTACATGCATTTGTTGTTGTTTTTTCTATGTACCTGTAAAATGATCAGCAGAATTCTGCATGTAAAGTAATTGGATGTTTGTTCTAATTGGTATGGCTGTGATGACTGAGTGGACCCCATATTTTACTATCATACTGTACAATGGGCAGGGTGACCCTCAGATTTTAAGTCAAGTTAGGAGGGATTACCACATGGACCCAGGAGACCCAAATGAGTAGTGAGGGTGGATTGGGAATGTCTGGTGGAAGCTTGTGTCCACGAGGTCTGGAGGAATTTGCATAGCAGTGAAGGACGGGGACATGGAGTCCAAGTGGGCCATGTTCAGTATCTCAATTGTGGAGGTAGCTGCTAACAGTTGTGGCACAAAGTTCATTGGTGCCTGTCGGGTGCACAACCAAAGAACCTGCTTATCTACTCCCTTTGTGAAGGAAACAGTCAAGCTGAAGGATGAGGCCTTTTAGGTCTGGCTGGCCCAGGGGTCTCCTGAAGCAACAGAATAATCATATCATTGAACATAGTATGAGTTATACGTACCTCAGAATAACCATAACAGCGTTAGGGAGTGCTGCAGCAAGCCTAGCCTCCAGATTGCACGCCCAGTCCAGTGGCCAGATGGAATGCTACAATCAGAAGCTGGAAACAGGACTGCTGTGTGGTATCCCTCAGGAGTCAAAGTTTGACATGGATTTAATCTGGATTGGAAGAATATGTTGGGTCTAAGGAAAAATGTAACCTTTATTTAAATCTCGAGGGGATCATTGAGGGCAATCCCTCATTTTCAATGATGTTGAGAGAACAGAAAAACAAAGAAACAAACAACAACAAAACAAACACTGTTAAAACAGTTATATACAAATGTGGAGTAGCTGGAGATCAAATTTTTGAATTGGTCCGATTGTGTTGAGTTTGAGTGTCTGTTGTTAAGTATTTCAGGAAGATGCAGCAGATAAACCGAAAGTGGTTTTACTGAATTCAGTATTAGTCCAGGGAACGTTGAGCATCAAGCACTTGAACGTGTTAAGTAGTTACTATGAGAACAATTAAATAAAGTGCTGATGTATGATGGCATGTTGCCTTTCAAGACTTTGTAAATGAAAATGCCCACCTTTTCATATAAAGTGCAATGATGGGTGGAGTAACTAAACAGAGTCCAGTGGTTTTAGAGTGGAGACAGAGGCATGTCTATAGATAATGTCACCGTAATCTAGAACTGATAAAAGGACTGCTTTGATGAGCCATTTCCTACAAGGCAAGGGGAGATTAGTGTTGTTCCGGTATAAGTATCTTATTTTTATTGTATTTTAGCTGGATACTATTGATGCTGGCATTGATTCCTAAAACTGTTTAAGGGTGAAAGTTTTTTCGTGGGAGCAGGGTGGACATGACAGTGGTGCTGGCCTTGTTGATCACTTCTCTCAGTGACCTGTTTCTGTTAATTAATTAAAATGATTCATTCAATTAAAAAGTGCATGGCTTAGAGGCCGACAGGAAACAGGGAGAGAGAGGGCGGGGAATGACCCCCAGCCAAGGTCCCTTGCCGGAATCGAATCGGGGTGCCACCATTATGTGGTACGCACAGTAAACACTCACCAAGGCGCTCCTTGTCAGTTAATCGTTTGCTCTAAAAATGTCAGTAAATAGTGAAACATGCCAAAATGTCATGCTTTGTCTGACCAAGAGCCCAGAACCAATAGATATTCATTTTATGCTGAGGGTAGAGAATAGTCACATTTGAGAAGCTGGAAGCAGTGAATCACACCAGAATGATTCATTGCTTAATAAGTATAAGCAATAATTTTGTTTTTGGGGATTAGATTTTAATTCTTTGAGATTCCTCTCATACAGTAGAGTCTTTTCTTTAACTTCTAGCTGTTTAACCACCAATCCTGTGTGAACATGTGCGGCACAGTCTGTTCCTCACCTCGTCACACATTACACACATTACACTTTAGCCTTGATGGCTAGTTTGGTTCATTCATTTGAATACATGTCACCTGCTCCCCATCTCTCTGTCTCCTTCAGAGAGAAGTAGAAAGGAAAGGTCAGCATAAGCAAACACAGAGCTTTCATTAGTCGCTCCAGTATGGTCAACATATTTGTGGCTGTTTCCCTTCCAACCAGCAATGCTTTCTTTTCTCTTGGGCAGTAACTACTGCTGTAACTGCTCCACTCTTCTGGTTTCAGGTTTTCCATCAGATGTTGGAACCTGGCTGCAGGGATTTGCTCCCTTTCAGTCACTAGAACATTAATGAGGTCCAACACTGATGTTAAAGAAATGATCAATAACAAAAACAGTAAGAACATTTATATCCTGACTAACTGTTTCATCACATTCACTGATTTTAATCCATCCAAACAGTTGCAATACCAGTACTTGAACACTAGATGTTGCCACGAAACTGAAAAGTGAATTGTTAATACTGAATGTGCTTGAGAAAGCTTTGTTTACCCTATGACTGTGATCACACTCTACATGATGGATAAGAATCTAAACATCTAAAGTGCCTAAAGCTTTTTCCCTGTACTGTATGAGCATAGTTTATTTCATATTCATCTGCTTAAGGAAAATATTTCTGTGCTGACTGAAAATCTGAGTTGAAGTTGTGTATCTAGGAACAGGATTTGTGACATCATGAATAATTTTCAATTTTCAATTTTCAATATTTCCATTCCTGTTTATTCTGGATCACTTTGGGACAAGTCATAACATTTCACACTAAAATAAAGTTGTTTGTGTTGTTTTTACAGTACTTACATTTGACCTCAGTGTTATATAAGGAGATTAAGAAGATTGGTGTAAATATATTTGCCCTAACTGACCTTTCTAAAAAACAAAACAAACATCTTTCAAACAGTGAGTATAAAGCATCAGAGCATATGACTTTTTTCCCCGCAGTAATTTTTTCTTTAGTCCCCTCTAGAGGGCAGGCTTCCCCTATAGATGGCCTCAGTGCTGCAGACATCCAACCCTCATCCCCTGGCCACTGAAGCAGCTTGTTACATGGAATTCTAAATAAAATTTACGAAATATGCATTTATTCTTACACATGTTTTATTGCTGATTTCTTTTATTTACAAACTGTCCTGTATTTATAGTTAACATATTTTACTCTTGGAACTTTTTAAACCTGAATTGAACCTAAACCTGAACCTTTATAATCTCAAAAGTGTAAATATAAGAATATAATACAATAGAGGTTTTATTTTGGCTTGCAAAAATAATTTGGATTTCATAAAACCTCATTGTTTTTGATGTGATGATAATGATAATCTGTGTCATCTTACTGAGATGATCTTGAATTCATTTCATTGATCTTTAAACAACTAAAAGATTCAGTGCTAAAGAAGATTTTTTTTCCAGGTTGGAGCCATTGTCAGTCAATCATTTGGATGCCTCAAATTAGAAAGTATTTTCTTTTTGAAAATGTAATTTTCAGTGGTCATAAAATAAATACATTCACATAATGTACACACATAATGTCTAATGTGATTTTTTAAGGTTATAGGATTCTGTTGGAAATCTGAACACCCTGTTGGACATGGAAAACCTGAAATGATGGCAGACCATCATGTATAATAAAGATGGGAATCCGAAATAGTAAACCATAATAAATCCAACATATTAAAACATATTAAACCAATCAAACAAAACAGTCAGCTTGTGTATACTATTGAATAGCTGAAGAGTAAATATGAAGTCAGTCAAACTGTCATTGTAGGCATGACTCTAACTTCTGCCATTTTTCTCTGAAAGTCAGAAGCTGAAACTCATGCAAACAAACTTTGTTCAAGCCCACATAACTATTTTTGAAATGCCAGTGAATATCCAGTTTCCAAATATATGCAAAATGTAGAATATTTCCATGTTGCAGGACCAATGTTCCACCCATACGGAGAAACAAAAGAACATGACACATACAATACTTTCAGATAGTATGGAATATAATGATTTTCACACCTTAAACTGTTTAATGGAAAAAAAACCCTGCATTATAAGTTATTATAAAATGTAATATTATTATTATCATAATTATATAGACATTTTTTTTCTAAATGAGACAACAACATCAACAACAACATAATAGTAATGTTCTTGTAATGGTTTAGCATGCCTGGCACCAAATAAACATCTTAGACAGATTTGACATGTACATTAGAGTTCCAACAACCTCCTCTTTAATGACAACACATTGACATTTGTCGCGTCTCCATGGCAATGGTGTTCCATAAAAACTTGAAAGCTTTGCAATTTAGCATTGCAATGTTCTTTAGATGACACCAACCAAATTTGACGTCATTTCGGTTAATTCTCTAGGAGGAGTTTATTAAAGTACAACACCTGTAACTAGCAACAATTTAGCAAAAATTGCACATTAAATTAAAAATGGCTGACTTCCTGTTGGAGTTAGAATATGGCTCCAAGAAGCTTTTTTGTAAGTCTGGAGATGTTACATCGGCTTACCATATTTCGTGCATGTACGTATATTTTAAAGGTGGGTGCTTTGACTTTGAAAATTGGGTGTGCTATTGAGCTAATTTACCACAGTCAAGCCCTAGATCCATATAAGATAACAATTTTCACCACTTCTGGGGAATGTGCAAAGTTTCATGTGTTTATAAGCATGTCTAGCTCCTCAAGAATGTGTTTGAATCAGTCAAATAAAATATTAAATATAACTCCTGCTACAAAGAAAACTAAATGTTTTAATATAAATGACAAAAATTGGGTCGAGGATAACAAAAACCAGCCATAAAAGTTTTTGTGTATATATTGTGCTTCCTTGATGATAATATGTACTATAATGTCTGTGTTGTACAACAATCCTGATAATGTAACCTTCACATGTGTCATTTTTTTTTATCTCTCTTAACATACATTTAGGTAAGTACATAAAAAAAAAAATCTAAAAATAAGAATATTCATTTGAACCCTTTGAGTGCTAAAGCATGTAGTGTGCAACAAAAGCTAGAGATCAAAAGAAAGTGAGAAAAAGAGGAGGGAATAGAAAAGGAGAGATATGATGGAAATAAAAGGATGGTGGGCTGAGTGACAGAGAGGAAGAGGAGAGCACCCATGGGAGAGAGATGAGGGAGAGAGAAGGGGAGAGAGAAGGGGAGAAAGAGGGGGAGAGAGAGAAAGAGAGGGAGAGAGAGAGAGAGATGGAAAATGGAAAGAGAGGAAGACAGTGTTTGAGAGAGCCGGAGGGGGAAAAGTGCGCGTGTGTCTGTGTGTGAGAGAGTGATTTGTTTTCAGTGAAAGGTGAGGCCACTTAGCTGAGGCGTAGAGCTACAGCGGAATCTATTACCATGTGTCAAAGGAAACACGAGAAGGGCACGACCTGTGTGTGTGTGTGTGTGTGTGTGTGTGTGTGTGTGTGTGTGTGTGTGTGTGTGTGTGTGTGTGTGTGTGTGAGTGACAAAGAGAGAGAGAGATCAAGTGTGGGTAGCTTTTGCAAGAGCATGATGGGTGTGTTTGATATGACAGAGTGTGTGTGTGTGTGTCTGTGTCTGTGTGTGTGTGTGTGTGTGTGTGTGTGTGTGTGTGTGTGTGTGTGTGTGTGTGTGTGTGTGTGTGTGTGTGTGTGTGTGTGTGTGTGTGTGTGTGTGTGTGAGAGAGAGAGAGAGAGAGAGAGAGAGAGAGAGAGAGAGAGAGAGAGGGAGGGAGAACGTAAATGTGCAATGGAACCTCTTTCTTTCTTTCTTTCATTTTTTTTCCCCATCAAAGATATGGTGTGTAGAGCTTTCCCTTATCTGAGTGCAGGATAGGACAGAGGATGTTGTATTGCTGTGCAGACTGTAAAGCCCCTGAGAGGCAAATCTGTGATTTGTGATATTGGTCTTGATGAATAAAAACTGAGTTGACGTGGCTTGACAGGCCTGTTAGTGTGTGTGTGCGTGTGTGTGTGTGTGTGCGTGTGTGTGTGTGTGTGTGTGTGTGCGCGTGTGTTTTTGAGAGAGAGTGCATTTGCAGCTTAATGTGACTGATGTTATTAAGGCTGTGTAGCATTTTGTTAGGAAAAGCATTTGGATTGATGTAAGGTGAAGAGTATCCTGTAGAGAAAAAGCTCTGTGTGTGTGTGTGTGTGTGTGTGTGTGTGTGTGTGTGTGTGTGTGTGTGTGTGTGTGTGTGTGTGTGTGTGTGTGTGTGTGCGTGCCAGGTGGATGAGAAACATATTTTTCTTGCTGTAATCATTCCTCCTAACCTATTGTTTTTTTTTATTATAGTATTTTATTCGAAGGAATTATTAAAGGAATTATTGTTTTATGTCCAAAAGAATCACAATTGTGAGGGCATAAATGTGCTGGTAACTGCACATGCTTCAGAAGTGGTGAAAATGTGATATGTATGTATCTTCAGGATGGGTGTGGTAAAAATGACTTGTACATTAAAAGCTTTACCTTGAGATTTGATGTAGATGAAGGAAATGTGGTAAGGAATATGTATCATGTCCTGACATTGTATGTAAATGAACTCTTTCTAAAGAATTAACCTGAGCAACTTCGTATTTGGTCAATGCCATGTAAAGAAATTTGTGATGAAAAGTTATCAAAATCTTGACAGTTCATCAAACGCCTTTGATGTGGCAATGTGGCAAATTTTGACAGGATATTGTTGGATGTACATCATCTAAATTGGCCCAAATTTCGTCAGCCATTTTTTCATTTTCACTTTTTGCACAACTTTTTCAATTTGCGAGGTTGCACTTTAACAAATCCTTCCAGAGACTTAACACGACCGACTTCTAAATTAGTCGTCGTCATCTTAAGTGCTTTGAAGAAGAGTTTAATTGAAAATCTTACATTTTCATGGAACGCCTTCTGTTTGCCATGCCAGTAAATTTGATGTCGTTACTCCACTGGACTTTATCTGTTCTGCCCCAAATTTGGCTTGCTTGATTGGAGTCCATGCCAGAACTCATTTACATGTCAGTACTGAGTCATAGTCATAATGCTTCCTACTAACAACAGTAAATTAGACTTATGTGATAAACAGCTGATTTACATGAAATGTACATGGTGTGGTTTACACAAATCATACAGCAGGAGTGTCAAACATCCGGCCCTCTTGATAACTTTGAAAGGTATGAAAATTACAGACAAGTAATTCCAATTTGTCTGCTGCTTTTCCACCCTGACCAGAATAGAATTGTCTCAAAAAACAATGAATACATATTGTGGTCATATTCATATATTGAACACGCAAAATGTTGTCAATTATAGTAAAGTTATAATATATGTATTATTTATTATTTGTGGGCTATTATGGAATGGTTTTACTTGTCCGGCCCACTTGAGATCAAATTGGGCTGTATGTGGCCCCTGCACTAAAATGACTCTGACATGATGTATAATTAGTGGGTGCTCTCTTGCACCACCTGGTGGACATACAACATCCAATATATTCCAATATTCATGAAAATGTACATCCATTTCAGTTGCCTTCTGGTAGAAGTATTGCTGCATTAGTATTTTATTCAGATAGTACTGTCTGAGGGCAACAGGAAGTGAAGCCTAAATGAGTACAAAGGAAAACATATGTTACCCACTCACACAGTGTATCAGCTGCTTGCAGCTTTAATTATTAGGGCCGAAGCACCAAAGTTCCAGGGGCCCAACAAGGAACCTATTATTTTTCAAGATATTAGAAAATAACTTTTATTATTATGATTATTATTATGATGATGATTATTAGTAATAATAATAGTAGTAGTAGTAGTAGTACATCATAGCATTTCTGAGGAGGTTGTGATACTCAATGCTCATGCGCACATGTCAAAACTGGTGAAAATTGCAAGTTGGTCAAAGTGGACTGGCTTTGCACACACACGCATGCACGCACACACGCACGCACACACACACGCACACACACACACACGCACACACACACACGCACACAGCTACATCATTCAAATGAATCATATGCTTTGGCCTTCACAGTCAACACATCACAACCAATCTGAACACCTCCGAGAGCTTTTGGACCGATGTATTAGACAGCACTCCTCACCACCATCATCATCATCAAAACACCAAATGAGGGAATATCTTTTGGAAGAAAGGTGTTCATCCCTCCAGTAGAGTTCACGGTAGAATCAATGCCAAGGTGCATTGAAGCTGGTTTGGTGAAGCACATGTGGTCCAATACACTCATTGCATGCATTGCAAAGATATACATTGCAGATGCACAAAGTAGTGTGTGAGAAGTAAAAATGTGGAGGTTAGGGTTATGGTAGCACATCTGTCTTTCATGCCAGAGATTGGGGGCTGTGTCCCATCTCAGCCTTATAAGTAGTGGTAGCTTTCTTTAATTGTAACCATATTTTTTCCTAACCCTGGGAAAGGTTTTTTTTTTCTTCTTTTGGGCAAACTAAATCTTTACTTTATCTATAAATTTAAGTTAAGGTCAAACCATTTTCAATGTTAAGGGCTTCCCACCTCAGTGTTCATATCCATCATGGGTGATAATAAAATACTTGTATTTGTTCGTAGACTACCAATGAAAACAGACACATGGTATGTTAAATGCTTTTGCTTTAACCCTCCTGTTGCCCTCAAGTCAAGGAAGAAGGAAAGAAGAAGGGAGGAAGGAAGGAAGGAAGAGAGGCAGAAGGAAGGAAAGGAGGGAGGAAGGAAGGAAGGAAGGAAGGAAGGAAGGAAGGAAGGAAGGAAGGAAGGAAGGAAGAAAGGAAGGAAGGAAGGAAGGAAGGAAGGAAGGAAGGAAGGAAGGAAGAGAGGAAGAAGGAAGGAAAGGAGGGAGGAAGGAAGGAAGGAAGAGAGGAAGAAGGAAGGAAGAGAGGAAGAAGGAAGGAAATGAGGGAGGGAGGAAGGAAGGAAAAGAAGGAATGACTGAAAGAAGGAGGGAGGGAGGAAGGAAGGACAGAAGGAAGGGAGGAAAGAGAGAGGAGGAAAGCAAGAGAGAAGGAGGGAGGAAGGACAGAAGGAAGGAAGGGAGGAAAGAAGGAACAGTCAAAACAGACGGGGTCAATTTGACCCGGGAGGACAACACAAAGGTTAATGACACTTTATGAATAAACGTACAGATACACTGTTACTAGGATGCTTCTACAGAGAGATAGAAGGTAAATCCTACAAAAGTGTGATAAATGTGTTTTCACTGCAGTTTTACACATTTAGTCTGATCCATTTATACTTGAACTGTACCACATTGTATTGACATTTTGTTGTTAAGGTGTAAGGTCTATCTGCATACACATTTAAGTATGTTATGATGTGATTTAATGACATTTTAAATGTAACCCACACTGATTTCCAAGTGTGATTTTGACTCCAGAATATGAGAAAAATGAAAACTGGATTTTAGCGTTTTATTAGCTAAGAATCATAAAGCACTAAAACTATTACTCCATCTTTAAATAATGAAATTAAATGTATGCCTGTAAGCTTTTAAAATAATATAAGCTAAAAACACTACAACAAGTAGTTCTGTTATGCTTGTATGTCCAGATAGAACCTCACAATCCTCAGTATGTGTTAAATATAATATATGTTATAATATAGCAAGTTAAAATAGTTTGGTTAAATGATGTCCTCTTAGAGACTTTATTGGGGCCTATCTGATTATAATTGTGAGTGTGTGTGTAGGCGCTGTGTCAGCACTGGGTTTGGTACAAAACAAGAAAAAAAAGGGGGGAGGATGGGAGCAAGGCAGGGAGGAGGAGGTGGAGGAGCCGATGGGTAGATGGATGTGAAAACGAGTGAGCGGACTGACAGTCAGGAGAGCCATTGATCCTCCTCTCTGCTCCCTCCATCCCCGCTCTGCATCGGCAGAAGATAGATAGTGTTGAGGTGGCCTGTATTGGATTTATGAGTTAATGGCCATGCCAGGCTGAGACAGATGGACAAATAAGGAAGAAGAGAAAGACAGCAGAAGGGAGGGATAGTAGAAGAAGAGTGCAGGATTATCAGTGGGGAGGGAGATGGATAAAATAGAGGGGAGGGCACAAAGAGGATAGAAAAGTGAGAGATAAAGAAAAATTTAAAATAAAGGTTTTAATTAATTATTTCTGCCGTCACAACGTTGATTAGTTTGTTTTAGATTGTTGGGTTTTTAGAGGAGTTATGGATATTATTATTAATATTATAAATTCATATGCTGCATGTCTCTGATCACTTAGAGATAGCAGAGCAGTTAACCATCTAGAGTCACTGCAGTCCTGAAAACATCTTCATATCACAGTTTACTGTTGCTATGGATCAGAATGTTTGTACACATTACACATTTATAACTTAATTTTTATGTTTCAGACATTTCACACATCATGCAAAAACAAAAACTCTATATTCTATTAAAAGTGTAAATAGGTGTAACAATCCTGTTTTGGTTTTTATTAAACTTCTGATTTAAGGATATTAAAGTGTTTAAAATGAAGTGTTCTTTAATAATCTATTGTCCACACCTGGTCTCCAACCACAGTCTCCCAAACCACAGATGACTACTCTAACCACTCAGTTCCAACAGACACACAGACCTGCAACTATTTATACATGCATGACACAGAGAGAGACAGCGGAGGGAGAGAGACACAGCTAAGTAATCCCAACCTTTTTGAATATTTGTACGATATAAATATTCATATAAATCAACTATTTGTGCTTTTCTGAATAGCCTACCATATTCAGATTGAGCTCCCCCGTTGTAGTGAGTGTAATAAAGTTAAATGAAGATTTATTGCACTAGTTCCACATTTCACAACCGACAACAGAAGGCATTATCTGCAATTGTGTCTGTTCCTCTGTTCCTCTGTTAAAAGCCTGCTCTACTCTAGACCTGCTCTATTGTTGTGATTTGGTGCTGTATAAATAAAGATTGATTGATTGATTGATTGATTACCCTGAGCCTGATGCATTGTTCACACAGTTGATACAAGCCTCTCAACTTGCTGCAACTTTATTTTTGTTAAAAATAAATTTACAAGATGGATTTACAAGAGCCACAAGGAAGGTTATCAGGGGGGAAATGAACGTGCTTTAGATATTGGGTCCAAATCTCACAACTGACGCCAAAAGACCTCTCTCTATCTGCGCTCTTGTTTGTTCCTGTTAACCATAAAAAAGAATCTAGACAATAATTGGACTAGTTTTGACGTTTTCGGTGAATGAGCAGTGCTGACTCTCCTCCCCATGTAGGGTGATCTGAGAGAAATGCAGAAGGAGGCCTGATGGACTGCTCTGTGTGGATTCAAAATCTACTCTAAGACTTTGGCAAACAGGCTGAAAGGTCACCCTGGGTCAATTATTCATAAGGATCAATCACACTGTGTGCTGGGGGGCTGCTATGGGACATGCTGAACCTAGCTGGACTGTCACATGCAAAATGTGGACTTCTGGGATTACACCAGGAGAAGTCATTTGACAGCGTAGATCATGCATACCTTTTTTTTAAATAATCCTTTGTTCTATCTCTACATGCTCCCACCTGCTGAGATTATAGAAAAAACAAAATATTTTACCGTAATTATGTAGACAACACACTAATTTACAAGCACTGAGGAAGTCAACTGAATGTGCCAGATGATAAAACTTAAGTTATTGTTTATGGAGCCAAGAAAGAATGATTAAAAGTCAGCACAATGTTTAATGTAATGTTAAATACCACAAACACCATAAACCATAAATATTTGTGTGACCAGAATTTCAACAACCTCATAAAAACAATTACAAAGTCAGATTATCACCTGAAGAATATTTTAATTATTAAAGGACTCAGAACTTTCTTGAGACACTTTTGTGTTTTTATGTTGAGTAAGGTGAGGAAAAGTACCATCATGTTAAACTGAGTCATGGATGTATAGGTTGGGAAAAGTACTATGATGTTATAGTGTTTTTGCCAGTGACTTCACCATAGTAACAGTCTCATTCTCAGAATGGAAGGTGAAAGAATTAAAGCCAATAACCATAACAGCAGCACAGACAGCAGCTAAATGAAGTTGTGAAATAAAGCCACATTAACACACTGTCAGTGATGTAAAGCTGTGGCTTCTGTTGGAGGAGGGGTCTCTCTCCTCTCAGAGAGTTTGGGCTGTGTTGGGAACTGCTGATGTTGTTGCTCTGTAAAGATGTTAAAAATGCAACTGTAATAACATAATAACATAACTTTATCTGATGGTTGAATAATTATAAAGTTTCAAGACATCCTGAGTTTGTGATTGTCTCCTCATCACTGTGCAGAGATCTCCATGATCATCTACAACCTTTAATGGAGCTGCAGCATCTACAAAAAAAAGTTAGTACAAACGTGACAACTCCAAGACAAACACACACACACACAAACAAATCTAATACCAGTTTATTAACTTCCCAAGGTGGAAAGAGAAAGTGTACATACTATTAGTGCTCATCAGTGACTGTTGATCCCCAGCTGATCCCCACAGAAGTGTTCAGTCTGGCTTCCCATAAACATCACCGGACAATTATATTAAGCCACCAATAGAGGTGCAACAGGCAGCATTACCTAGCAGGTACCAGCCTGTATTATAAAGTATTTACAAGACTTTCTTACACTACAAGACTTTTACTTGCTTTTTTTGTCTTTAAAAAAGTTAATTTAAAAAGTTATTTGTAGTGACTGCTATTACCATCACATGAAAGGAATCAGAACAACCTTTGGTGCACTGATAATAATGGTGATTCTGTGTGTGTGTGTGTGTGTGTGTGTGTGTGTGTGTGTGTGTGTGTGTGTGTGTGTGTGTGTGTGAGAGAGAGAGAGAGAGAGAGAGAGAGAGAGAGAGAGAGAGAGAGAGAGAGAGAGAGAGAGAGAGAGAGAGAGAGAGAGAGAGAGAGAGAGAGAGCAATAACACAGTGTATTAATTGTCCAACACACTGCAAAAGTACACACACACACACACACACACACACACACACACACATTTGGAATTGAAACATAAAGAACATATGTGTTTGCTGAATGTCATACAGTGAGCTCAGTATATATGTAATAATAATTATCATCCATATGTTTTGCATAAAACATTGTCACAGTGGAGGATAATGGAGAGACAAAACATGTAATGACTGTTTTTCATTATTCTCTGCTGAAGCTACATTAAAAATAGAAAGCACTTGGTTCTCTATCAAGTTCTCAAAGACTTGAGGTTGTTTTACTTTCATTTATTTTTAATTTCACTTCTTAATCTTATTCATGTATTTTTACATTTTTTTTATTTAACATGTAAGACATACAACACATCATTTTAAATTTTACACATTAACAAAAACAGATTGTTAATGTGTGTACAGAGAGGGGGAAGTTAAGAGTACGCTAGACAAAAAAAATGGCACATCTACTTAATGACGTTTGGTCCAAGGTCGTGACTCTTATTCTGCAGGGAGTGACGAGTGTTGTAATCTATATCACTTACTGTGTCTGCTGCCTGTACTTGTATGTGCTAGTGTGTATTCATGCAGTTTATGTGTGTGTGTGTGTGTGTGTGTGTTAGGGATTGCGGGCTGGAGTGGCCACAGACTGTAATGATAATACATAGGATTATTAATAGTATTAAAGTGAAGTATGTTTACCCCAGAGAGATGATGTAGTGTAGACGAGTCCTCCACAGGTCAACCAAGAGCCATCTGTTTGAAAGAGCTCCGCCATTAAAAACCAGCAGAGGCTGTAAGCTCATTTCTCCATAAAACAAGAAAGATAGCCAACTGAAAGTAACGTTCACATTACATCCACACCCACAGAACTTAATATAGATAATAATAATAATATAGATAACTTTATGTTATCTTAGCTTTTTTTATTAACGTGGTCATGTTACCTGCTTCTTATCTCATCCTCAGTGGAGTGTAAATGAATTTAGTCTATAAATCTGTAACGTCAGATAACATTACAGAGAATACAGAGCATTACACAGCTTTGGCAGAACAGGTCAAATGTTTCAATCAGTCTGAACAAGAGATATTATTGGCTGCTGGAGGACACTGGTTTAGTAATCAGGAGCTACAATGTGTGATTTCACAGGTGAATGCAGCTCCTTTACTAAAGCTCCTCCATAAAACAATCATTAGTTCATTTAGACAATTATTCATCTTTCACAATCTTTTTTTTATTTAGTTTTAGATTTAAAAAAAAATGTTGATTCTGTTCTCCACAAATATTTTGCGTTGCTCTTTAAAGTTAGTGACCACCGATCAGTTCATCAGTCTTTCTCTTCCCTCCCAGCTGACATCCAGTGACCCCTCCAGGTCTCCGTATTCATCCGACATCTAGAATTCTCCTCTCATTTCTCCACCGCTCCATCCTGTGCACGTCTTTTTTTGTCATCTATGGAGGAAAAATAAAAATGTAGATCTAATCGGAGGGGGGGGGGTTGTAATGTGATCAGGATGACAGGGGATCAATGGAGACTGTTACACACACATACATACACATACACAAGCACTGATGCATGTCGTAAGGGAAGTATGAAGGGATGGAGGGAAGAAAAAGGAGGGGAGGACATTAGATGACCACTCTCACTTTATCAGTCCTCTTTCTTTCCTTCTGTCTTTCTTTCTTTTGGCTATGTGTTTTTTTTTTTTGCAGAAAAAAGAACATGACCTTCACTTTTCAGGATCAGTGACCCTTTAACCCTTACTAAAGAAAACATTGAATCAAGCAGGCTTTTAATATTGGACCCAATTTCTGATTACTGCAATGCAAACAGTGAACGGGTTGTATAGGTTTGTGTTCAGAAAAATAAACAATATTGCTAATTTGTCATTTTTTAGTACTGTATTCCATTATGTTTAAAGTCCTGCTTTACTTAAACATGTGTTGTGCTCATTGGCTCAAACTGTGATGTTTGAGCTTCTGTTTGCAATGATGTGTGTGCATTCATCTGCTGAAGAGGGATCTGAATTGAAGTTGTGTACCTATTTGTACATTATATGTTACATCACAACTAGTTTGGAAGCCAACTGTAATCCAGTATGCAACTTACACAAGTGTGATGTAGAAACACAAACACTGTGAATGGACTTCACAGTGAAGTAGAAGACATCTTGTGTCCAGCAGGAACACTTTTTAAATTAGCATATGATATATAACATATAGGAAGAACTTTAAGAACTTTTCAACATGTAATTTAATTAGAATTTTTATGAAAAAAAAAAGTCTGATACAAATTATTATTCAAAGCAGAGTGTTTTTATCTTAAAACATGGAGGGGATCTTTAGATACAACATACATTGACATACATTGATTTGGACAAACTGGGTGAGTAATGCATCCTAACAAGCCAAGATGGGACTGATTGAATTATTAGTCTTTATTACTTCTTGTCTTTTAAAGAAACAATAACTGAAGTATTTTTAATCAGCAAAAATTTACTGTGTTAAAGATTTATGGTGTAGATAAGTGCTGCTCAAACCACGTGAGGCTTCGGCCTTCAAATCTGAACTTCAACCTGCGACGGCTAACACATGCACAGTGTTCCTGATCCAAATCTAATCACACTTTAATCATTAACTTCCCCTATACCACACCTACACTCTTACACATATACATACACAGTACACACACACCAGCAGACACACTGCACCTGCACGTCACATTTTCACACAAACGCAGCGATTGTGCAAATGGAGCACAAATGAAATATTGATCGTCAGGATTCATGCATACTCAACACTTTATGTGAGCAAAGTATGAATTAGATATGTTAATGATACTGCACAGACTGTCAGTAACAGATATGATGATGATGATGATGATGATGATGATGATATAGAGGAGAAAATCAAGTTGTTTGGAAGCAGGGCTGCACAAAATAAAATATAACAGTATTTCAATTCAATTTCAGTTCAATTTTATTTACATCCAACTCAACAATTATTATCTCAAGGCACTTTTCAGACAGAGCAGGTCTAGACCATACTCCCTAGATTTAAATGAAAGAGACCCAACATTCCCAAGTTGACATGAAATGTAAAGTCAACTAAATTAACTCCTTATACTTACTTTTTTAAATTGTTCCCAATGGCTGCTCAAGCATCCTGAGTGGTAGCTTGTCACCATTGGTGCGTGAGTGTGTGTATGTGAATAAGTGAATGTGGCTTGTAGTGTAAAAGTGCTTTGAGTGGTCAGAAGAGTAGAAAGCTCACTTAGCATTTTGAGTGTGTCACTGTACATTCATACAACTCAAGATAAACACACATTTTCCTCCAAGCTGAAACTTTACACTTCAAAAATATTTCTTTGTACCATTCACACTGCTTTACAAAAAACATCAGTTTGCCATTTCTCTATTCATTTTTCTTCTTACTCTTCTCGATCCCTGATACCACAAGTTGTCGTTAGATGCCCTTGACCTGGAGTGACAACACAGACTTCCTTGTGTGTGTGTGTGTGTGTGTGTGTGTGTGTGTGTGTGTGTGCATGGGGTTGTGTGTGTGTTGGTGGTGAATTTTTGTGGGTTGTATGAATTGTCTACTGACTGACCACTGTGGTCAGATGCAGCGGTCAGCTTAATGATACCCCCCCCCCCCACACACACACACACACACATACACACACACACACACACACACACACACACACACACACGTAGCCCAACACACACACACACACACACACAGACACACACACACACATACACACACACACACACACACACACACACACACGTAGCCCAACACACACACACACACACACACACACACACACACACACACACACACACACACACACACATCTTCATTAACAAAGAAACATTTCTATTGATCTGGTCTACAGCTGCGCCTTATGTTACAGCAAAGAAATATGTATGGGGAGCACTAAATGGGTTGAACGCACACACACACACACACACCCAGAGAGAGTGGTCAGTGCTAAGCAGGTTAGGGTGAGTGAATTAGTATTGACCAGCTCCTTACAGCATTATCTGTGGCTACAGCTTACCGCTGGTGTCAGAACAGCTAAAATGTGTGTATTTGTGTGTGTGTGTATGTGTATGTGTTAGATTGTCTGTGTGTATATGTGTAAAATAGATTAATGAGCACATAATACACCCCTAATCCAAATTAAGCAATTTTCTACACTTTCATTTTTTGATAGTCTAAAGTGAAATTATTTGGATTCTTGTATGTGAATGTCTCTCTGTGTGTGTGTGTGTGTGTGTGTGTGTGTGTGTGTGTGTGTGTGTGTGTGTGTGTGTGTGTGTGTGTGCGTGTGTGTGTGTGTGTGTGAGAGAGAGAGAGAGTGAGAGAGAGAGAGAGAGAGAGAGAGAGAGAGAGAGAGAGAGAGAGAGAGAGAGAGAGAGAGAGAGAGAGAGAGAGAGAGAGAGATAGAGAATGACAGAGAGAGATGGAGAGAGAGAGAGAGAGAAAGGTGCTTTAGCATCATAACTGTCATAGAGTTCTCTTCAGACATAATGCAGCCATCATGTGGTATGGCTTTGGCTCAGGAGGTGGAGTGGGTCGTCCTCTAATCAGCAGGTTGGTGGTTCGATCTCTGACTCCTCCTGGCCACATGTTGAAGTTTCCTTGGGCAAGATACTGATACTTAAAAAAAAAAATACCATCATTCACACTGGTAAGTAGTAAAGGCCTCATTTACGTGTGTGTACGTGTGTGTGTGTGTGTGTAGGTTGTTGAACTTTAATGAAAAGCAATGTTAAATGTGAGTTTGACTTATTATATCATAATCCTCATTTCCATATACCATGTCTCATATTGTCTATTGTCTATGCCAGAACCAATGCCTGTATCACAAAGCCTGTAAACTGACACAACTTCAACACAATATCCATTTGAAGGTTCTAGAACATATCTTTTTACCCTTTGTTTTTTCCGTTGGTAGATCAGCACACTTTACACAACAAAGACTGCTTCTCAGTCACAGTGCATTGTTTCCTGGCCAACGTGCATCACTTTGTGGCCACAACTCACTGGTCCTACCAGTGTTTAGTAAACACAGTTTATAAAAAAGAAAAAAAAAGTTGGCAGGTTGGGTCAGGTTTGAGTAGTTGATTAACACATATTTTTACAGGTTGGACAGCATGGATTCACTCTCACCAGTCAGCAGCCACAGTGCTGCAGGAGCTTCTGTACAGTATGTGTGTTTGTCTGTGGCAACATTAACTGCCACAGGTGTCACTAAGCAAAAGGAATTTCTGATTCCTACATACAGAGCCTTTAACCCAGGCATGTCCAAAATATTCCACGAAGGGCCATGTGGCTGCAGGTTTTTGTTCCAACCGATCAAGAGCACATGATTCAGCCAATCAACTGTCTGAAGACTGATATCAATTGATTAAATGATTCAAGCCTGGTGTGTTCCTGATTGGTTGGAATGAAAACCTGCAGCCACATGGCCCTTTGTGGAATAGTTTGGACACCCCTGCTTTAACCCTTACACACTGTTCAGGGTCAAATTTGACCCACTTTAACATTTGAGAGCTGTAAAAGCATCATATACACATTTCATTTAGCCTGACTTTTCCTAATGTGACCCACAATATACAAACATGGAAATAAAATTTATTTCATTTTTGTGCAGCTGATACACATTTTTATATATGCAAATGTACAAATTTGACCTGTGTTTATTAAAGAATTCAAGTGGGAGACAATGAATGAATGGAAATATCATCATTAAAACATGTTGTTGTGTTCATCATATTCTATAAAATGTTCTCCTGGACAATAATAATAGTGATTGTGAATGTATTTTTCCATAGGATTAATCACACATGTATGGACTGATGGGGAATTTATGAATGTCAATTGGTGTAGAAACTAATCATGAAAATATGGACAGTATGTAAGTGTTAAGAGCTGATCTGGAGCTTTTGATTATATCACATCTTCCACATCTGATGGATTTAAGTTTTTAAGACAACATGGACAAATACGTTTTTTTTTAAATCTATCATCTATAACAGTTGGGCAATCTCAGTCTAATGAGGAAGATTACATCATATAATCAAAAGCTCCAGAACAGCTGCTAAATAGACCTTGTTGTAAGATGGTTTTACCTCGGTTTCCAGCATCAAGAAAGATTTTTCTTTTCAACTTGGAAATAGTAATGCTGAATGCTAGCCTTCAACCACATCTCTCAGTCTTCATCAGTGGGTGCAGTTTTCTCAGTTATGACAAGGCACAATTTGTGGGAAACAAAATTTGACCAGTAAGAAAAAGCCTGCGATGTAACCTGTGTAGAATTTTCTTGAAATGTCTGTATTGTAGAAAATTCAGCTCATTCTGCGGTCCCTGTTGATCACATTATCTTAATGTCTGGAATGTAGAATGTAACATAAGAAACAAAGAGTACAGTACATCTCTATGACAGATAGCCAGTGCTGGATGTCTGCAGACATCAGTCACAGCTGGCACTGCTTCAAAACCTCAAACCATGACACATGTCAACCACAATCACACACTCCATTCACCCTACCACCTACACACACACACACACACACACACACACACACACACACACACACACAGTCCCTGTCTGTACGTCCATAGCAATAATACATCAGATCTACCTTCATTGGAGCAGAGCTAAAATCAAACCAGAACCCCACCACCCACCCATCTCACCCCGTCAGCCCCGGCCAAATCCAATCACAGCTCGATACTCCGCGTGATTGATTGGCTTCCAATCCAATTGAATCTCTCTCAGATGGAGGTGGGAGTGGGGGGGTCAGGCTGCCTTGCTCAAAGCCATTAGGCATTGGCATTGGCAGGAAGGGGGGTGGGGTGGGAGGTGAAGGGGACAGAACAGAGAAAAAAGAGATGGCAGGAGGAGAGAAGTAATCAAGAGAGATTGAGGGTGTGTGGGATAGAAGAGGACTGAGAGAGAAAGAGAGAGGGAGATAGAGAGAGAGGGATGTCCCGATGGTTGCCAGCTCCCATTTAAAACAAGAGACAGAGTGGAAAGTGTGTGTGTGTGTGTGTGTGTGTGTGTATGAGGGGCAGATTTCAGTGTGTCTGCCAGCTCTTGTTTTAATTGCCTTGGTAGAAGTTGACTGTAATTGTAAACTGCAAAAGTGCTTAGAGACACGAGGGAGGAAAAATAACATGTCTCATCTTTCTCTGTCTGCTATTACTAAAGTACCAGACAGAAGACATGGCACAGGCAGATCCACAATAAAGCAGAGTTACTCTGTTTTTTTTATTATCATGAATTGTATCTGATTGCATATTTGCTGTAGAACTGATCAATACTACATTGGTTGGCTTTGAGTCGCCACTTAACCTGAACATATTCTGATGAAATGTTTTGATCAGATTCTATAAAACTGAACAACTACTAACAGCAGGAGTAGTATCATTACTGCTGTTGGATTTTAATAGACTAGGAACAAGCTAGCACTGTCAGTGATCACAATATCTACAGTTCAGAGGAACACAAATACTGCTTGTAGTTTCTGTAGATGTTTTAGTCACCACAATGCTTACATTTAAAGATACTGGTGCTGACAATCATTTTTAAACTGTCATTTAAAATGCTGGAATTTCACATCAAAATCAATTCAAATTAAATTGGTGAATTTACACAGTTGAGTCTGTCACAGAGGAAACTATTGTACTTTATTAGCTCCACTGTATTTAGTCTTTTCTTTCAGAATATAAAGTACTCCACAGACAGAGGTGGAAGTTACAAATGACAAGTACTCAAATTACTGTAATTGAGTAGCTATTGCATTTCTTTATAGTTTTTTAAGTTCTGTATTTGAGTAAATATGTGCTCAGTCAGTACACACAGTACTAAGTCACATTCACAAATCTAAACTGATGATCCCCGATTATACTTTCAGAAATTAAAGGCTTTCACACACTGTTTGGATTTTTTTAATTTTTTAATTTTTTTTATAATTTAACTGGTTTTAATCCAAACAGAGACTTCATCAGTGAGAATGACATTGTGGTTGAACTGTAGAAGCAGTTTCTGGCCTTCAATTGGTTTATTCTGCTCCTTATCAAACATGTCTGCGCTCCTATTGGCTATTTTCCCTGTCTCCACCTCTGCTTTTGGCACATGTCCAAATTCCATCAAATTTGACACTGCACTTCCTTTGTTCCCTAGAAATTCAGTCACCAAGTGTGGAATTGATTGGATGAACGGTTCAAGAGATACAGAAAGGACATACATACAGACATACAGCAGCATAGACAGAGATTCCTTCCTTTAGTACTGTAGATAGATTTGCTGGTGATCAGATTTTCTGGAAGCTAGCAATATGTTGGACCAGACTTTCTCCCGATTAAATGCTGAGTCCCGATCCAGGATATTGGTCCTCCATAAAGGATTTAATGCCAGGGATCTGTAAGTATGCTGTAAAATAAACCAGAAGAGTTTGGAAACGACTTGTGCCTCTAGTGCTGTATATAATCTTATGAACTGGTTGTGGTGTGAGAGTTGTTTGTCATGGAACTCCACTGGTCTGTAGAGCTGATCTTAATTTCAAATAAAAGTAAAGACGGAAGGTGGAAAATCCAATTCTGTGAATATATCCTGAAAACATCACAAATCCATGTCTCCATGAACATATGCCTTTCTCTTTCCAACAACAGAACTTAATAGTTCTAATAGTGCTGGATACTGGGGAGCATGGGTTCCATGCATAGGAACAGCCACACAGTTTCTCTGCCACCCTCAAAACAGAGAGCAATTGCAAAACAATGGGACTCAACTTACGATGACATTTAGATGGGTATGTTTGAATTTAGAAGATCTAAGGGGAATAATATCTCATTAGAGTCTCATAAAAGACAGACTGGCAGCCTCTCTCTATCTCGCTACATTGTAGATAGCTTGATGCATGGTCATTCTTGCCATTGAAAAAAAGTGTCACAGTTTTAGTTTACTCCATTTCTGGGGTGGGGGAAGAGGTTACATTGAGCTAAAAAAAATTAGTTCACCTTAATTAATGATATTTGTATACTCTATCCAAGTCTGAGATCATTGTTTTAGATGTGTTGCCAAGATTATGTTCAGCTATTGTTTCAATTGAAGGGAAAATGTCTATCCTCAGATATGTAAAATATTTGACAATTGGAATAGATGAACTGCCTAGCACAGCAGTATTATTTTAAACCCAAACAGCTTACCATGTTGATAAAAAATGTATAGTTTTTGTGAGATACATTGTACTGCATTATTAGCACACAGTAGCATATCATCTGCATATAACGAGATATGCAAAATGGCAAGTTAAAACCTTTACTTCCTCCCATAAAATCCTTGGGTAAGAAACTGAACCTTCATTGATCCTCAGAAACTCAGGTAAATTAGTTTAAAGCTGAGACTGATAACACATTTGGGAGCTCTGGTGGGGCAGCCCTTATGGTGAATGATCTAACCTTGTAAAGGATCTATGTGGCATACAGAGTGCCCAAAAGAAAGAACAGCCTTTTATGTAGTTGTCAAGATGCTAGTTGTGAATCATACCTGCGTGGGTTGCCCAGAAGAAAGATGTTGGTCACTGTTCTCTGCCCCACTATTTCTATCAATGTTGCTGTCCCATACTCCATTAAAATCCACAACTAGAACCAGACAAAAACCTGCGATATACAGAAGAAGAGTAAGCACAACTACAAGCTAAGTATACTTCCTGTATAAGGCAGGAATACCTAATTATACTTTTATCAAAATATTAAGTAAAAGTTATAATCCCAATACACTTAGGACCCGATTTACTAAAAGTTTGTGTGTATAAAAACGTGTGCAAACTTGACATCACCCGCAAAAAATTTGCAAGCTGATCTACTAACGCAGCGCACTGAGGCTTGCGGCTCTCAGCTATGCAAGATAGTACACACTGTCCATTTAGTACGTTTGTCATAATGAATATGTAATATGAGGCGTTTCAACCCCAGTACGCAAAATACAGGGAGGAGAAAATGCAAATATGTTATTTAGCACACGCATTGTGATTTACCAAACCTGAAGGTATTATTTCTGATGCTAACTGCGTCTATAAATAATACCTTTGAAGGGCAGGTATTAACCTGCTGCTCACTGGGCACAGATGACTTCTGTCACTGTGGAGAGGAGGAGACGGAGACACAATGACAGAATACACACAGGACGGAGTTTTTCCATCTGTGTTAATAATTTTGTTGTGGAATATTTTTGGTTTTACTAACAGCATTGACTTTGTCACAAATACTCTCCCATATGTGGGTTTCTCTGGTAATATTTGTTTTTTGTAACTCAATATATTTATTAATATTTGTGTAGAACCTGATCAAATTTCATTTTGCGCTTGCAGCTTTCTGCTCGTCCAAACTCTCCATAAAGACACAAAACCCTCATTTAAATACTGCTGTCTCCACCCTGTTGCACCTGTTTTCATTTACGCAGTTATTCTTAGTAGATCACCGGCAAAACGCACGCAAAATAAACGAGCAATCTATTTCACTGTGCACGCAATTTAGTACCCACTATTTGGGATCTTAGTAAATCAGGCCCTTAGTCTTTTCTGTATACTTTTCTGTATAAGTCAAGTATACTTAAGTACAATTTTGAAGCAAAAAGCTAACTGAAAGCATACTCTGTTTTTTTAGTTCAAAATAAGTATTCTTATAGCATATTTAAATAAAACCTCATTCTGAGCACAGGTGCGCTGCAGGACTGTGTGCTCACTACACACGCACACACACACACACACACACACACACACACACACACACACACACACACACCCTATTAAGGACTTAGGACTATAAAGTAAGTCTTGCACATCCACCCCCAACTACTACTAATGCACTTTGCCTCCATCCTCTATAAGCTATAGACTGCTTCATTGTAAGAATGTGTAAAACATATTTAATGTAGGCCTATGCTATATTTAATCTAAATTTTCACATATTTTTTTACTGCTGCTGTTTTCTGAGGTTTTCCACACAAAAGTCTCTTAGGTCTTATGTCATATGCAGGTCACTGTGAGGTTTGTAGAAACCAAATAATATGTTAAGTTTAAAAATGATGAATGTACCATGAACCTAATATTTCAAATGCATTTGATGCATCAACAGTCTTTCAAGGGAACATACCAAGTCAGTGTTATATAGTGTGTATGTGAGGCAGCACATACACATAGACACACCAATGAAAAGAAAGGGTTTATGTTGATAATGAGGCAGATTTGACATTACCCTCATCGGAATGTGGTGTTTATTTCTCTGCCTCCTCTTCCCACAATTCCCTCTGACCACAACTCCCTGTGTCCTGACAAACCAAGAGACAGAGACAGAGAGGAAGAGAAAAAAAAAATGGAGAGGTGAAGAAAGAGAGAGCAACCCACAGACCACATAATGGTTGTGGCATCAGTTATATGGCTAGAGAAAGAGAGACAGAGACTTCAGCCTGACTACTGTGTGTGTTTGGCTCACCGTCAGCCAAATTCCCATCTGTGATGTCTCCAGAAGCATACAAAACAAAACAATACACTTCAGTTTATTTTAATATTTTATGTGAATTACTCCAAAAAAGGTAGGAGCAGGGTGAATAAAATACAATACTAGTAGGAATATAAATCAATACAAATCCAGCAAATTAAACTAAATAAAAGATTATAATGGGTAGGCTCTAATGGAAAGTGAATTATCAGTAACATCATTACTGACATCATTGCTCAGGTAAAAATCCCAGCAACAATATTAGTGCCTCTTTACACAATAGTTGGTAGTGGAAACTTGGTGATGTTGGGACAACTGTAGGTCAGCTACCATGGCTGGTGGGCTAACATGGTTGGACACAGTTAACATGTTAGCGTTCTCCATTTTTGACTCCTTGGCTCTTTGGTCTCTCAACAGTTAGCACTGTCAAGACCAGGAATTCAGATTGAATAACAGCCCTGGATTAAGACAATGTAGGGGCTTTGTTGATGGGGGATGTTTAACAGCTTTTCAACCAAACACAGCACACTGGTTTATAATACTCACAGGGATAAATCCAATTAATGATTTCTAATTGTATATAAAAGCTATACTAGATACCCAGGCTCAATTAGCCATCATTTTGTAGTGAGTCTTTAAATCCACTCAATGACATCATCTTTCTGACATTAAGGCTGAATTTCTTTGAAATGTTTTAACAGCCATCATGATCTTCTTGTTTGTTCCACAGAGTATCCACAGAGTATATGAATCACCTTATATCCACAATGTGTCAAATCAAATGTGTGTTACTGCATGTTCATGTGCAAAGAGTCAACACAAGCTATTAAAGCAGTTAGATATCGTTCAGCTCTTACAACACCTCCTCATATCTCTGCCTGTGTTCTTGTCTCCACTGACTCTTCAGCCATAAAGATTAGACACTTTTCTTCAAAGTCCAAAGGTTTGTCTAAAGTCCAGAGGTTACCTCTACCTGGTTAACAAGACGCACCTGAGACACCAACAGTCATTCCTCTCCAACACCTGGCACACACACAACCAACCAACACATGGAGGTGAGTAATCCAGAGTCTGACTTTTCATTCCAGTTAAATCGAGTTTTTTTCTATTTCTATTTTCTCTTTTTTCTTCTTTTTTTTAAACAATATTCAGCTTAATATTTTCTCCATTTATTAAAAAAATGTATATTTAAAAAAAATACTAAAAGAACAGCAACCAACCCAGACAAGTAGAAACTGGTATGTGGTTTTATTTTTGATTCATTGTGCAGTGAAACCAAATTCATAGATGTGCTTTGTATCTCATAAATAAAACACATATTTTTCCTTATAAGAATAATACGACTTGTGGAATTTCTTGCACTTATAAGCTGTGTATTACCAAATATTAATAGTTAGTATTTCATTTCATTTTAATTAAATTTTTTTGGATTTTTCTACTAGCCAATATGATCCTGTATCTTCATCTCACAGTGATCAGTTCATTTCTTCCATTTATTCAACCCAAACCATTCATTTGATTTAAAGCTCACATCTCCCAGTTAGAATTGAACCAGGACTTGTAAACACAGCCGTTATTGATTCATTGTAACTGTGCAGGTTTAAAGTGAGAGTTAGACAATGATGTGTTGCCAGACAGAGAGTGAAGCAGTTCTGTCCCCGCTCACATTGATAGAGTCGTGTGTTTTGCTGCGTAGAGATGTTACTAGGTGTTAATGCAGTCAACATGATCTCAATCCAATAGTGTCTAGATACTGCTAAAAGGCCTGATGCTAGCTCATACTCACTGTAATCTCCCTGCAATTAACAAACTGTCTGAGCAACTCAATACACACAGGAGAAGAAGAGGAGAATACAGAGACTCAGTGATGAACATTACAGCGTTATTATCTGACATTGTTTAATTAATACATTATTTTAGAAGCTTGAATATTTCGTATTTTGCTAAGAACTCAAGAATTTATTGAAAATGTAGAGCTTAATTCTATTTCAAATTTTAATTTAAATCATTGAGGAGTTGCAGGCCCCATGTTAAAAAAATCAACCAGTAAATAGTTCAATATTTTTGGGAATATGCTTATCTACTCTCTTTCTGAGTCAGGTCATGGTTAACCTAACTTACCATAAAGACTGGCTATATCTTTCTTCTTTTTCTTCCTTGATCTGTTTTTCCATCTATCCTTCCATTTATACCTTTAACTATGTTTCTCTTTGCCTTTGTCTCCAGATCTGCCTATCTTTCTCTCTGTCCTCTATCCCTACATTTCTCAACTCTTACTCTCTTTAGATACTTTATAGTTTCTTTTTTGACTTGTCTTTTTTTTTCTCTTTTGTTCCATCCATCCATCTCTTCTCCTCTGCTTACTCCGACGTGTTTTCTTTTCATTTCTCTTTCATTCTGCTCATCTATCCCTGAGGTATTTATTCACAACTTTCTGCAATTTTGTCTTCTCTTCATCTTTTTCTTCTCTCTCTAGTATTTGTTCTTCCTCTGTTCTTTCTTCCACCCCTCTTTCCTTCCATTTTCTATCACCACAGCTTATTTTTTTCCCTCTCTCATTATCTCTTTTTCCACCCATTCCCCTTTCCCCTTTTCATCTTTACCCTCTTGCTCTGTCCATCCCTTCTCTCTCCACATATCTCTTTCTATCTTCAGGTGTTATCTGCTTTTTTTAAGCTGAGGGCAATTAAGCCTTCAGTCTCATTAATAATACATTGTTAAACTCGTTAATTATTAACCTTAATTGCTGATTTAAGTTTCCGTTCCCTCGACACAAACAGCCACCAGGGGACACACACACACACGCGCACACACACACACACACACACAGAAACAAAGAGGTCACTTGTGCTTAAAGGTGACGGATGGATTTAGTTTCTCTTGCTCTCCTTCTGATCTTCTCTTTTTATCCCTTTGTTTTCAACCGTGTGTGTGTGTGTGTGCGTGTGTGTGTGTGAGAGAGAGAGAGAGAGAGAAAGAGAGAGAAAGAGAGAGAGAATATTCACAGACGCTGATTGTGTACTTGCAGATGGTGAATCATGGTTCTCAGATCAATACAGTTGATTGAGTGTAAATGAAAAGAGTGCAGCAGCTACTAAACTAAGTGTCACCATGTTTTCTGTGCTTTGTTTACTAAGGCAGTAGACATGAGGGAATACAGATGTTTTTATTAGAGGACAGAGTTTACATGTTAAATAAGATGAGGTAACTTTTCAATCAATCAATTGGCAGAAAGAAAATCAATTCAACTGTACTAATAAAAATACATGTATAGTTAGGTACAAGGTTTCTAGTGATACAAAGATGCTCACATTAAAGCAGCATGATTTTTTGTTGTTAATTGTTTTTTTTTTTATAATAAGCTATAAACAAAACTCTGACATGTTATGTCTGAATGAAGATGTCAGTGTGTTTGGACTGGTGATTGTGTCCACCTGATGAATAAATGCAATATTCATCCTCTTTTAGCTCTGTTTTGGCTTCCTCAAACTTTTATATGTGTATAAATTAATTGGCTCTCTAGCTGCTACATGCTCCTCTGATATTCATCACCTGATGTTTAGACCTGGAAAATATGTCACTTTTCACCCCCAAGTGGAAGAGTCTACAAATACATATACACAGTTAATATCACTGGTTTAATGTCTGAAAGTCTAATTAATGAATTTTTAACTTGTAATTTTGGTGATTAATATAAAGCTGTCCTGATTTCAAAATATACATTAATATAACAGATATGCAAAATAGAAATATGTTGTTCGGGTTATTTGATTTACTGTTAAAAAAAAATGTGTACCAGCTGCACACACACACACACACACACACACACACACACACACACACACACACACACACACACACACACACACACACACACACGCAAAAGCATTTTATTTAGATGTTTATATACTGTTGGTCACATTGGGATGGGATTGGCTAAAATAAATGTGTATATGGTGTTTTTACAGCTCTTAAATGTAAAAAAAAAAAAACCCAAACACCCAACAACAGTAAGTCATTTTAGGTACAGTGATTTATCACATTTTCTCCACCCGTGTTACAATCTGTTCATTCTTTTTTCTCCTTTTATTCGTCTGTTGTACTTTGCACATTGTTATCTAGACACACCTTTGGACTTATCCTTGATCTTCAAACACAGAGACCCAGGACTCTTTATTAGTGACATATTCAGACTGTCTGATAACATATTCCTCTCTTTCTCTATTTCTCTCTGTCTTCTTCTTTTCTATCCCTAACTCTCTCTATTGTGCTGCCCTTTTTCTTTTCTTTCCTGCACTCCTTTCCTTCTCTGAAAGAGCTGTTGTGGTACTACTGTATATTTACAGTACTGATTGAATATGAAGCATTCATTAACCTGCATGTTGTGTTTGTGTGCAGGTCAGAGTGGTATCTCTGCACTGTGAGGGTGATCGCAGTTCCTGTCAATCATCAGGCAGACATGGATGGAGATTGTATTTGATTGTGACATGTCACTGTCAGTAACAAGGATTCATCCTGTTGTGATGCTGCAGGCTGACAGGAAATCACTGTTACTGGTAGTGAGTGTCACACACACACACACACACACACACACACACACACACACTTTGAATTCAGTGTTTTCAGCATCTCCACTGTCAGAAATGCTTTGAGGGTTCTGAAAGGAGAAAACATTTTTGACGCTGACTGTAGCTGAATATTAAAGGATCAGGATTCTGGATGAATCTGTTTTTTTCTCAGTGAATGAATGATGAAGATAATGAAGCTTTTTAATAACTTGATGATGAACAATAAAATACAGTATCAGCACATTTGTTTATGTGTGTTTGTGTCATAAATTAAGTTTTTTTTTTTCATTGAATTTAAGAAAAAATGGTCACATGCTGATATAATCAAACTGGTATGTCTAGTCAAAGCTCTCAGCAGAATGTCTTGTGTATGACCAACCAACGTTACCATTAACATACTACAGTACTTATAAAACGGGTTTATTGGAATTAAAACATGTTATAGATAGATAGATAGATAGATAGATAGATAGATAGATAGATAGATAGATAGATAGATAGATAGATAGATAGATAGATAGATAGATAGATAGATAGATAGATAGATAGATAGATAGATAGATAGATAGATAGGTAGGTAGGTACTGTAGGTAAGTAGGTAGGTAGGTAGGTAGGTATGGAGGATAGATAGATAGATAGATAGATAGATAGATAGATAGATAGATAGATAGATAGATAGATAGATAGATAGATAGATAGATAGATAGATAGATTTATAGATAGATAGATAGATAGATAGATAGATAGATAGATAGATAGATAGATAGATAGATAGATAGATAGATAGATAGATAGATAGACAAAACAATTGAAATGAGATTTGAACCAATTCAATTTGTGAGAATCTCTAAGGCCACACAATTAAGTACTAATTATTGTGGTATAGTAAGTATTATAATCATTGTATCTCTGCCCTGATGAAAAAATACATTTTAAAATAACTGAATACTATGCAGCATCAGTATCATATTTTTACAAGTGTGTCCTGTTTTATTTTTGTAACAAATATTTTTTTTATTTTATCTAGTCTGACTACTATCTACACCATACATTTACAGCTTCATCATTTTTATATGTTTCTTGTCAACACTGCAAAAATAATGACTAAATGCAGCTGTGATACTTGAAGTGGAATGTACATGTGTATGTCGCTGTCCATGGTGCTGGAGAGCTGGACTTGATTTCAGTCAAGCTCCATTGTCTTTTAGTTACAAAATGTACAATAAAACAATTACCTTTAATGACATAAATGGCACATTAAAGCATTTTTATACATTTACTGTGTTCACACTATCATAAAATGTAGTTCAACAGTCAGCTTCTAGCTTGCTGCGTTTTGTATGATATATTAATGGGTGTAAGTATGCAGAAAGAAGGGTTGAAGAACATGTACTTAAAGTCCATTTTATGTCACTTCTTTTATAATCATAAATATACATATTGTACTTTTTATTCTACTACATACAGTAATTACTTTGCAGATTAAGATTTGAGCAACAAATGAATATGATACATTGTTATAGACTAAAATGAAGCTTAGTGTAAATTAAAGCATCTATTACTCACTCACTCATTCTCATTCTCTCTCTCTCTTCTTCTCTTCCCCCACTTCTTCTGCTTGCTTCTTTAATTATTGGCTAATTAGGTGCATTAACTATTTAAATTAAACCAATGAGATTCGGACACAGTCTCTATCAGCCAATCATGTTTTAGCCTTCAAACTTCAAGTCTGTTCTTCTCTGTGTTGTCAATTGCGGTGAATGGAACACACTCTGTTCACCTTTCTCTACATCCTATTAGTGACTTTTAGTGTTCTAGTGGGGTCAAAGGGTACTATGAGCTCTTTAACTTGTAATGGTGCCTGTTCATTAGGGGGTTTGTAGGTGAAGAGAAGGATTTTAAATTATATTCTGGATTTTACAGGGAGCCACTGCAGAAAGGGTAAAATGGGAATATAACTTTTGCATTCTTGGAGGATTCATTGTTAACGTGTTCAAACTGAAATCAATAGGACTTAATGCAGTTCCTTTAATGCCAATTAAACTTGCAGTCTCTGTAACAGGATGTGATGGTCAATGGTGTCAAATGCAGCATTAAGATCTAACAAGACAATCCACTGTCTGATGCAATTAGGAGATCATTTCTAACTTTCAGCAGTGCTGTCTGACGAGATCTCGTACCACGAGATTTCGTCACGCGAGACTAAACGTGACGATATTTCTCGTCGACGTGAATTTTGTCTCGTGAAGCTATAATTAAGGGGTGCACCAAAAAAGAAAAAAAAAGGTTTTCGGTTTTCTATCGCTCATTCGCACGTCATGTCTTCTTTTTATAATGTCACATGTGGATCATTAACCTTGTTGCAGCTTCTACCTGTTGAGAAGATCTCAGTCAATAGTAGGAGATGAGGAGAGGAGCAGTGGTAAGTTAACCTCAGGTCTCTACACTGAGAGCCTGAAGTAGGAGGAGCAGGGAATCTAGCGCAGCTATGGAAGCCTAATGATGCCAAAAGTAAAATGAGTCACACTACCAAATTATAACACTATTTATATGTTGTTCTACTTGTGTTTTTATGTGATACAGGATTTGTGCAATTTACTTTTATTTCTGTGTTTTTTTATTAGCAATATGTTATAATTTGTGATAATTGGATTCTTTATTTAATTTATATTTTTATATTAGAATTGTTTCTACTCTTTATAATTTACTTTTTAGTATTTATTTCCATAAATACCAAAATTATCCATCTATAAAATATCTATATGGGGAAACCTTTTACAGTGCTGAATACTGCATATGATAATTATATATTTAAAAGTTGAAAAAAGTGATTCATTACAAGCTCATTGGTTCAAACATTTCAATTCAATTCAATTTCCATTTTGTGAATTTTAAATAAAAGAACAGTCATGTATTTCCTCATTGAAGTTTTCTTAAAAATATAGTTAAAATCTCGTCTCGTGAACCCAATATCTCGTCTCGTCTCGTCTAGTGAGCTGAGTGTATCGTAACACCCCTAGTGGAATGTCACACAACTGACTGGACATTTACTGAACATCAATGTTGTTCTGTGTGTTTTGAGGGCTAGGAATCATTCCAGCTCCCCCTATGGTAAACTGACTAAATGGTACATTCCTGTTAGGTGAGGCAGATAGGGGTTTGTTTGCTTTGGCTTACGTTATTTTGTTGAATTTCCCAGGCTTAATTTTAGCCTCTGTTTCATTCATATTTTGGTAATAAATGGCACATTTTTGTGCACATACTCCAGCCTTCCAACCTCCTTTGTTTAAATGTTTCCAGTGCCACATTCTATCTTATGCTCTTTATATGAGGTGGTGGCACAATATTGATTTATACTCAGACTACAAGTCAACACATCTCAGCCTCTGCTGCTTTTGTGTTAATCATTATATTTCTACTTCTTCTTTTTATAGGGTTATGGCTTTAGTGGCTTTAAGCAGTACCTCACACCTCTGATGTGTGATGTAGCACAATATTAAACTCTATACATTTAAAAAACAACTTTCAGTAAACAACCAAGAACATACCCATGTGCCAACAGGCTGCACTTTTGTTTGGGAAATGTTGGAAGGTGATGTGTGTACTTGTGTTATCACTGAATGAAAGAAAGGCCTCTAATTACCTTCAGTTATATTGTACAGTCTCCTGTCAGAGTCTGGGTGTGTGCTCACATCACAGCTAGCCGTCTTTTAAAAAGTAAATCCACCAATACTCACACACACCCACACACACACAGCCTCCCTTCTCTTTGCCCACACTGGTTTGGTTTCACACGGCTAGTTTGTAGACAGGGCCTGGTGTGTGTGTGTGTGTATTTATTTACCTGCAACACATTATTTTTACTTCACTATGACCCTGGGGAACCTGCGCTCTAACATACACACACTTGCATGCAGGCATACATGCATGTGCACACAAAATTAAGCACTGACAAAATTTGTGCACACACATACATGCATGTGAAAAACAAACTTAAGTACACACACACACACACACACACACAGAGTTAAATGACACAATAAAACCTAGCTCTAACACACGCGCACACTCTCAGACCCCACGAGGCCTCCTTTTAGCTCCCGGTTAGACATTTGGTTGTGACACGCTGGAGGAAAGGCGGCCCAGCGGAACCGACTACAGGCAAACACAAACAAATAACAGAAGCCAGATGCCAAAACAGCAACAGGAGAGCCGCAGACACTAACAGCACTGTTGGTTTGTCTGGGCAGCAAAGAGATCAGCTGAAGTGATGTTGAAAGGACAGTTCAGGACAGATTTTACTCTCACTTTTTTACTTTTAAAAACTATCAAAAAAGATGAAGTTTACATTTCTAGTTTGTTTTGGCATAAATAGAGAATGAACAGTGATAGCCAAACACTCAATACTGTATCCATATAACATCTAGGAAGAGAACATCACAGCTGAATGAGGAATTAGTGCCTAAATCTAAAATTGTAGCATGATTGAAATGTAAACAGATTTGGTTCACACTTAAACAAGGAACACGGATGTGTGCAAGTGTGGCTGAAATAACAAAAAGTAGTTTTTGGTGATAAAAAACAAAAACAATATAGAGTTAATTGGTCAAAGTATTCTTTTATTGCAAAGGTATTCTAAATATAATTACAATATTTTACCATTAGCAGATTTTAAAATATCTATATTATATATATATATATATATATATATATCCCAGAGAAATAGACAAAAGGAGTACCTATGGGTGCATATTCACCACAAGTGCAGTACAGCAACACACTCACACAACAAACAAGTCAACCACTCATGCATCAGTGCCTTTAAACACAGCAAACACTGAAGGAACTCCCCAGTAGACCCACTCACCGCCAGTCTACAAGGTTACCAAAGTAAATAAAGATACCATGGTACCATACTGTTAAAAATATGGCAGACACTTATAAAAATGAACATCAGGAAAAACAGGTGGATACCTGTAAAAGAGATATAAATGTAGTCCTCCACCTGCATACACAATAAAAATCCATTCAACGTTGTCCACTATGAAAAGGTCTTCAACCAGTCAGACTCACAGAGAGCACTACCAGGATAGATAAAACAACAATCACAGTTAGCCATCTTAATCAATGTAGCTTCTTTCTAACACACAATTGTCAGCCTACAGTACCTCTGACCAGGGTTCAGGACAGGAGCAAGAGGATATCCCTGACCCTGACCCTAGTAAGGGAGGGACTGCTATACAGACAAGGGCTGCATTCAAGTGCAGTTAGTAGAAGTGTTTCCTAGGAGGGATCTTCTAATGGTCAGTATGAACAGGAGGAATGATTACAGAAAGAAACATTTAAGACAGACTGGACAAACTGTGAACCTGTTCTTTAAGCTCATGTGTTTTGAGTTATTAAAGAGGCTCCATAGTCTCCTGGACTAAAAACGGAAAAAAATAATTCTATAATATAATTTCTGGTGTGACGGTGTCTTATCAGTCGCACGTATGGAACAGCAGATAAAAGCACAGGAAGTGATCAGAACAAATCACCCTTTGGGATATCTGCAGGTGGACGTTGGAGAGGTTGAGGGATAAAACATGTATTCAGAAAAGCAGCAGCAGCAGCAGACAGAGCGAGTAAGAACAGGTGTATTACGTATGTGAGTCAGCCATATACACACACATGCACATACAATTAAATCAAGACTCGTGTGTGTTCTGCACATCAGCATCGGCATTCAGAGGTCCAGAAGTTCCTCTCACCAGTATACACACACACACATGTTGTAGCACACTTTGATTGTAATACTCACCGGGGACCAGCTGAATAAACAAGCGGTGCAGAACACTGAGTAGAGTGTAGTATGTCACAGCTGTCCAGAAATGCTTGAGAATCAGCCCTGGAGATCTATGTGGACCCTCTCTGTCTCTTAAAGATTTCTGCTCATGTTTCCCTCCAGCAGATACTGATATTATCGTACTGAAGTCAGTTATTCTGTTCCCCATGGAGCCCTTTCCCTTAAACAACCCCCAATAACAGTAAATCTACAGGTCAACAAATACATACCTGCTTCACAAAAACTGGAATCAATAAATGACAAAATAAAGGATTGTTAAATAAGCACTTTTTTAGTATTATGGTTTATATACAGTTCAGTTTTTGCTACAGCGTGAAAGAGCTGCCAATCATAACTCACACATCCCCTGAGCTGAGCTGAGCTGATCTGAGCTGAGCTGAGCTGAGCTGAGCTGAGCTGAGCTGAGCTGAGGAATCTTAACTTCTTCCTGCAAAACTTTTTTCCATTTTGGATGAATTCATTATGTTTGAGTCTTCTTGAGATTTCAGTCATTGCTCAACTAACAAAACCCTTTCACAGCTGATACCGGCAGTAATCATTTTTAGTTCGTAGCAACAGAGCGTTTATATTGGTGCCCCTTAAAGACAAAATAACAGGACCATAACAGCTCACAAATGAGACAAATCATTCTGTTGAAAGACTTTTGAATACCAATGTAACAGTTTGTGTTAACAGAACCAAAAAGCTGATGCGTGAGACAGGGTAAAAAGTTCAAAGAATTGATTGAAAACGGGGAACAGGGAGGTTGGGTTGGCTCGATGTCTGGTGGTGTGGGAGAGGAAAAGTCCCTGTTTGTGAGTTGATGATGTTGGCTTGAGCAGGGAAGACAGGTCAGAGTGAAATGACACAGCAGGCATAAATGATCCTGAACACACAGAGAGATGAGTCAGCACAGAGGAAAAACAACTCAGAAGCAAACACTGAGGCAAAATTCAGCTGAGAAACTACCACGCAGTGAGCAGACCAACTGGAAAGGAGTAGGTGGGAAACTAGAGGTCTTTATATTGAGTGCACATGAAGTGATTGAGCCCATGTGAACTGATTGCATTGAGGAACATGTGTGGAGCCCAGGGGTGATTGTAGGATTTGACATAAGGTGCCCTGCAAGTGTTAAAAAAAAATACAATAATTATTTATTTATTTTTAGGGGTGTTGAGATCAAATTTAGTGTTTAAAATCGCCCCCCAGGAAAAGCCACACGTCAGCTACAGAGCAGAGAGGGGAGGATGAGAGAGGCAGGGAGGATAAAGAAAAAAATGTGTAAAAATGTAACAAAGGTAAGGGTACCTTTAATACAGTTATGTCAACAATTTAAACGAAACTGAGTTATGTTAGAAATAATTAAGTAGTAGCATTCAAATGGCAATAACTTACTTATGTATACCCCAAAAAACTGCATTAAGTAATTCCAACATGATTGGGTAAACTCATACTTAATTAACAGGATAGGGTTCAACTAACTTAACTGACACACATAATGCTGTTTCTGTTGCCTTTATTAAATCTGTTAATTAATACCAACATAAATACCTTTCATTTCATTGACTTAGGTCACTTTTGTAAATGTAACTAAATTGTTGGACCTTCTGAGTTCAAAATCATGGAGACTTGGAGTATAAAGACTGATTTGTCACCTTGTAAGTTAACTATCTTCACACATTGCTCTTCACAATATTTAACCAATAGTCACAAAAGAATGAATAACCATGGCACCCATTCACTCATTTGGCAGCCTCTGACATTGCTGGTCATTTAAATGGTTTATTTGCACAAAAATAAAAGTCAGAGAAAAATAAAAATAAAACATGTGAGGGTGAGGTAGAAACCCACTCTGGGCTTATCTTATAACCTCACCTATAAGAGATAAAACACAATAACAAAAATATACATAAATATAATTTACCTAAATAATATTACGTTCAATAATTCAATAACAATAATTCAGTCCCATATCATGTTGAATTTATCACAGAGCAACTTTTAAATCACAGATAACATGTTAGTGCCTGTGTCTGTCTCTGTGCACTCACTTTATCTTTGAACCTCAGATTCACCAATCATTTGATACCAAGAGTATTCCATTCCTTATTATAACAGTTCAACATGCAGATCAAAAACCAGTTTAGGATGATACCTCTCCTCCAAGTTTTCCTCTGTTCTTCTTCAGAACATGAACCAGTCTTTAGTGTTCCACATTCCACTTGGATTGTCTTGTCTAAAATTGCCCTTCAAATAGTTTGTTTTTTAACATTTCTAGTTCCATTACAAGTTTTGCAGAACCTGTGTACATGTGTACAATGTGTACATGAGGCCAATTAAAATAACCAGTGCATTTGCAACATTACCAAGGCCATGAAGCACTTCCACGCCTTCGATGATTATTCCAACATCTTCCAGTTTATCTGTTGGTTCTGCACCTTCTTTCTTTATGGCAAAGACTCTCAGGACCGTCTGCTCCATAGTCTGATGGTTATCCTCAACATCCTTAAAAACACAACAATTACACCTTAGTTACAAAGTATATGCAGAAACTAAATCTAAATTGCCAAAAAATGTACAAAAATAAGACTGACTGCCTGCAAGGAAATCTGGTCATAAACACTACATGGCCTTTGCTCTCACTTCAAAAAAATAAAAAATAAGTAAAATGTATTTGAACATTTTTCGGTTACATCCTCCGGTTACAACATCACACTTAACTTATAACATTATGTGGATCATAATATGACGTTTGTTACAGGTGCAGCTACATTGACTTCATACATTAGAGGATGTCCGAATGATATGATTGGCCGAGCGACCTGCCTGTTTTCCCCTTCCGCATTACGTAATCGCGAGCGCACCCCTACCAGGAAGAGAGTCTGTTGCGGGTCCACGTCATTATAATACATCCATGATCCACGGAGATAGCCGTAAACAGCCAGTAGCGACTGACAATGACAGACAAAAGCGAGCCACGGCTTCCACCTCCAGCCGCTCACAAAGGGAAAAAGAAAAGTATATTAGAAAAAAGCCACCACAAAGAAAGAGCTTGATGCAACAAGAACTAAAACAAGAATCAACATCGGCTCTGCTTGAGTCTGATGAAGCTTCATTCAGAGCTAAAAAGGGACACAACATCTGTGTTGTATATATATATATATATATATATATATATATATGTGTGTGTGGTCTGGGAACAATATAACAAACGGTAACGTTATCACCATGGCAACAATGGTATACAATGTAACTGGAGGCTATCGTGTAAAAATAAAAATTCAATAAACATAAGAATTGACACCAATAAACATTACAATTTCTATCAAAGTAATATATTAATGTGTTAATGGTGATAAAATAAGTTGTTCCTATCTATGGCACTAATAACAGAAAACCGTAATACACATTATAGAAATGCGCTAGCTTAATGCTAACGAGTGCTATAACTGCTGTTTAAATTCTACAAATGCCGTGAGATTTACATAAATCAATAAACAGGTTATAGTCACAAAACAAAAATCAGTGAAACATCAATTGACATAACTTACTTATCATTGAGGACGCACGTTAGGGAAAATAAAGTTAGCCGGCAGGGAGGAAACCATGGCAACAACAAATGTAGGTTCCGCCTTCAGTCTTTCTAACAACATCATATGTGATAACGTTACGTTTGACTGTATTTGTTGTAACATTACAGTTACCGGATCACGTTTAGCATATTGCTAACGGACCTAAGTTAGCTCTAGTTACCTGGTGTTGGGTAAATAATGCCAGATCTCTCGTGATTGGCGCTTTGTCCATGTTTGGTCAAATGTACAGTTTATCAGAATTAGAATATAGAAACTCATCTGGGCAGTGTTTATGCTTTTGATTGTGCGTTTCACACAACAATCGTATGTTGTAGTAACTCAACTGGCTTTTTTGGCTTGAACAAGTCTTAAGTTTAAGTTAAACCTAATAAAGAGGATTAGGTTCTAAAACACAAAATAGACATATTCATTAAAATGGGTATAGGTGCATTTCATTAATTCAACAACTCAGAAAGTTCTTTTTTTTTTAAGTGTATACTGGGCTTGTCGTGGCATGCTAATACTGTAGATCTGACTACAGTAATGGATGAGAGCCATGAGATTCAACATTTTCAATTTGCACATTAACAATATTCATGAATAAGCCTGATGTTTAAAAAAAATCTGAATATTGCAAATAAGTTTTTTTTTTTTTGCTTGTTTATTGATTTTGATTTTTCTCAGCATTTCTCAGATGAAACAAACAAACCTCATATTTCCATCATGTTTTCCACATGGTTTTGCATTTTCTGGAAATTCCATTATTTACACTTCATTTGGACAGAACTCCTCTTATGTATTGTTGAGTGAAAGCTGTATTGAGCTGTAGAACTGGATGTTAAGCAACACTGACTTACACTGAGTTGTTTGTTTAATGATAAAGTCACAAATATAAAATAAGTGAGTTAAAGCTTAAACTGTAGTAGAGTAGTGTAGAGTAGAAAAAGCAAGTAAAAAGCAAAGACAAACAGAGTCAAATCTGAGCATGACAGAAGTTTAGATGGAATAATAGAATATATGGAATATATTTGCAACAGAGAGAGAGTGGAATTATTTCTCTGGTTATTGTAAATTGAAAAGTATAGAAATTAGATTTCCAGTGTGTTTCTTTGATAAAGGCTTACTGTAAGTTCTAATTGTATAAAAGATGTTTGGAGACTGGAGGACTCCCTCTCTGTCACATTCGCCCTCTCTGTCCTTCACTTTCTTTTCTTCCCTTCATTCTGCCACACTCACAAACACACACTCTGTTTCTATGTGTGTGTGTGTGTGTGTGGGGGTGCGTGCGTGTGCGTGTGCAATGTCTTGATCTCTTTACAGTGACATTAAAGCAGAGTAGTGTCTCCTCTCTCTCCTCGCACTGACTGGGACTTTAAGTGTATTGTTGTCTAACAGAGAAGACTGGGGGCCGCTTTATTTTCTGGAAATGGACTCACAAACACAATCCATCAGTAATCACAGACTGAAGACACTTTGTTAACACTTAGAGTGGTCTTAATGCATCAATTGTGCTATAAGAACATTATGAGTGAATTAAACACCAAAGTAGTTCATGATATAATAATGAATGTCATTTTCTTATTATATTAAAATGTTCACTCCAGGCATTTAACACATCGTATTCAAAGTACCTTAAATACAAAAACATCCTTTAAGCTTTAACAGCTTAAACCTTACATACTGTTCATATTCTGACTCATAATTAGTCCCTACAACAAGTCACATTCATAAATTCCCCATCAGTGATTAATAAATGATGATTAATTCCTCTGTTTGATTAATCTAATGGAAAACATTCACAATCACTATTTTATGGTCCAGGAGAACATTTTATAGAATATGATGAATACAACAGTTAGGATGCTGATTTTTGGAATTTGTTTCATAAACACAGGTCAAATCTGTACATTTGAATATATAAAAATGTGTATCATCTGCACAAAAATAAAAACATTATGCATTTAATGTGCATGTTTGTATACTGTGGGTCACATTAGGAAAAGTCTGGCTATGCATATATGGTGTTTTTACAGCTCTAAATGTAAAAAATGGGTTATATTTGACCCAGAACAGTATAAGGGTTAAGCAGATCATTTGTAGATATTTTGCAGTTCTGACTTAAGAGAAGACAGATCCATAATTAGGAGTGTGGAGCAGTTAGAGAGTGATGGAAAGCATGCCTGGGCCCAGTGTGCCCATTCTGAGACTGTACGGTTGGCTGGTTGTCAAACAGCCATCAGTCCAGATATCAGGACAGATGCTCAGTTTTCTTGTTGTTGAGAGATGCAACAATTGTTTTGGTTGTTTTTTGTTCTTAATCTGTAGTTGAGGTATCTTGAAAACTAATGTAAAAAACGTACAGATAAAAATAAATAAATACTCAAGGTAAAAGTACACAAAAACGACTTAAAATGTGCAGATGCAAAGTCATTACTAACTTACAAAAAACAACATTTTAACTCAGATAATGATGCAGGACTCATCAATAAGGCCATCATCACAACAGATTTTGAAATTCATAAGCCAGCTGACACACAGTGAATCTGAGGCGTTCAGGGGTCAGAGACCCTACGTGTCTGGGTCAGTTACCTGCTTTGACCACTTGGTAAAAAAGCCCTGGTGAAAAGAAGGGACATGATACAAGACTTGATGGACTGAAATGTTGGCAGTGGTCATTCCATCATTTAGGTCCAGACTTATATATCTCAACAACTATTTGATCAACATCAAGTCCCAACAAATACAAAGTAAAACTGTCTTGATCACCAACTAAACATCAACTGTGGTTGAAATCTAAGATGAAATCAAAAACACATAGCTGTGGAGCCAGAATTTAAATACTCTCTGTTATGCATGTAATGGTTTGTACAATTCAGAGGTGACTGAAGAGATTTTCCAAATAAAACTACATTTAGCTGAAATATTTGCATCAGTCAAATTAAAATAGTAATCTAATTTTGACTGAATGAATAAAGACCCAGTATGATATTTTGAAATCCTCTCAGTCCTCCTCTCCTTATTAGAGCAGTGCTGAGTGTAATGTAATTAGAACCTGTTCATCAATCTCCCTTTCTCAGGTGAAACCAGGCCATGTGATCAGCCCAGTCTAGAGTAAGGGGAGAAGATACTTCCTGGCTATCATATCGCCGTGGCGACCCACTATAATTAGAATTATCAGAGGAAGCCTTTGCCAGACCAGATCTATAATCCCAACTCTACAGATTAGTCATTTTAAAGACAGTCAGCAACACGGAACAGCCAATGGAATTAATTTAGACTGAAGAGAGCTTCCCCTCCTGTACATCCTCCTGGTCATTGAAGATGTCACAATGAGTGGTGTGGAATAGGGACTGAATTAAGTGTTGTCCAAGAATACTGCCTTGTAATCTGCAATGTTCAAGGTGCTGAAGAAGAGTTTGCATGGTCAACCGTATCAAAGGCTGCACTGAGGTCAAGAAGTCAGGGCCAGGAAGTTTCCAACCATCACTCTTAACAGCAGCAACTCATTATTGAGGTTATATGATCTTCATCACCATGGCTACAATAAGAACCCCAAGGTTAAAGTTATGGGACAATCATGGTTGTAGTTATTTTTTAAAAAAAAACAGGAAACAAACAGCAATCTTCTGTATTTAGGGTCTGATACTTTGTTGCTTTGTTTAGAAAAATGGCCAGACTATTATAACTGTTTTAGTTAAGGAAACATTGTGGACTTCTTGGACAATGATCACCCATGTCTAAATCTGTTATTGGTCCCATCCCTCAAATCGCCACTCCTCCTGATGTAAACACTTACATTATTATGTCATCTGATATTCTTCTTTGCTCTCATCATAATTACCACTGTCCAAAATTGTCCAGTGTTGACTGTTAGTCTGGTGATTGGGTTGTGTATTGTCCTAGTCCCTGGAGCTGCCAACCACACTCATTTCAGGTCAGACCCTGATGTCAGATGGTAGATAATGTGAATGTACAGAAAATCTTGGAGGCAAAGAATGAAATGGCCCTCTCTGCATTGAAGTGCTATTTTTAGTTGTTAACAAATATAATCGTGCTGTTCATACTAAATCAAATCAGATCAGTACAATCATGTTATCTTGGTTTGAAATGAGTTCCTTGTCTGCTGTGTTGTATAAATGATCTTTATTTCATCCACGTACTTTGTATCCTGTATGTCATCACTACCATTTGATTGTGTGGTATCTTCACCTATAAGAAAACCATCATCTCTGTCTCATGATAGAAACAGAAATGACTACAGCCCACATGGAAACACTGATGATCACTGTGGTCACAATATTTGGAAACATCCAATACCGATACCTATCAAGTTTGTGTCAAAAAAGCTTCAGACATTATAGTTCCAATAAACTCACCTACTCTCTTTGGCAGCTGATGCAGAGCTATGAGGGCATCTTACAGTTCTTAAGCTTCTGTCTTTCAATATTCTAACTTTAAATACGGAAATAAAATGAAATAATGGGGAACGTATGTAAGTGTTTATTATAAAAAATAAGTGGGAAAACACGAGAGGAATAAAGAAGAAAAAAGAAAGGTGAATTTCTATAAAGAGCTGATGAAAAAACATAAAAAGTAGAGAAAAAAAAAGAAAGGGCAAGAACTCTCTTGTCTTGTCACCAGAGACCAGTCGACTGCAGTGAACTGGACTTTAATTACATCAAAGACACTCAATCCACTGAGATCAGGTTACATCAGAGGAAGGATGAAGAGCGGCAGAGTGACAAAAAAAGAGAAAGAGGAGAGTGAAGTCAAGTATGACAAAAATGATGTAGGATAGGCGAGAAAAGGAGGGATTTAGTGGGATTGTCAATATGAATATATTAAGTCACCAGAGATGACACATTTTTGACAGCAGCTCAGCAAATGTATGTAAAAAACTTTTTTCAAGCTTAGAGGGCTGATACACTGTAAGTAGCAAGGAAGGAAATATAGATTCAACAATCATAGCTAGACATTCAAAAGATGAGAAATCACTAAGAGATTATACAGAAAGCAGTAAACCTCACATTAGAAGAAAAAGGTGATGAAAATGTAAAGAAAAAGATGAATGGAAATGGAAGATTCATGTCCCCGAAGCCATCAGGAAAAAAAGTGTTTACTGGCATTTTGGAGTGACAGTGTTGTCCAATCAAGATGAGATTTGTTGTTGTTCATAATAAAAAAAAAGGTTGTTTGCACACATAAGTGAAACCAAACAAAACCTTTGTACATGTATGCAGAAGTGTGCAGTACTTTTACTAACCTGTCACTTGAGGTGACAAAAAGTCACCTTTAGACCTTTAGTCCAGTCTAAATGTAGACAGGGCTTTGTGTTGGAACTGAGTTAAATAGTATAGACTCATTGTAGTCATTGGCCTTAAGATTCATTAACATAATGCTGCCTTTCATTGATTTTTTGCGGGGTTGTTTCGTTTTCCTTTTCAGGACGTTGTGGGTCGGAATATCCATGGGGCGGTTCCGGCTGTGGGGCGGTATTTTACCCATATGTTGGTTAGGGTGTGTGTGTGTTTGTGTGTGTGTGTTTGATGCTTCAGCAGAGTGCAGTGGTCAGCATTAAAGTACAGCCTATCAGGTTCTGTTGGTGTCAATATCAGCAGCATCACCGGCAACGATCACTGAGCTGTCCCACTGCATCACTCTCACCACACAACACCCCCCCCCCTCCTCTCACTGTATCCCTCTTTCTTCACCTCTCATTCATGTTCCTTTTAATTTCTCCACCAGTCTATCTCTTCTTTGACTCTTGTCATTTCCCCTCTCTCTCGCTCGCTGTCATTCACAGATTTTGTGATGTTTGTTTATGGATTACAAATAAGGGTTGGCTAGATGATTAATTCAAAAATATGTTAAAAAACTAGTTTTAAAGCAGCATCAGGTTTGTTAAAATGTACATTTAGTATTTTTGTTGTTTTATGCCATTTGAAATGACATTTGCACCATTTTTTTTTTACCAAAAGTAAGACTGAATGCTCCTGAACATGTCAAATGGTGTAACCACAAAGAATGACACATATTAAGTATTTTATCCACCTACAGTGTATTTAAGTGGATTTATACGAATAATTACTTCATTAAAAGTATGTAAATGGTTCCTGATCTCCATGATTCCCCAGATTAAATGTAATATTTAGAACAATTGTATTCCATTATCTTTATTTAATATAAAAAAGTTATAATGTAAGATCATGCCAAACTAGTTGATATGGTGTTTTATTGAGAATTTACTGTTTTTAATCAAGTTGAATTATTTGGTACAAAGTTTTTATGGTTACACCACTGAGACATTTTTGCCATAAAAGCAGAAACTTTATGCTGGGTCTACAAAAAAGAATGGAGTTATCAATACGTTTATTTTCACATTTTAACCCCTTTAAATTTGACTAAACCACATGGATACAAAAAAACCTCATTGATCCTTATACAGGAAATACTCAATTTGCTTCTGTTTAAATATACTATTTTTTGGGGGTTATTCGTGGAGAATTTTTACTTATGTTTACAAACTGCAATTCAGAAAATGTTGACATTTGGAGAAGGTGATACACCAAGTGAGATTATAATCTGAGTAGAGACATTTGGGGAAACAAATCCCACACTGTAACATATGTGCCAGAACTTTGAATTGCAGTTTTTGAGAGTGGATTTTTGTGTTTATGATATTGGTTCTGATGTAGATTATTTTTTGTTGCACGAAACAGCAGTGACTGCAAACATGCACAGGTTCTTTCAATTTGGCCTTTTTTCCTGAAATATTGAAGGAATTGGGTAAAACTGAAATCACATATTGGGGGAATAGTATAATGCCTTTTGTAGCTTGACACTCACCAGACGGGGAGTGTCTGATTAAACTATTAAGTAATTTAATAGAAAACAATAAATACATCAAAATTATTGATTAAGTTATGAGCAAATATAGGATTTATTATTTTGGAGCTTTCCTATTCTAGAGATTAAAAGTCAGCTGGTCTGACCTCTGCTGCTTATTTTGTCCATTGATTTCACTTGTACAGAAGAAACATACAAATCTAATGAACTTTTTTTTAGTGTGTAAAACCTTTTGATTTGTATTTACCCCTGTCCTCTTGAGCCTTTTTAGTATCACTATTGATAGAACTCACTATATGTAAAACTTGTCTTAAATAGCTTGTTTTCTGAGGTACTGTCGCATTTAACAGACTCTTAGTTTTGGTTTACCCTCCAGCCATACTGTCAATGGAGTGTTCATACATTACAGTTTGTTCATCACAGTCATAATGAAGCAATATGAGAAATGAGAAGTGATCAGTCTACTGAAGCCTCCCTCTATTTCACCTTATCTCTCCTTCTCTCATCTATCTCTATCTCTCTGGCTCTCCTCCTCTCTCCCTGTGTTTGTGTCCTTTGCCCACTGCGGTGGTCTCTGGTTTCCTTAATGGTTCCCAAGATGCATTGTGGCTTTGTGGGAGCGGTAAGGCGCAAGGGAATGTGCATGTGTGTGTGGGCAGCAAGAGGTGATGCGGTCATTTCGACACATGAGAGGTTTTCCATCAGCAGCTAGAGGCTCAGCGGGCCGCTTCAAAGGCACTTACACACACACATACACACACGCACACACACACACACACACACACACACACACACACACACACACACACACACACACATACTTCCTTCACCCAAGAGAAACCAAAGCCATACTCAAACTGAGGAAATTCACACGTTATGTACACTAGAGTTGGAAAGTGCTTCATGCTTTTTACATTGTGTTCGAACTCCATTAAACTGGAGGCCATGTGTTTCTTTCTTCTCTAAATTGAACAAATCTGATATTTCACAGTAACACTTTCCTTTAAACCTACATATTGCTTTAACATCTTTTAACAGCAAGACTTGTGGTTTCAGTTTAACATAAAGGGAATTGAAACAAAAAACAATTAATATTAACAATTTTTTTAAGATCCAGGCCAGCAGGATTTACATCCAATGCCAGCTTTCAGGTACCAATGCAGGTACCAGTGTACTGTACCAACAGAGAGTAAAGGTCTCAGGATGCAGAATGGCAACAGCATGTATAATATTTAACATTAGAACACACTAATTAGCATTAAGCATAAGATACTGCTGAGGCTGATAGAAATGGCATTAGTTTGGCAGGTATTAAACTTTACTCTGATTATGACACAGGGGGACCCTATTTTCAAACTGAGACCCTAGTCGTGTCGCACTTTCATGTGCACGTTGGGGGACAGTTATTTCAATGCTTAGCTTAGCTACTGAACACATGTAGCCCGTCTACCCTCAATATATGTAGATGGGGCCCTGAGTTCTTAACTTCACTAAACGTTAGTGGGTTAACTCTAACTAACTTAATATAATGTAACTTGGGTCCTTTAACAACCTTAGACCTACTGAATGTAACCAGATGGTAGTGGCCTCTTTATATCAAAATAATTAAGTGTACTGACCTGTTCACAAGCACAACAGTCAAATATATGCAAGATATTTGAACCTTGTAAAGTTGGAAAATACACTCAGAAACCAATGTATAGATTAAAAGTACTATTTTACTTGAATAATAATGCAAAAATAAATATAACAACTTAAATTTAGTGTGCTCTTTTTTTTTTTTACAAGTCCACCATTTATATCAGTTTTCTTTCAAATATCTTAAAGAGCTTATAGTACCTTATGTACCTACCAGAACACTGCGCTCCCAGCATTCAGGCCTACTTGTGGTACCTAGTATCTCTAAAAGTAGAATGGGAGGCAGAGCCTTCAGTTATCAGGCTCCTCTCCTGTGGAAACATCTCCCAGATTCGGTCCGGAGGGCAGACACCCTCTCTACTTTTAAGAGTAGGCTTTAAACTTTCCTTTTTGATAAAGCTTATAGTTAGCCAGCTTCTAGTTTATGCTGCTATAGGCTTAGACTGCCGGGGGACTCCTACCTCCATGATGCACTGAGTTCCTCTCTCCTCCTCTCTCTATCCATCTATCTATATCCAATAACATTCATGTACTATTAATGCATTCAGTAACCTACACTTCTTCCCCGGAGTTGTCTGTGCTTTTTCGTCTCACAGGCAATCTGGGCCTGTAGACGTCCAGATGACAGACTCCAGTCCCGGACCTTCTAGCTTCAATGTTTATTTTCTATGTGCTTCTCTCTCTCTCCTATTCTTCCTCTCTCTCCTCTCTACCCCAACCGGTTGAGGCAGATGTTCTCCCACTTTGAGCCTGGTTCTGTCTGAGGTTTCTTCCTGTTAAAAGGGAGTTTTTTCTTGCCATTGTCACTAAGTGCTGCTCATGTGGGAATGTTGGGTCTCTTTAACATTAAAACCTGAAGAGTTCGGTTTAGAACCTGCTCTATGTGTAAAGAGCCTTGAGATAACTTTGTTGTGATTTGGCACTATACAAATAAAGATTGATTGATTGATTGATTGTGGTGAAAATCAGGAAAAAAGAGTAGAGTAGAGAATGGACCAGGACATTTTACAGTTTTCCAGATACTTGTTGGGACCAGGACAGTCTGGTCACCGTATGATGGCAGAGCATGAAAAGTCAGAGGAACACCTTTTTAAAAAACATTTCTATAGAAGGCCAAATTTCTCCCAGCATGCAACACATCAGCTCACTATCAGTTGTCAAGTGTTTTTATGTAAATTATACAGATTCAGCATTATTGCAATGCAGACATTTTTGCTGTTGAGAGTGCTAGTTATGTGTGTGTTTTTGTGTGTTTGTGTGTGTGTGTGTGTAATGCAGCTCGATATGTTTGCTCAAACTAATTAAAAGCAAGTCGGCGGCGGTGGCATCGATGGATGTGTTTTTAATGATGTGAGCGGCGGTGAATATGCAAAATGCCACCGAAGCACTGATTTCATAGCGACAACTTGATTACCTCATTGATTTTTATCTGAAGTGGCATCAAATATGAATAAATATTCACATATTAGTATGTAAGGGAGAAAATGGTTGACGTATTGTGGAAGTCAGAGAGATGCAAAGGTGTCTGATCCATGGTGCCAATTTCAAATATTCTTATCTTTCTATCTTCGTGTGAACCATGAAAAGTTTTAGACCTTCAAAGTAAACATTATGATCAATATCAACTTCTTCTTCTTGTTGATTCATGTTTATTCAAATCAGAATTTTAATGAGGCAGCTGAGCTAAATACCAGTTTTTATCACATACATTTATGAAACAGAAACCTGAATCTACTGTACCTGGAATATGATGAACATACAGTGTATACAGTAGAGTTGAAAGCACAAACATTGAACATACTAACACCATGTCACAAGCTTTTTGCCATTGTTGATGGTTGTAGCATCAGTTGGCAATAGTACTGATTCAAGTCACATGATATGATATGTATATTTTGATTGGTTGTTAGATTAACTAATTAATTTTTTTTAAATGTTTGTATGTGGTTGTGTTGTCTATGCAGCTCATTTCTGTATTAGGTTGAGTTTTCTCACTTTAAAGCATTTTTTTTTCTAAATGCGGTGCATGGGTTATATCTTTATTTGCTTTTTCTATATGAATGTGTTCAGCCACCTTCATAATGTGAAAAAGTCTTGTGTTTACATATTTTTGAGACTGGACCTACAGGCATTGAAAATAGCTGAGAATTCAAAGTATGCACTTTGGACCTCATTCAGACTATTTTTCACAGGTTTAGGAGGAAGTGTGTGTGTAATGGTTCATTTTGTGGTTATGGTGAGCAGCAGCCGTCCTGTGTGAAACTTCAACTTCTGCAAATTCTGTGATGAACTGCGTGTGATACTGGTGATGACACAAATGCTTGTGTGTGTGTGTGTGTGTGTGTGTGTGTGTGTGTGTGTGTGTGTGTGTGTGTGTGTGTGTGTGTGTGTGTGTGTGTTAAGATTGTAGAGGATGTATGGTTGAAAAGCTGCAAGATTCTGGCTGAAAATGTGTAGACTGAAGAGGGTCAAAAGTCCCAGTAAAAACTGTTTATAATGTCTTGACCATACAAATGCTGAAATGTTATTTTTGTATGACACTTTTGATCTTAAACTTGTGCATGTTTTCTCACTATTCCATAAATTCAAACCTTTAACTTAAAGTGACTAACAGCAACTTTAAGCCAAACTAGTAGCAGCATGGTTCCAGCATGGAAATGCTGATTAATCAGTCCACCACTTCGGTCCAAAGGAAAATCTGGGGAGACATTGCCATGTTAAGACACACTGAAGGCTAGCTGCTTTATCAGAGCTAGAGTTGTATTTACCTCTACACATACAAAGACAAAGACCCTAACTATATGTAACCTGAACACTGCTGAAAACAAGCTTACAAAGACGCCGCTAAAAACTTTGTGAGATTTTGCTCATAGTGTCTTTTGCAAAGTGACAAATAGATGACAGACAAAATGAACAAACAGAAGACAGGCCTGTGTTACTTTGACGAATAGAAAGCAGCCCTGCCGACGCAAATATTACCATCCTGTGAGAGCAGCTAAAATGCAAGATTGTCACTTTGAAACAGAAACTAAAGGAGCAAAGAATTCTCTGAATATGTGGAAATTTGGAATGATGACATCACGTTGAAGAACTTTTCATCAAGCATTATAATCAAATCAATCAAGAATGAAATTTGTCTAATACTTTAGTTTTGCATATATGGTCATAAACCAATGACTTTACAATCAGCCAATTAGGAAATGCTGCAGACTTGCTGATTTAATATGGTAAACACAGAACATGTTTAAACTCATTTTACTATTGTCATTGTCAACATATGAATATGCTAGCATTAGCATATAGCTTAGAGCCACTGTGCCCAAGTAAAGCCTCACAGAGCAGCTAACAGCCTGGCTTTAGAGCCTTGGTTTTGTTAACTTTATGCCAATTTAAAATTCATTAAAGCCTTTAATAAACATTCAATTTAATTATCCTATCTATGGTAATAAGTAATTGTATCTTTCATATAAAGCATCTTGTCCATCTAAAATACAGATTTTGTGCACTGTCAGATAAATAAAAATGCATTATCAGAAATACATTTTAAACCAAAATAGCTTGTTTTTTTTACATTTACTATGCTATTATCTGTTATGTAAATATTCTTTATTTTTTATGTTTATAAGTTCTTATGTATTTGCATTCTGTATAAATTAGATCCAAAATATAAAAATCTCATTGTAAAATATTTAGCATACTGGCACAGCTAAGTGTCAACTAGTCCACAGTTCTCCCTTCGGCCCTCTCACCACACTCACTGTCTATTTCCCCCACCTCTACCCTGCCTGGTAATTAAATGCTGAAATATGTATCTAAGGTTATTCAATAAATGATGTATCTGTTATTTACTAATGGCTGTATCGACTGCAGAGTCTGCTCTGCCTGATAGGATGACGGAGGGAGAGAGAGGTAGAGAGAAGGAGCAAACAGGAAAAAACTGGAGATAGAGATGATGGTGGGACAGAGAGAGAGAGAGAGAGAGAGAGAGAGAGAGAGAGAGAGAGAGAGAGAGAGAGAGAGAGAGAGAGAGAGAGAGAGAGAGAGAGAGAGAGAGAGAGAGAGAGAGAAGTCTTAAAAGGATTCAGTCGTCCCTTGGGGAGGACAGAGTGATGCCATCAGTCTCTCTTCTCTGTCTCCTCCCTCCCTCCTCCACATGGAGACTGCATTTTGTCACATTTGAAGACAGATAGTGATGCATTCTAAACAGAGCATTCACAAATGCCACAAATACCACTGTCAGCAAGTTCAAGTTGGTCATGGTGGAAGCAGCAGTGGAAAGACAGGTAACACATTCAAACCCAGGAGGATTCCTTTTTACTGCTACAGTACATTTGCTTATGGGTTAAAACTGAATATACTGTATATAATTTGAGACTGAAAAAGCCCCAGTTTAGCAGTATTCCTTTATGAAGGAGCTTTTATTTATAGTTATTTATGAATGTATTTTTTACAATAAATCTTCCAAATGGAACCACCACCTATTTGGTGGTTTTTTGACCAAAAGCTCCAGAACAACACATAGGAATGGTTTGTAATCTGTCTCCTCTATCAGCAGTAACAACAACAGGACATCATTTGTCTGTGCTTTCCACAACTGTTACAGATACTGTTAAGAAATAATGTTTTTTTAATGATGTGGCAACACTGTGGTCAAGGTCTGATTAACTTTATGCCAGGGATGTCAATGATTAATTGATCATCTATTAATTACTGTTAATAATTTATTGATTAAAATATATATTGACTGATAATATAGAAAACAAAGAACGTGCAGAGTAATCATCAGAAAATGTTCTGTGGATTTGCTGTAGCATGTGTTTGCACCACTAGGTGGAGACTCTACTATTTAATAGATTTAAACTGTGTAGACAATTACACAGTTTACAATTCATTTAGCAGATGCTTTTATTTAAGGGGACGTACATGTGAAACGTAATACAACACAAGTAAGGATCTAGTCAGAAGAGAACAACTTGAGTAAGAGCCATTAAGCTTAGCTCCAGTCTGATAGGACATAGGTGCCAACAGGCAGGGCACAGTGGCAATGCATGAAGTGCATAGAAGTGCAAAGGTGCTCGCGAAAGAGCTGAGTGTTTAGTCTTTTGAGAGCGACTCTACAGATCAAACAGAGTTGGGTAACACAGTTGGGGAACTATAGTAGAGAAGAGTCTGGTTTAGCTAGAGTCTTGGCTTAGGCCCTGTTGTGGTGGTAGTACCAGGCTCCTTTCAATGGCAGAGTGTAGTGAGCAGGAAGGGTCATGGACCTGCATGAGGGAGTTCAGGTAGGCAGTGGATGTTTTAGTTGCTGTTCTGTGAGCAAGCATCAGGGTTTTGAATTTGATGAAGTGAGCAAATGGGAGCCATTGGAGGGAAGGTGGTGTTTTTTTTCGGCAAGGCATAATAAGACTACAGCCAAGACTGTGTGGTCTTCTTGTGGGAATGGTAGGAAGAACTGGGTATCGTCAGCATAGCAATGGTTGCACCCAGTGAGGTGGTGTATATTGAGAAGAGAAAGGGACAGCGCAAATAAGTTGTGCATTTTGGACTCTTCTCCCCTCCAAGATACTTGATAGATCCCTGAGAGGTAGGACATGAACCAGTGGATGGCAGATCCTGAGCTGTGGGGCTAACAGTCAAGACAAGCTTATTAAACATGCTTCCAACTAAATCTAAGCTAAAGTGCCGAACTGTAAGCCAAACTCCCCTGCTCTGAGTAAACAGCAGTCTCCTGTTGCAAAGACCATTATTGGATTATACCATCCCTCCAACCCATCACCTTACTATGAGCCTACATAGATGTCATCTGAACTTAACTGAATAATTACTACAGCGGCATCTGTCTCTCAAACCTAACTTTATGTTACCATAGGTGTTGTTTTTGACTGACATTAGAGGTACTATAAGAGGTACTTTATTGATCCACATGTGGAAATTGATCCTCTGCATTTGACCCATCATATACATACACACCAGAAGTAGTATGCAGAGTGCAACCAATGGAAGCCCATTCAAACACGTGGACAACATGCAAACTCCACACAGAAAGGACCTGGAACAGTCTGGGTTTGAATCAGTACTTATTTGCCGTGAGGTAACAGTGCTAACCAATGAGCCACCATTGTGTTGTTTTTCTTGGAAGGACAGTAAAGTTTATAGCTCTATAGGAGGAAGTAATCATGCTGGCATCTTATTTGTAAATCCACACAATAACAGGAAGTGTAGATGTGGAACCAGATGTATGCATGCTGTGTGACTTTTAAAAAGAGGCTGATATTTAACTTAAAAAGCTCTTCTGTGAACTGCAGTCCAATAAACAAAGGTAAGATATGCATCATTAAATTACTGTTTGACATCAATGAAGTGGTGTTTAGTGTTTATCTTGCAGTGCCCATGTCACATTTTGCACCCTGGTTGAGCTTGTTTTCTCAGTGTTTAGGGGGACATATCAGTTATTTTATTAATGTTGGTTATTTAGGCTTCACTGTTGACTTTCCCTCTAAAGTTTTAATGCCATAATTTGTGCAAAATATCAATTTGGGCATAGCTATAATTTAGACTTTATTAAAATCATTGGAATACATTTCTCTATCATCTATGTAATGAAAATGCAAATCTCTGCCACACTGTACTGACATAAAATGATGAAATTTAAGCTTCAATATCACATTTTCAATAGACATTAGTCTCTAACATTCATAAAATGAATACTATTCTCTCTTTGTGATTTATCTTCTGTCCACAGCTGCTTTGAACTGTATGAAAAGCTTTTTCAGTTCATTCAATCCCAGTAGCACCTAAGGGGAGCAGGACTGCATCTAAGAAGTGCCGCCCTATAGCACAGTGCCATTACAGTAAAAACAGCCTGAACTGGTCTCATCTTCAGTTCTTCAGAGCAACATGGTGAGGAATTACATTTTTATTCCTGTTGGTCAAAAAAACAGACAGTTTTCATTCATTATACAGTATCTCATGGCCTTTTTCTGTTCCACCTGTTGTCTGCTTGGCAGGCATGGCCCCCATATTGCATTGATTACCCTACAGAGAAGAGACAGAGAGAATGCATCTGGACTACTGACATGTGCCACCCATTGGCTACAGCTGCTCCTGGAATATTTCACCCCCTTCATCTTCTATGTCATTAACCCAATATTACCGCAGTAATCATGCCAGTTGAAATGAGTAACACCTGTTTTCACTTTTTAAACGTTTTGCTAAGAAATGTGTAGCAGATCAACTTTGGTAAAAAAGAGAAAATGTCTTTGACATAAGTCTTTGACCACTGGGTTGAAGGTGAGCCATACTATTGGCCTGCCTGCAGTGAACTCAAACATCTGAGCTTTCACTGCAGTAATGACAGCATTGATACAGAGCACAACACATACATAAGCATGTGGTATTATGGCCCAATCACACCAAAATTCCAAAGGGCAGCAGGGTATGTCAATACTCCCTGCCAAACATGTGGTTCAAGAAACTTGGTGACTTAATTGTAAACTGCTTTAGCGAGCAAGCTAACATGCTAGCACTAGTCACAGTGACTGTGAGACAAACATGTAGAGATTTTGAGTTTGGCATTGTATCTGTCCTCCAAAAAAAGATTTTAAACCTTTAAATAAATACAACTACAACTGTAGCTGGAGTCTATGTGTCTGTGTGTGTGTGTGTGTGTGTGTGTGTGTGTGTGTGTGTGTGTGTGTGTGTGTGTGTGTGTGTGTGTGTGTGTGTGTGTGTGTGTGTGTGTGTGTGTGTGTGTGCGTGCATGTGTGTATGTGTGTATGTGTGTGTGTGTGTATATTTCTTATCAACATTGGATTCAAACCTCTGTGGCACCGAACCTGGGATCAATGGGCCTAGACCAGCTGACGCAGAGTTTGTGTGTGTGTGTGTGTGTGTGTGTGTGTGTGTGTGTGTGTGTGTGCGTGTGTGTGTGTGTGTGTGTGCGTTTGTGTGTGCGTGTGCCTGTGTCCGTAGTGGAGCCGGTATGTGAGCAGATAATGTTGCATTTCGGACCAGTTGTAGAGGACTCAACCAATACACATCTCAAGTGCATGACAAGACATAATGTGTGTGTGTGTGTGTGTGTGTAGTCAATATATTTGATTGTTCCAGTAGCTGTATTAGTGGAAAAACAACAGAGCAGAATTTATTTGAGGGGCAGCAGACAAGGAGACGTGCTGTCTCTGGCTGCCTGGGCACACACACATGCACACACACGCACACACACACACACACACACACACACACACATGCATTCCTATGTACTGTTGTTTCTTTTTGTTTGCCTCTCAGCCTGCATCATATAACTGTCAATTCTCACAATAGGCACAGTCACCTCTCACTGCTGCAAAAACATGTGCACCCTTTGTTGCTTTTATTTTCTTCTTCCTGTGTGAACTGAAAAAAAAGTGTGAACTCAACACATCACACTCCATCTACAACAAGCAACAACCAGTATGTGCATCCTCAATTAGACCACAAAATTACTGAAACAAAAATTTTGGAACAAATTATGTTGTGGATTGACAGTCAAAACATATATTTTGTAACATTCCCATGCATATATATGTGAGTACAGTGCTTAGCAAAGTTTTAGACATTTAAGATGTTTGGGACCAATCAGATGCCTCGCTGATCGTATTGTATGATAAGTACCTAAATATATTTTGTAACATGACAACAACTCCCAACATCCAGCCAGAGTCATAAAGAACTATGTTCAGCAACAAGAAGAACAAAGAGTCCTTCAGCAGATGGTTTGTTGCCCACAGCGTCCTTATCTCAACATCATGGAGTCAGTCTGGAATTACATGAAGAGACTGAAGCAGCTGAGATGCTAAAATCCACAGAAGAAGAACTGCGGTAACTATGGCATTATTTTTGAAAGCATCAGTATGCATACAGTATGCATGTCCACCCATATATACAAAACATACTAAATTTAGTATCATATAAAAAAGAGAAAAACAGCAAATCCTGACATGTAAGAAGCCACAACCAGTTAATGTTTTTGCAGTGTGGATGGAGAAATAAATAATATCTAAAGGATTAAGCAATCAAAATACTTATTCAGTTGTTCGATTAGATGATTGAATAATCATTTAGCCTTGGAATAAATATAACAGCTGAAACCAGCAGCTTTCTAATTAGTATTAATAAGGCACATAAGGCATAGATAAATCTGACCAGATATCAGCATATACTATAATGATGAGAATTATGATTTACTAATATTATATAAATTATGACAGGGTCAGGACCCCCATAAGGTGTTGCAATATTTAATAATAATAGAAGGGGATACAGTGACAAAAAAATACTTTTTTTCAAACTTTCCTCAAATTATGCTTTATTTATTATGAATTAAATAAAAAGTGTTTAATGTTGAATTTGCTTTATTTTTTCTCATAATTATGAAATAATTTTGATTTACATTTCTGATGAATACACCACACCTTTGTATATATCCCATTCAACATATATCTAATAGAGATAAGACATCTATTCAGAAGGAATACATTTATAAAAGTGTTTTTCCTCTCAAATATGGGTTTTTTTTTTTATTTCTTTATTTTTCAGTCTGGTTTCCATCATAATGTTTATGATATTATTCATAACAGCTTGCTCCAAAATACACTGAATTTCTTGTATTTCATGTCGCCTTTTTGTTGCTATGTCATATTTGACCTGTAGGGGTCACTGTAAACCCTACCCATGCTGGAGTGTCACAGTCATACTGAGGAAGCTGATATACAACTCTACGTATACAAGATGAAGCTCATAGTTCCATAACAGTTACTACACACAATGACATTTACAACATGAATCAACAAAGGTACATGGGGGCGGGTTACATGTGTTTTCCTCCATCCAACACTGTGTTTAGTCAACTCAGTGATGAGTAAGAATTTACAAGAAGGAGAGTGGGTTCTAGGAAAAATGAAAAGACACCAGCTTTTGTATGAAAGCAGGATCAAGCAATGGGCTTATTTGTGTTTTTCACTATAACTGCAACAGCACCACTGTCACTCAGCATTTACTGTTTGTGTGTGTGTGTGTGTGTGTGTGTGTGTGTGTGTGTGTGTGTGTGTGTGTGTGTGTGTGTGTGTGTGTGTGTGTGTGTGTGTGTGTGTGTGTGTGTGTGTGTGTGTGTGTGTGTGTGTGTGTGTGTGGCTTGTTTGTTACCCAAGAATTAGCCAGTAGCAGCTCACATAATATTGAAACCAGATGTTTAAATTGCTAACAACTGGATATTCCAGTAATACATTAAGTCCCTGCCAGGACTGCAGTCTCTTCAGGAAATGCAACACAGCTTCAGGATCTTACCACCTTCCCAAAATACTGATGGGATCTTGTCCCAGATCCTTAAACCCACACTGACCCCGGCTGATGAATAGATTTTCTTTTCTGAATATGTACAACCTGAATTAGGAAACAACTTGTGGCCGGTTAAGAATCAAACAATACAGTCTTACAAGATTATTAAAAAAACTCCAACCCTAGTCATAAAAACTCCAGCATTTTGGGAAAGACGCTTGTTCACTGTACTGGCCAATTTTTCTTCATTTCCCACCAGTGGTGGAAAGTAACCAAGTAAATTTACACGAGTATTGTACGTACATTACAGATTTTTCAAAGGGAAATATTAAATTTATACAGCTTTTATAATACAACACATTGTTAAAGATGAAACCAGTGGTTTCCAACCTTTTTGTCTTTTGACACAAACAAAAAGCAGTGTGTAGTCGGCTCACATTTCAGATGTCTATGAGTTGTTAACAGCTCCACCAAATAGTGATTTTTCCCTCTAAACTTCTCACATGGTTTCATTTCAATAAATCTTCAAATGATCCAATATTTCAGAGAAAAGTTGTTGAAAAGGTGTTTTCTCTCTCTTTGAGAACTTCCCTTGAGCAAAGCATTGACCTCCACAGAGAGGATGCATTCCTGGTACATATACTACACTTAAAATGTGTTTAGACCATAAATTGTTTATAAAGACAGAGGTAGTAAGATGTGATGTCACCTGTTAGTTTGCTTTGGGAAAGAAGCCCAGAGTTGCAATTAATGGTCTGCATCATCCTTTCTGTTTGGAACCAGGACCTTCCAAACAGAGAGTGTGGCATGTTGCCTGTCATTCTCTGGAAACACGCTACATGACCTCACAAACACTGAGCAGTGCACACTTGGGCTTACATGTTAGAATTATCATTTTCAGCATATTTCCATACTAATCTTAAAGTCTTTGTAAAGTAAAAATAAATATGTGTTCTGAGTTTGACATACCACAGAAAAGTGTGTTGTTAACCACCCTGCAAAATTTGAATGATTAAAGAAATCGTCAAATATATGAAATTAGGCTTCAAAGTTGTGTAAAAGTCTGCCTATTTCTCTTCTCCCAAACGCTGTGGGAGAGGCCGCCGAGTTCGCTGAAACCCCGCCCCCTACCAAGTGTCACCTGTCAATCAAAGTCACCACCTCTAACAGAAACATGGACGCTAGGCCTGAGAGCTTTCTGCTGCTAAGTCAGCTGCTAGCTCAGCGGCTAACTCAGCTGCTAACTCGACGGCTAACTCGGCAGCTAACTTGGCGGCTAGCTTGGTGGCTAACTCAGCTAACTGGCTAACTGTAGACTGTAGTAGTAGTGTGCGCTGAATGTATTTATCCGGTGTGTAACCGTGCTATTGGTTACCGGTTACGGAGATTTTCAGACCTGCCCATTAAATCCAGACACAGAAATCTTGAAACACAGTTTGTGTAGCCTAGCTCCACAATTCAAATCTAAATGGTTGAAATGCTTTTTACACCTTTTTTAGAAATAAATGTATGACCTATTTAATGTGTTTAGAAGAAAATGTCTGAATTCACTTTACACGGTCTTTAAGCACTGAAGTCAAAGCTGGGTTGTATAAAGGCCCACAGAGCAGCTAGCATAGCTGCTAGGTTTTTACTGTGTGTTCAAACTGATTTTAGCCCTCTGTGAAAGAATGCAGCCCCATCATTTATTTGACTCAGTGAGGATCCAGAGCAAATAAATAAATAAATAATAACTAGTAACCTGCATAGAATTTGAGTTGGGGGTTCATTATTGGGTGCTTTAACAGAATCAGGAGTGTGTCTTGGTGTGCAGATGGTTATTTGTTTGTTTGCTTTTTGAAATTCTGAGCTAGTGTTTGTTTTGGGGTTTTTTTGCTAAATCTTTTGTTTTCTTGTCAATAGTCCAATAGTAGAAACTCCATGTGTGTGTGTGTGTGTGTGTGTGTGTGTGTGTGTGTGTGTCCCTGAGGTGTGTTTAACTGCCCAATCAAGGGGCGTCCAACAATATGATATAGCAGCCACCTGCTGCTCTTCTTAGCTCCTCTTACCTGTAATTACACATTGCGTTAGAGTATGCGTGTGTGTTGGTGATATAATGATGGTGTTCAAGGTAGCGTGGCGATCTTGTGTCAGAAAACGGCCTGCAATTAACACATTAATGATCAAGTTGCTGCACGTGTGTGTGTGTTTGAGAGTGTGTGTGTGTGTGTTGCTTGATAATTAGCTGATGCGTCATGGATAGCTTTGATGTAAAGAAGCAGAGAGAGGAGAGGAGGCGTGTCCACGCCATACACACAGCAAACCAAAGCGTTATGCACACCGCCAGTGTGTGTCCTATTGTTTGACTGTCTGTGTGTGTGTGTGTGTGTGTGTGTGTGTGTGTGTGTGTGTGTTTGTGTGTGTGCGTGTGTGTGTGTGCGTGCGTGCTCTGTGTGATGTTGATCCATGTTTGGAGTCATTTTGATTGCTGGCCCTGCAGCTGGTGGTCTACACAAATAGTATCAGTGACAATATTCTAATTTAGTGATTCATTTAATCACATTTATTACAGACATGATCAGACCTACACTGTTTTGTCCTCAAACAGTGAATATGTATTTCTGTTCATTGCTGTACCAGGCTGCTAGTTTCTGTGTTTCTAACCCTTTCATTCACACTCAAAGACAAACATTTGAAATGATTAATGTAAAAATCATGGAATCATTTGGAAAGCTGTAGCAGGCCCATCTGCTACAGCTAAAATATATGTCACTTAGATCAAGTTCTCATTTCCCCAAATCTCTATAACAGAGCTATAACAAAAACCTGAATAAAAAATCATTACCAGGATCATGTATATGTTATAATATGATGTTTAAACAAAACAATTTTCTTCCAAACATATCAGCAGTCAAATCAAATAGTTTGAAATAAAAAATATAATTGTATCAGGTGTTGGGCTCTGCCAGGGATGTCTCCTGTCACTGATTCTGTTTGTGATTTTCATGGAAAGAATCTCATGGCACAGCCAAGGGGGGAGGGGAGTGTCCTCTGCTGTGGTTCAATTTGTCCAGGCTGTTGTGGTGAAGAAGGAGCTGAGCCAGAAGGTGAAGCTCCCAATGTGCCAGTTGGTCTATGTTCCAACAATCATCTATTGTCACAAGCTTTGGTTAGTGAAAGAATGAGACCACAGATACAATGGGCTGAAATGACCTTCCTTTAGAGGGTGTCAGCCTCAGACACAGGATTAGAGACTGGAGATCTGAAGAGAGCTCAGAGTAGAGCTTCTGCTCCTTCATGTCATAAGGAGCCAGCTGAGGTTGTTTGGGCATCTGGTTAGGAACCTCCCTATGGAGTTTCTGAGCGCGTCCAACTGGTAGGAGACCTTTGGCCAGACCGAGAACATGTTGCATATACGCTGGGTACGCTATGTCTTGTGGCTTGGGAACGTCTTGGGATCCCACAGGAGAAGCTGGAGGACACTGCAGGGGTGAGGATGTCTGGGTTACCTCACTCAGTCTGATGCCTCCCTGACCTGGTCCTGAATAAATGGATGGAAATAACTATTAATAAAAAAAATACAACATGCAGAATACTAAACCACATTTTAAATTCTATATTCATTTTATATTTAACTGCAGATGGTTATTGTATGGATCATAATGTCAAGTCAAATCATGAACTATTACACACAGGATCATCAATGTGTCCAATGAAGTGAATTACTCATCATCAGACACATCATCTGCTCTTGGCAGCAGATTTGAGCTGCTGTATTCATATCTGAAACTTTTTACACAGACAACAATCAGTTTCCTCTGAAGAATACTCACCTATTTTGCATTCTTTCTGTGTTTTTCCTCATGGTATTATGCAGTGTTTTCATCTTGAAAACTGAAAATATGATTTATGTGCTCATTTTGTAAAAACAAAATTAATAGAATATGATGATCTTACTTTGAAAACCATTGCAACAGCAAGTAAAGTTATTTTCTTCGAATGCATTTTTTGTTTTATTTTTTTAAAAACTTTGTTAAATGCAATTTGCAGCATGGTCCAGTCTCATCCAAACTGATACAAACTAAATTGTGGAAACACCTTTCTTAACAGTTCTACAGCGACTATCAACATTTTTAAATTTAATTCAATTTAATCTTAAAATAATTACTTCATTTTAAAAGAATGAATTGAAAATCAGCCAATCACTGTGTGTCTAACTTTCACAAGCATGTGAAGCAGAAGACTCAAAGACATCAACTTCATAGTTTCAGACAGCTATCTTCACTATTTTAATCAAGTAAAAGGCAAAAAGGCACACACACACACACACACACACACACACACACACACACACACACACACACACACACACACACACTAAAAGATCATTACATATTCGCATATACACAACAGAAGTGGTCGTCAGTGTGTACAGTAAGTGTGCCATCCCGTTATTCACTAATTATGTCATATAAACATCAATCACACACCCATGTGAGTGAGTGGAGTCCAACACTAAACCATAAACCAGCTCGTTACATTGAAAGCAGTCCCACAAACACACATATGTTGAAAGTGTGTGTCGTCAAATCTGCATTGCCTTTTAAATTTAGGCTGGTAATCATGTCATAAATGTCACACACAATACGTCATATTCCCAGCGAGCCATCGGCCGAGGATCGTTCAGTAGCGTTAGCCATCGTTACCGGAGGAGGGACACATGTGTCGTAGTAATAAAGTTCCCCCGTTTTGAGCCATATATCCATCAGGCTGGTGGTTCCTTTGGGGGCTGTTGGTCATTCAGAGAATAAACATGTCACTTTGTTACCCAGTCAGGTTCACGCTTGCTAGTCTACTTTCACAAGAGGAAGCAGCTGAAAATAGAGACAAATGTTTACATTGATATAAAGTTTACATTGAGGTATGTAACACTGCTTTTATTACATGATTGTGAGCAGTGAGCATTATAGGACCAATATACATTTACTTTTTGGAATAAACATTTCCAGATTATTTTACACATTTACAAATTCATGTATCCATGTGATACCATTTGAATAAATTCAACAATCCACACACAAATAAGATGTAACCCTCACATTTTTAATGCACTAAATATAATTCATAATAATATGTTTCCCTTGTAATTTCCTCCTTTTTTGTTAAAGAACGTTTTCAAAATCATACAATATAACAACAGCTGCACGAAACTTCAGACCGAAAAATATGTGCACTTCTTAATTTCAGGCCCTGGTTGTTTATTGTATCTAACTACCCTTTTAAATCTACTTCTTCCTTCTTTCTCTTCTATCTTCCTCTTTCTGTTACAGTACAGACTTTCCATGTCTTTACTCTCTCACTACAATTCAGTTTTTAACAAGTTTCTGTAAACTTGGTGGACCGAAACTTTTACTCACAAAAGGCACACAGTACAAAAAAATAATTAAATAAATAAATGAATAAAATAAATAAATAAAAACACTTCTCCAAAAAGACTAAACAAACAAAACTAACACACACACACTCACAGACACACAGAAATACACTCCTGGAAACCACATGGGACCAATTATCACTTTTGCTGTGCTCTGTGTTTCCCAACCCCCAATCTCTCACTGACAGAGGGAGAGAGAGAGAGAGAGAGAGAGAGAGAGAGAGAGAGAGAGAGAGAGAGAGAGAGAGAGAGAGAGAGAGAGAGAGAGAGAGAGAGAGAGAGAGAGAGAGGGAGAGAGAGAGAGAGAGTAAATGCTCAGACAGTCATCACCTCATTAGCCTTAGGTGGCATATTGCCTTTCTGTGTGTGTGTGTGTGTGTGTGTGTGTGTGTGTGTGTGTGTGTGTGTGTGTGTGTGTGTGTGTGTGTGTGTGTGTGTGTGTGTGAGGGAGGGAGAGAGAGAGAGAGCGAGCGAGAGAGAGAGAGAGAGCGAGAGAGAGTGGTTAATAATACTGTATATGTTGAATTATGTGTTTTGTGTCAATGTGTCTGTTCACACTGTCCAATTGAAACTACAATGTTCCACAGTAAAAAAATATATTGACTGTGCCAGGGTATCTCCATTCTTCATCCTCAGTCAAAATGTACACACAATCTTAATGTGAAGCAACAAACAAGCAAACAAAAATAACGTTTTAGTTGAGAAGCAGCCAAGCTGTGGATTCTCTGCTTGTCTCTTAATTTACCAATCATGAACTCCTGGTGGTGTTGATGACACTTTTTCTCATTCCAGGAACAGCTTCCACTCATCTTTACTATAGCACTGTGAGTAATTATATCATCACCCTTAAAACCTATAAAGCTAATGGTGAGCTAATGAAATCACATGCAGATGCAGCTACCACGTTTGTTACAAAAACACTGTACGAAACTTAATGACCTACTCATTGTGACACACTAATATCTTTTGTGTCTGGTTTCAATATGAAGCCAGTTTGTTATTGTGCAGTTGTAACACCACCATTTACTGTCTTACATGCCTCAAAATAAAGATGTACATTCTGACACTGAATGGGACCAAAATGTTATCAGAACATCTCACAATGTACATGAAATCAGTTTGAAAGACTAATTGGTGGTGGTGTAAATTCCAGGGACAATGATGAATATAATTCAGTCCACATAACTGATAAACTCGAAAATAACTTGCCCCTATGGTCTGATAGTAAATGGACTGTACTTATATACATGCACTGTGTATGAACTTTTCTAGTCTTTTTGACCAATCACATTGCTTTTACACTACATGTCACATTCACACACACTCATACACTGATGACAGGAGCTACCACACAGTGTACCAACCTGCTCATCAGGAGAGAGTCTAAACATTTACACACATTCATATACTTTTGGCGCAGAAAGTTGGGGTTAAGTATCATGCCTAAGGACACATGGACATGTGGACTGGAGGAGCTGGGAATCAAACTGCCAATCTTCCAATTGGTGGACGACCGCTCTACCTCCTGAGCCACAGCTGCCCTGATAAAATATGTTTTCAAACCTACAGTTGGCTTGTTCTGGTCCAAATCGGTGGATGAGTTGGTAAACTTGTATAGTATAGTGTTGC